>NW_026136705.1:359739-942239 GCF_905237075.1 Dicentrarchus labrax | reverse complement strand
CACAGTAAATGAATGTGTCTTTTATCTGGAAGCTGATCCTGAATTATCTCTCAGTTATTATCCACTGATTTCTGCTGGCTCTCATCCCCAAAGGTTGATACCTCACCTGTTCGTCTCTCCCTGTCAGTGCAGCCGTCATTCACCGTCGCCAGTGTCAAGACCCCATCAATGGTTCCTTGATGAAAAAGTGCGAAAGAATGATTTCCAGTCCATAAATCAATCTAATTGAAAGGTGGAGAGTCAGTCGAGACTAGTGGCTGCTGGGAGAAAGTCGCACTGGAATAAAATCCCTAAAACAGATTTTATTTTTATTTTCATAAAATATGATTTACAGATCTGGATACATTTATATTTACTATATACTATTTACTATAAACTTGCCATTGGATACAGGGTCCTTTATGTCCAGTGTCAGTCTATATAAAGGCATCATACTAATAATTTATAGCCTTAAATTATTAACTGTTAATATCAGAATCTGAAATACTTTATTGATCCCTGGGGGGAGATTTGTTACAGTAGCTAGAAATAATAATAATATAACAATATCTAACACAATATATATATATATATAGAATAGAATGTATATATAGGTAAATATTAAGTAGTAATATATAAGTATAAATTAAATGGAAATAGAAATATAATAAGAGCCAAAATATATAACAGCTATCAACAACATTTTACACAAATTTCACAACTTTTTAGCCGATAAATTGGATAAAAAACAAGATAAAGCCACTTACTTGCCATAAATACCAGTGTGTACATGTAATTCCCAGTAAAAAAGGAGAAAGTCGTTATAAGTTTAAGGATTTTTTTTAACTAATGGTTTTCATTTTCAGGGGTACTGCAGCCCCTTCGCTTCCTACAGTTTCAGCGCCAGTGGGTCGATTTCAAAGTCTCTCACACTGATAAAGCACATTGTGTCTTTCCTTATTGAGGTGCATTTACACGTCACTTAATCACTTCTTAAATAGTCCAACTCCTCATATAAAGGGGTCTGTAAAAGCCCAAAGATATGTAAGGATTTGTGAACCACAGAGGACCTCAGTATGTTCCCTGAGGTACTCCGTCACACAGTCCTGAACTCTCCTGCAGTACGTTCACAGATTATTCTCGGCAACGCGGCAACATATGTGTTTGTCTGCACATGCATAAAATAGAGTATCCTGTGATTCTGTGTGTTTGAATGTGTGTGTGTGAGTGTGAGGGATTGAGAGAGAGAGAGAGAGAGAGAGAGAGAGAGAGAGAGAGAGAGAGAGAAAAAGCAGTGTGTTACACAGTAAGAAGAGAGTGTCTCTCAGTAGTTCAATAATAGTCCAGTTTTTCTGAGAGGTGCTTCAGTATACTGCTGCCTGCCAAAAGGACAGCCAGCTTCTCATTCCACAGCGTGCACACACACACACACACACACACACACACACACACACACACACACACACACACACACACACACACACACACACACACACACACACACATTCATACACAGATCACTGTGTGTCTCATAGCAGAACTTGACACTGAGTTGGTGGAGGGGAGGTTGATGTGGAGAGAGAGAAAGAGAGAAAGAGAGAAAGAGAGAGAGGGAGAGATGAAAGCCGGTTTTTATTCAGCAGTGCAGCCCACACAACGGGCAGGAGAGGGCTTTGTTAAAAAACTCTCATCTCTATATCTCTCTCTCTGCCTTGCTCTCCTTTTCAGCTGTTCCTTGAATAAAATAATAATACATTCAGATTATATAGCAGGTTGTTGAAAAGCTCTCGCTCTCTCTCGCTCTCAACACATAGCCGGTTTTTAAAAAAGAGGCAGCTTTTAACAGTTTAAACTCAAACGCATGTACACAAACACTAAAACTGAGACAATGACATCGACCTCACCACTAAAAGCACAGCAGACGAGTGAAAGAAGAGAAGAATCAGAGGCTTTTGTGTTGGAACAAAACATTTTTTCATTAAAAACTTTGCATTGAAAATCTACCTTTTATTTTTTTACATCTCGCTCCAAAAAAGCCTGATCATCAATAATGTATCACACATTTTCTTCCATAAAATAAAAGTATTTTCCCCTCCACTAAGCGCCACCGCTCTCAGTTGCTGTTGCTACGCCCGTCAGGCTTTCTGCTCAAACACACGTATTCATGCAGCCAAGTTTTACCATTTCTGTAGAAGGAATGCAAATGAATGTGTGTTTCCATCCACTGCTGTTATACAAATATCAGATGCATCAAGATAAACATTTGGTGGTGCTGAATCTTCAGTCTAGCGCCACTGAACCATTGCGGTTGTATAAAATGTGACATTTATATTCGTATTAATTACAGTTTCATTATCGCTTATCAACTTTTCCACCTCAGCCAAGCCTAAAAAGGTTTTTTGGAAGTGCAACCGCTTCAAATTCATAGTCGTTTTTAAACAATGGTTCTTCCATTTCACAGAGAAGCAGATTTTGGGCAGTTTAACTAATTATGTAACTAATTACTAATACATTTCAGTAATAATATTACAGTTACCTCCCCAAATAATAATTAGTTAGAACCTTACTTTTGTTGTGACCCCTACTGACAACAATCCAATCACATCCTTGGATTCATTTTGTAATCGTGAACATACAACAACAAGCAGGAAGATGGAAACATTCACATTACTTTAAACTGAACAAATAAAACTGGATTTTAATCATGGACAGCTGCAGGTTATCAGCGACAAAGCAACTGAATATGTGGTGGAGGAAAGGTTTGACTCTCCGTCTTCCATCCTCGGGAGGTTGCACACAGGCAACAGAAGACCAGCAGGTATAAATAAATTGCAAGTTGTTTAAAAGATTGTGTCTCATCAGTGGTTTGAGCAGGTGTGGTTTTAATCCAGTCTGTAATGTTTATGGATTCAGGCTACAGAACAAGAACATTTACTCTATTCATCCCCAATGGGGAAGATATATGTGATATATTTAGCGGCACTTACCGAGCTATTACCCTGACATTCTCACAGAGGGGAAGTCTGAATTTTGGAAAGAAAGGACGCAGTGTAACTAATTACTATTGACAGTAATAAGTAAAGCGGAGAAGTAAACAAAAGCAGGCTTCTTATTTATAGCAAATGAGTTCAAAGAACAACCTGGAACCCAAAAACATGATAAAAACTGACCCCAGACCTGGCTGTTCACATATCAATAAATATACACAATCATATAAATAAATCACAGCACAGTACATGTAACCCTCCACCCACTGCTTACATAAGAAAATTCACTGCATTTGACCTGATTTACACGGATCCAGCCTATATTTGTCGGTAGAAACCATCCTCGCAGTTTAAGCAGGTTTCTTACAAGTCGCTGCACTCGCTCCGTCAGCGGAGACAGTCAGAAATCTCAGAGCGAGTCCTCGTCTCAAAATGTGGCTAAAAATAACCCGAGCTGCAGAGCCGGAGCAGACAAAGCCGGCGTTGCTGTTAGAAGTGACTTTTGTCAACGGTAATTCAAATTTAAAGCTGCTCTCTAAAGACTTGCAGCAAGTGTTTGGGTCTTAAACATGTGGGAGGGATTCTAGGATGTGATGGGAGCAATGGAGGGCAATGGGTAACAGTTAACCACCATGACTTCATACCAAACTCTTCGTGCTTTTGCAAAATCAGTTTCCCATCGTGTCACAATGTTCATGTTTTTTTGTTTTAAGCAGTATACTTAAACATAAAAACTGCTGGAGATGTAAAGAGAGACATTCATACCTGTACTAGGGCTGTCCCCTTATAGAAACAAAAACAGCATCAAACAGGAGCTGTGTCTTGATGCCGTTCTTTGTTTTTCTGACCTTTTCTCTTGTAACACAGCACTTCTGAGTGTGCTCACCACATACAGTATATATAGCTGCTAGATGCTAACTGTACGAGCTGCTGCCACTAGCTGTAGCGGTCCTATCAGCTGACTGTAACCGGACTGCGGCCTCCCAGTGAGCACAGACAGACAGACACTGCGGGGGGTCCAAATGAAAACCCTCCACTAAAACTGTTTTTATTGCATTTCCCACAATTCTTCATGAACGTTTGCACATTTAGAACATTTTTGATGACTACACTGACCTTTGTTTTGACATTTTCAGGAGTCGTGGACCGCTCTGGGCAGCATTAATCACTAAAATTATTTTATTTTATGTTTTTTAGTCTTTTCCCTGGTAGTTTGAAGAAGTTGCTAAATGTTTTTTTGCTGGTGGCTTTTAAGAAATAAAGTCACTAAGAGTATCTGAAATGTTGGGCAACAATGGATGTGGTGAATTGGGCGAAACCAAGTGTGCAGATGGCTTTAACAAATTGAAATAAATTGAAAATAAATCAGAAACGATAAGAGATAAATCCATTGACATCGCTCAAAAGAGGACATATTTAACATATTTTCCACTGTATATTGGGGGGCAGGGGCAGATGGGTACTTTCTCAGTACTGGGAGGGACACCTGTATGGTTCCTTCCTAAATTGTGTTGAAAAGTATATTTGTTTTTGGTAGGTGGAAGAGACTCGTGTGATGTTATATTTTGACGCTTTTTCCATTCGCATTTAACAGGCGGCTGATAAAATATATATATTTAAATAATCAGTTTAGCATCATAAACGTTTGACAACTTGTCAACTAGGAAAATGTTTAGCAATTTAATGAGGAATCAATGTTTAATAATCAAAACTGTCGTAGGAGTTCAGTTAGGATGAGACAGGCACTAACAAACCTCTGCAACACATTTCTCTGAGAAGCTTCTACCAGACGACAGGGAAAGGAAATTGTGTTAGTAAGAAATCATAATAATCTATGAACTTGGCACAAATCCAGATAACTAGAGTTCCTATTTGGAGAGTGTTATTTCTCTAATGTTTGTGTGAAGACGAGACAGTCGTTCACAGTTGCTACCGTCCTCTAGTTTTAAGGATCGAGAATCAAATACCTGCAGAATCAATGGAAATCAATGATTAAGGAAATGTACATTTGACACCAGAGACAAGAAAGGATGGAAGTCAAATAAACAGTCCGACAACAACCCAGTTTTCTAAGGATGCCTTTATTAAAGAGTCAACAACGTGCGCTAGCCGTCCGCTTCTAGAAAAATAACACAGTCATACATTCATCCATGTGGAAATCCAAAAAAAAGAACAAAGAAAAACAAGGACAGGTTTTTATTTTTAAAGCTCAAAATCCCTTTAGAAGGTGAGAGGGGAACCTGAATGATGCCATATATATGTACTGTATCTGTGTGTGTGTGTGTGTGTGTGTGTGTGTGATGAGTAGCCGTACCAAGTTATTTTGCAAGTCAGATTTTTTAACTATCTCTTAGCAACATGCCGTATGTGCTGGGGCTCGATTATTGATCAGTACCAATAACTGAAGCATTGCCCCACAAGGTGTTCTGGCTTCTTGACCAGAACGTTTCCATTTTTAACTCCTGTACATTGTGTAAAACAAGTTAAGTTTTAAGAGTAGTTGTAGATTTAGAGGTTGCAGATCAGTTTGGAGGATCTAATGGCAGCAATATTCATAGCGTATAACCTCCTAAAAGTGACTTTCAGAGGGTTATACACTAGTGTTCAGGTGTTACAGCTTATCTTTGGACTGTACGGACAAAGCAGGCATAGCAATACACATCGAGGTAGCGGTGGTGAAACAGGTGAAATGTGCCCTTAACATTACCCAAACTGTTACAGCGGCTACGAACGTGTTGGGTGGAGACAACCTGGGGGTTATTCAGACATTCCCAAAGCTGGATGAGATACACAATCTCTCCAGCATGTCCTGGGTCTTCCCCCGAGGCCTCCAACCGTGTCTGGAAAACCTCCGAAGGATTACGCCCGAACCACCTCGACTGACTCCTCTTCGACGTGAAGGAGCGGCGGCTCTACTTCGAACTCTCTTTCTAGAAGGTTTTTTCACAATCAGTACAGTTTATGAATCAATCATAAGCACATCATTGGCAATGGTTTTAAGACTCAAGTATAAACTCATTAGACACAAGGGAGCCTTTCTACCTTTGAATCCATATGTGTGAACGAGGTGTGACGGGCTAATGCTACCGTGATTGACCTGACAAAATCTGTGGAGTCTAATTTTGATGAATGTTACATTTAACCCTTCCCAAAAAATCCCATTGTGTTGCACAAGAGCTGTTCTTAATTCAGGAACCGTTCTGTATCTCCTCCTACGTTGATCCTGTTTCAGTGCGGACACTGAGTTTGTGTCTTCAGTGTTCATAACGTCACATTTTAAAGGCAGCCTTTGAGTGTTTGTGTTGTGTATCAGTGCACGTATGTGTGTGTTTATCTCTGCAGGCGGCCTGTTCTGATGGATTCAGGATCATGTGATGCAACAACCCTCCCTCCCTTCACATACACACACACACACACACTTCTAAGATCTATACTAGTGGACGAGGCTGTTGTCCTTGGTTGCCTTGGAGGCACAGTGAAGCCACACAGGACTATTAGCTCTCTCTCTCTCTCTCTGTCTGTGTGTGTGTGTGTGTGTGTGTGAGATTCACATTACAGAGATCACACAGGGTTATTATAGTGGACTGGAGGCTGCAGCCGCCTCAAACAATTTACAGTCAGAACCTGCAGCTGGTCAGTGGTCATATGTCTGCGTGTGTGAATAATGCATGAGAGGAAGCGCGTGCCTTTCTCTTCCTCATGCCTACTGCTATTAAAGTCTATGTGTGTGTGTGTGTGTGTGTCCCATCTGTCTCTTTAGAAGACACATCATCTTTAATGATGCTCAATTTGTTTCTCTATTGCAGTTACTGCCTCTCACACACACACACTGTCTTATTTCAATAAATAAGGGATTAAGCCCCTCGAGGTGTTCATTATCAGGAATTAATGTACGATGTGTACGAGTCCAGAACCGTCCGCCTCCACAGAGTCCGTTCATTCCTGATAATGAACACCTTAAAGGGCTTAATCCCGCTTATACGATGGTCAGCAGCTGAAGAAAAATTATTATATTTTCACGTGTTTTGCAGTTAAAATCTAATGTTTTTCACAAGCCACACCCTCCGTTTCCCTGGTAACACCTGAAGGTTTAAAGTATTATGTTTTTGGCCTTTTATGTCTTTTTATTGACAGAGATAGCTTGAGACAGAAAGGGGGGCAGAGAGAGAGGGGATGACACTGCGTATATGGGTCGCCAGCTCTACCGACTGAGCTAACCGGGCGCCCAAAACCTGAAGGTTTGACCAGTGCTGTAGTCAAGATCAAATACCAAGTACAAGACCAGGACTAGTTGAGTCCAAAAAGGGCTTGAGTACATGTCGAGACCATATGACCGAGACAGAAAAGTAAGAATGTGTTTGCCAATGAGATGAGAGGATTTAAACTAATATCTGTTTATTCAATCAGTGGATCAGAAAGAAAAAAAATCTTAAAATCATATATTACGGGACTCAGTCGAGAACAACTAGAACATTTGGTAAGAGTGTGAATACTACAGCATTGTGCTTGACTAATATCTGAAACAGTCATTACCATCCCTAAAGGTTCTTATGCAATAGAAACGTTGTTCACTAATCCAGGAAACAGGACGAATCCATCGCTCAGCTACGGGCCAGAGAGCGGTATGCTAAGAGTCAAAATCAATAACGCTGCGTACGATCAACAAACAGTAAATATCATCTGAAAGTATGTTTAACAACAAGACAACCTCCCTATCAGTCACTGGAACTACTTAGTAGGCGTCCTACATCAGTAATTAATGGGCAACCTGCAGCCAATCAGAACAGAGTATTCGTCCAGAGCCTGGTATAAATACATATCAATCAACAGAATTTAATTATGGATTCTGGCTGGATCAATAATCCCTGGGCGACACACACAAACACACACATCCTGCAGCGGGGTTAAAAAGGCCCAGGATCAGACAGCCATTATCAATATTGATCTATCAGAGTGATTGACTATCAGTCCTGTGTGTGTTTGGCGTTAATAACAGACGGTGAGCCTTAAGCCTTAGAGACAGCACTCGCACACACACACACGCTGTCTGCAGTATCAATCAATCTGTCCTTTCAATTAATCAATCGTCTTCTGTCTGCATCCCTGCGTTTATTTCCTATATTTCTAAATAAAACTAGGACGGGTGGAAGCACCCTTTAAAACTTTCTCAAACAGCCGACCGTTGTCACAGCGATTGATGAAGGGTGATTGATTATTAAACCCTCCGGCTCGGTGCATGCGTGGCACTGCGCGGCCCTGATTATGGGGTGGTGACACGCAGGCTGGTTGCCGTGGTAACCAAGAGAACTCAGGCTTGGTTTTTTTTTTGGTCTTTTTTACCCTCCAATCCCTCCCTCCCTCCCTCCCTCCCTTCCTTCCTCTGCTTTATCTGCAGTCTCCATGTATCTTGTTGAGTTGAAGGCAGTGAGGAATAGCAGCATTGTTTCCAGCTTAATAAATGAGATTTTTATTGTTTTGTTTTAATGGTTAATCAGTTGCAGCAGCACCAGACTCAGCTCAAATATAAAAATGGGTGAAATTATGAGGATTTAATATCATAATAAAATATTTTAATTAGATTTTTTTTTTGCTCCCCTTTCTGTTATTTTTCTCCCATTCCTATCAACCAGAAGTTGCAAACAGAAAACACTTTGGGACCCGGAGAGGTCACTTTACTGTGCCGAGTGCGGAGCATAACAAATCTCCACCTGGACTCTCTCCTTCCTTTCTTTCTTTATCCTCCTTCCCTGTCAGACACAATCACTCTCCTGAAACAGTACGTTGTTCCTTCTGTGGCTCCGACTCTTGACTGAACAGCTGTTTAATCCAGAATGTAAAGCTCACCGTTGGACTTTAATTCCTCCACGTACAGTTTGTCAATGATGCTGATTACGGGTTATTTCTCATCAAGAACCCCTTTTCAGAAATCAATAAACTCCCAAAACCCCACTTGCTCAATGTGAGACTGAGCTAACGAATAAAAACCATTGATTTATTAAATGCCTGGAGCCTTGTGGGGGATCACAAGAAAATGTAAATGTTAATTCACATTTTTCTAATATCCCAATGCATTAAAGATGGATTAACTCGTTTTTATTTGGCCTCCTGGAGGCGGTGCAACAGTTTAGCTCAGCTTTGAGGAAGTGAGTTTATTAGAGACCGTTTTTTGATGAAGACAAACAAGGTTTCTTGAAGCCACGTTTTTATGATTCACTTGCTGGTTTTTAACTCCAGATTTGAACCGGATGAAGGATTTTAGTCATTGGACGTCTGGATCTTAAGTTATCAGAGAAACAAGCTGAGCTAACGTTAGCAGCAGCTCGGCTCGCAGCCCTGTTCAGTGTTTTTGATTGTTTTAATCAGCAGGCCTGTTTGTTTTGGAGAGGAGGAGACCTCTGTGGATAATTCAGCTCCTGAACGATGAACACTGAAGGAATCCTAACCGGGAGAAGCTGACTGCAATGATGTAATGGTGGTGAAGACAACAACTCCCATGATCCCACGCTGCTTCACAATGTCATCAAACTTCACATTTTGTTACTGCTTTTCTCTGACAGACCTCCTATAGCAAGAGAAATCACATATTCTACGTTTAAATATTTATGAGTAAATGGGTTTTAAAGTTAAAAACACATCCCTACAGTAGGTGTTATTTATTAAGAGTTTAAAAGTGAACAACTGTCCTGGTTTTAACATTTGGCAGAAGACTAATTATGGATTAACGCATCTTTTATTTCAAACAGATTCCTCTAAAACTTCGATAATTTTTCAGATTGTGTACATAGCAAAACCAAAACATCTATTTTATATTTTGTCACCCAAAGTCTAAAGCAAGTTACAGGCGGTTTTTCCTGGCGCTGCATCCTAGGCTTAGATAGATAGGCTTAAGATTGGTTTGAAGAAAGACAAACCAGCACAGTGTAAAAGAAGAAGTGTGGAGATCTGGAGGTCTGGCTGTGTGAGACTGGTTACAGGTTACCTAATCCTTACGTTAAACAGTAGTAAGTAAGAAACACCTTTTTAACAACAGGTGAGATTTTAGTTTTAAAGTTAGAAAATGATTAAAAAGGTCAAGAAACTGTTGGAGAAACAATACGGTTGACTTTAATACACACTTTGCTGACTAACCTTTTCACCCTGCTCCCTTTGGGCTCCTTGTCAGGCAACTAAAGGTCAATTTAAGCTTTTGGAAAAACAGCAAGCATGTTGTGGTTACAGTAAGGGTTAAAAGTTAGATGTTAGTCACGTCTTTTGCACATTTGTCTTTCTGTGTTGTTGGTGGGATGTAAAATGACATCAAATTGATTGTTTTCAAATACAAAAGAGACGGGTGTCATCACTAACCACTGCCGCGCAGAGCTTTTCTGGCTCTGGACGTGACATTATGATTACAGACATGTTGAGCGGGTAATCGGGTCGCCATGGTTACGCCATGACATTTTGGGACGTTGATTCATCAACGGGTAAAAGACAGCTGGTGGTGAGGTCGCGGCGTCTGCCGGAGGGGGGCGTGCGTGTGTTTGCGGAGCATCTGGTTGGAGGTTAGGAAGAGAAATAAAGGTAGGGAGGAAGAAAAAGGGGTGAATCAATCAAAGGGAAAAGGGGGTGGAAAGAGAAAGAAAGAGGAAAGACAAAGCGCTGATGTCATCCCGCTGAAGAAGGAGACAGTGGAGGACTCAGGAGAGACCTTGGGAAGGGCAAAACACTTGGCCAGGAGCTACTCATCACACAAGATGGCATTTTGAGTGTGTGTTTGTATGTGTGTTGCAGGTAACGGTGGTTTTTTTTTGATCAAACATGCATAATTTCTATACTTCATCGCTGACAGTCGTATATTAACCAGAGTAAAATTTAACAGCCTCTGCTCATGCCAACCTTTTTGAAGTCACCGTGCCAGGCGACTTCAAGAAAAAAAAAAGAAAAAAAAATCATGATGAAATTCTGGTGAAATTTCCCTTTAAAATAGATTTCCCAGATCGAAAGGCAACACTTTCTCCACCTGTTCCTCACTCAGTCCTCCTCTTTGTCCTCTCTTTCTCCCCTTTCTTTCATCCACACAACATTCTCAGTTCGTCTTTCCCTGCCTCTCCCCTTGCCTTCCTCCCTTCCACTCACTCACACAGCCGCCATCGCTCCGCCTCACAATAAATATCACCGTATATTTTAATTCATCAGGTTAAAGTGTACTTATTAAGGAAGAGCTGAACGAGAAGCCAGAATATCGTAGGCAACTCAAATAGAAGCAAAGACAGTCTTTAGAAACCAGAATAGTCCTCGTAACTATTATTAGAAGTCTCTTATTATTATTATTATCGTTATTATTATTACTAGTATAACTGTTATTAGGATAAAATAAAGTTCCTTGGCCCTTGTTGATGCAGAGAGAGAGGGTGCGGGCTATCGACAGCAGAGCAATGGTTCCAATGCCTTTCCATTTCCCATCAGATTCCAGAGTTGAAGGGGAGGTTATTCCGTTTGTTTGCAATTTCAGTCACATTTCGTTTGGAAGCGGGATTCAGTCCATTTGGCTGAAGGTAAAATGAGTTGAAGGGGTAGTTCCATTCAAATTCCAGAGGTCTAAAGAGGGTTTAATTCCATTTTTAATCCATTACAGATTTGAAGTTTGGTTTAAAGGGAAAGAAAGCATTGTGTGTTGAAAATCAAACAGGGATTTTTAACGATATTTTCCCTTCTGAAATGTCACTTTGGCTACTTGTAATTCCATTATAATCATGCGCGTTTGAATCTCCAAGAGGAAAGAAGAAAAAAAGGTTTGTACTCTCCATTTTAAATCCCATCCTTTGCACTCTTGCGGCATGCAGAGGAAATGGCAGACGTTTATACAGACAGATTGGCCATAAATAGATGCCCGTTAACCTCGACGGGACCATAAATATGATGAGCTGAGAGATGCATGGAAACAGCACGGCGAGTAAGACCTGAAGAAGAAGAAATCCTCAGAAGCTCAAGAGCAATTGGCCCATAGACCACGATTAAACATGAGACAAACCGCTGACAAATCAATTATTACTCTTTGTGTTATGAACTTTTAGATCATGAGGGTTTAATGAGTGTAAAACTTTCCCAGAGACTAGAAAAGGTTGTTTCTACCTGATGTTATCGCTATGGAAAGTTTAAAGTGGGAGAAGCTCAAGGGAAAGAGACTAGCATATGCAATGAGCCGCACAAAGTAAATCCAGTAAATCCAGTTTTTATGATAAAATACGTCCAATTCAGGGATGTCATGAACGCTTCGCATCGCTATCTCGTTCGCTAACTCACTGACAGTTTATCTCACTAGCAGGTTACTTTGGTCGCTCCCTCACTTACTAGCTAGTTAGCCCATTTAGTAGCAGGTTAACCTGGTACCTCACTTTCTATAGTGTTGCTAGTTATTTAGCTCACTGGCTAACTTGTATAGTGCCGGACATTCTTCTGAAACTGATATTTGGTAGCTCTCTAGCTAGTTAGCCCATTTAGTAGTAGGTTTGCCACTCTCTATAGTGCTTGCTAGCTATTTAGCGCTTGCTAGAGTTGATATTTGGTAGTCCCCTCGCTCTCTAGATAGGTAGGCCATGTAGTAACAAGTTAGCTTGGTACCGCCCTCGCTATAGTGCTCGCTAGCCATTTAGCTTGCATTCTTTTCAAACTGATATTTTGGAGCAATGAGTGGACGATGAGCCTGCGCCATATTCCCTGGAAGATCCCTGACAGCCAGATAATCAGAGGACGTCAAACTGCCTTGATGAACATCTGCCATTTCAGGATCCCTTCTGTCCTCTGCCGGTGTTACCAGAACCACCACGGAACCCTGTTCGCAGAAGTGTTGCATTCTAGAATTCCGCCACAGAATTCCGGAATCCACACCGATGAGTTCCAAAGCGGATTCCGTTGGATTCCCACCCTCCACCTCTCTCTCTGTATCTCTCCCTCTGGATGCGTTCAGCCATTTGCAAACAAACAAACAAACCAAAAAAAACCAAAAAAAACAACAGTTCGGTTCTCCCTCTCTCCTATAGCTGTGTGGTGACGGAGTCCTCTATGACCTCACAGCTGTCCTCTATGACATCATCGCATGGTCCCACCCACCCGCCCATCATCATCACCCCTACTCTTCCCCCTCCTTCATCCAAGCCGCCCTCGCCCGCTCCTCCCACGCCTCCGCCCTGGAAAACGTCCTCGCTGGAGTCCAGGAGGCGCGAGCTGGACTCGGACATATTGGAAGCACAGTGCAGGGATTGGCAGGGGCACGGGGGCGGGAGGGGCAGTGTCAGGAGCGAGTCCCGCCCGTTTGTTCTCCGCGGGGAGAACGAGGGGTTATTGATGTCGACTGAGCGGCCCACCTGGTTCAGGTAAGTCTCGCTTCTGGTCACGTTACTGAGTCCGTAGTCGGAGTGGCTGTGGCTGTGGCTGTGGCTCCCCAGGGGGCGGAGCAACCCGTCGGAGATGGTGTAGGAGGGCGGGGACTGGAGGGGGAGAGGCATGGGTGGGGCTCTGCGTTTGGAGCGTGAGAACAGATAGGAGAGGCGTTTGAAAGAGTCTGTCTTTGCACCCGGAGCCGAGAAGCGTTGCAGGCGGGTCCGTGTACGAGCGAGTGACGAGGTGAACGACGAGGAGAATGACGAGGACGGGGAGGGCAGGACGGTGGTGGAGGACGGAGGGATGACGGTTGTCTTCAGCCCGTTGCTCTTTGGTTTCCCCTCCTCTTCCTCCTCCTCCTCCCCCCCCCATCCAATGCCCTCCTCCGCCTCACCCTCCTCACCCTCTCCCCCTCTTTCGATCTGCGTCATTCCAGATATGGAGCGCACCAAAGCAGACACGCCAAGCGTCGGCCTCGTGTCGTCCTCCACCGGCGTCATGAATGTCACGCCCTTTGACCTCTGACTTCCACCTCCACAGCCGTCCCCTGATTCGCTGTCATCCTCCGAGGCCATGGCGCCGTCGTCTCTCGCTGTCTCGCTGGAGGAGGAGTAATGTCGCCGGGGAGGACGCCGGTTGCCGAGGAGATCCAGGACCTCGTAGCGGAAACTGGAGATGTCCTGCTTCAACTCCTGGAAAGAGATTGAGAGGAAACTGTTGGTAATATTTAACATGTGAACCCTGCTGCTTTAGTAAAGGAAGACAGAAAGGAAGAAAAAGTCGAAGAAGAAATATAGAAAGAACACATGAAACTGTCATGTTGCAAAGTTTATTCTCAAGCTGAATAGATATCTGATGTTCAGAGGATAAACACGAGACAAAAAGCGGAGCAGAAGAAGAGGGTGAGGAGGGGAAGTGGGAGAGATGAGACTGGTGACTGAACGAGAGAGGGGGAGGTGAAACGTCAATTTGTAGAGGCAGAGGGTGAAGAGGAGGGTAAGGACTCGGGAGGATGGTGGTGAAGAGAGGGAGATCGAGGTCAAGAGACAAACAAAAGAACGAGAGAGAGAGTGAGAGAGTGGATGAGTGGAGACTAAAGAGAGAGGGGTCGGTCGAGGGAAGAGACTCCAGTAAACTGATTTTTTCTAACTAAATAAAATTGGTTAACTCACTTAAACTTGAAACACTGTCTAATGTTTTAATAAGGGCCCTTCTGGAGGTGGACTCGCTGCTGGAGCCAGCCTCAAGTGGCCGTTAGAGGAACTGCAGTTTATGTTACTTCTGTTTTGGTGTCAAGTCCCAGCAGCGAGAGTTGCCGCTTGGTTACGCCAAGCACTGGTCGCTAACTAGCACAACACACCTAAATATCTGGCTGACCTGTTGGCAGTCAAGTTGCATTGTGGGTAATGTAGGCAGCAAGTTTTGACAAGAAAGAAGAACAAAAAAAAGACGATATATCTGGTTCTGCTGCATCGATTTAAATCCAGCTTTAGGATCCATCAAGTCCACTTCCGTTAAAATTATTATTATTATTATTATTATTATCCTATTTTTTATTTATCCTACATTATGTTTTTTGTGACCTCCAAGCAATACCAATCAAATCCTGCTCTTTTGATAAGATAAGTCATTTTAATAAAAACATTTGTATTGTATTGTATTATTTTGTGATGAGTTTTTCAATATTTCTTTGTTATGAGTTTACGTTAAAGAGTAACTCAACGACGTAGTATTGGACTAAAATATATAAAGTTGGAAGACTTGGAAGATTTGAACCAAGGACACATTTAAAAAAAAAAAAAAAGAATATTATTGGTTAATATTGATGCAGCAGAGAGCTGTCATAATCACCAATACCAGTAAACAGACCTTTATGTAACAAATAAGGGAAGTTCCCCTTTGAAAACCCACAAATATCTGCTAATATGTGCTTTAATCAAACACCAATATCAGCATCAGCCTCAAATATTTTATAACATTTTGTAAACTCCACCAATCAATTTATAACTGAACATAAATAAAATGATCATGTGATCTGTCATCAGTTCACCACCATCTGAGAGTGTGTTTATTCCCTTATATTCTTCTTCTTAATGGGAATTAGATCATTTTTAACCAAACCTGCAGCATTTAGCCTGAAGCTTTCAGACAATTAACATAAATTCCTAAATAAACACTCACTCTGTTCACTTCTACACACACACACACACACACACACACACACACACACACACACCAAAAATAACTCAACCTGATTTATTTTCTTTTTAAAATATGATCACAGCTACTCCCTGTCTTTTTCTTTCTTTTTTTTCGCTTGCCATATGGGATCCAAATGTGGCACACGTGGTTTTATTCCTCAGAGAATAAAACATGGTTTTACTCCAACATGCACCTGATGTTAGTTACACACTCTCTGCCTATTGTGACCACTCATATCTCACTTAAAACACACACACACACACACACACACACACACACACACACACACACACACACTGATTCAGCCCGATGTGCACCTGATGTTGTTTTTGCATTGAAAAGCCCAAAGGAACTTTCCACTTCAAAAGCCCAGGCTAGGCTCCAGAGGCATCATGGGAGCTAAAACCACTCGGAATAAATTACGGCTCAAAAGATTTTTTGGGAAAAAGAAACTCTCCTCAAGGATTATTGACTGTGAGCTGTTGGTATTGATCAGAGCTGTAGATTTTTTGGGCAGCAGACGAGGAGAAAGAAGTGCTCGAGAGCTGGCAGGTGGTGGTTATTAAATATCTTTTAATCTTTTAATAAATCTTGGTCGCCATGAAGCACAGCTCTGAATTTGGTATCAATAAAAGCTGCAAATAAACAGCAGAGCACTGCGTCCAGCTACAGACCACAAATCATTTACTGTAACACGACACAAAGACTTATTCAATATTTAAACTCTTTCTGTTTTGGTTTTTTTCGATCCACATAAGCCGTCACCATGACAACAGCTGCACCTCGAAGGTCCGGTGTGTAACATTTAGGAGGATCTATTGGCAGAAAGGGAATCTAATATTTATAAGTATGTTTTCATTAATGTTTAATCACCTGAAAATAAGAGTCATTGGGTTTTTGTTGCCTTAAAATGAGACGTTTTTTACACCGCTCTAGATTTCTCCTTTTCCCTACACACTCTCATTCCTAGTTCGTCAAATACAGACGCGAGCAGTGTTCAGTTAGTCTGCCACTGCTGCTCCTTTTAAAGTACCCACCTTAAAGTTCTCCTCCGTCAGTCCCTCGTCTGTCTTGGCGCTGCGTATCATGGCCGCCACGTACCTCTTCACCAAGCTCCGGATCACTTCCTGTTGGGAGACAGTTGCCACGGTTACTTACTACGCTTTTTAATGCCTTATAGCTAAAACTCGATTACACGGCTTCAGGGTGTCCAAAACGCAGCCTGCCAGAGTTTTAAGCAAATCTAGAAAGCATGATCTCCTCTGTTTGAGCTTCCCAGCTGCCTCTCCGTTTTAGAATTGATTTTAAAGTTTTAACGTCTTAAGTTTGAAGGCCCTGCGTGGTACGGCTACCTGGCTGAGCCTCTAACTCATGACACTCTAGCCCATAGCCCGAGGTCCTACGGTGAAGAGCTTTATATCCATAGGGCCTCCGACCCTTTGGAATAACCTGCCTCAGGAAATAAGTACAGAAAATTCACTGGCCTCTTTTTAGACTCATTTTTACCATCTGGCCTTTTTTAAATTGTTTTTATCTGTTTCTGTTTTTAAACTTCTATCTGTCCTTCTATCTTTTATTTTATACTAAAGCATCTCCTGCTTGTTTCGTGAAGCACTTTGTAAAGGTAGTTTGAAAAGTTATTATTATCAATCAAATTTTATTTGTAGCTCCTTTCATACAGTTCAGTGCAGTTCAAAGTCCTTCACAGATGATTGGTAAGACGATAATTAGACTGACTGGAATAAAAACTAATTAAAGTAGATTGAAACATAAAATACATAGATAAAAATGACAATTAACTTTATTTTATAGACATAACAAGAGTGTTTAATATAAGTTATAATAAAAACTAGGTAAAATAGATTTAGGTGGCTGGCAAAATAACAAACAAATATTATTATTATTATTGTTATTAGAATGCTCAGTTCATTATTTTGTTGCTTTATTCAACATATTGGCTTTATTTTTGAGTCCCTAACAGTTTAAAAAAAAAAATTCTTATTTTTAATTCCATCGGTAGTAAGATTTCATTCAAGTTTAAAGAAAGAGGAAAGGATACATATTACACATAAGTCTGGGGCTGAATCTGAATGTTACATCTTTGGTTGAACACTTGAGAGCTTCTATTCAAAAATATTCATCTGTAAAGTGAGTTTAATTTTCTTTTGTGTTGTTCATGCTATGATGAGTCATGAGTGTCAATTTACATAAAATAGCTTGAATAGCTCAAATATTCTGGTGCACAGACGATCAAAAACTGTAATTTATTCTCAGTGTGTTTAATTTGAACAAACTTTTGTTCAAAAGCCTGTAAAAGAAGCCAACACCGACTTTAACGAGTATTTATCCTGATTTCCCGTTGTTGTTTTTTTTTCATGATTTATGAGTTTTGTTGTAAACATGAAGATCTGAAAACATTCAAATTTGTGTAATTGTATCATAATCATTTATATATTGTTCTCGAGGAAACTTTTGAAAATTAGAGTTCAAGTCCTGTGCTATATAATATTTTAACTATTTGAGACTAAATAATAACGGAAAGGAACAATTCCCATTCATAGTGTTTTTTATTGGTCATGAATAAAACCGGTGTGATAATTTTAAACTTGTTCCCTTGCCTTGTTTTGTCACCAAATGCAGAATAATTCCACCAAACTGATGAATTTAAATGTTATTGTCTCATTAAGTAATCTGCCAATGAGGCGGGTGACCCTTATTGATTTAAAGAGCACAGACACATTTCACCAGCATTTGGTGCTCAGTAGGCGGTAATTCAAACCCTGACACACTGCTACACACACACACACACACACACACACTGCTACATACACACACACACACACACACACACACACTGCGTCCTCCCACAGTCAACACCTGTGACTGCCAAACGGGATGGTCTGGCATGCTGTCACTCTCCGCCTCTGCCAAAACACACCACACACTCCGTTAAAGTGAAGGGCAGATTCTCCACAACAATCCTTTAAAAACATGGACGGGTATCAAAGTAACAATCAGCACTGCCAAAGACAAAGTACTGGCGATGCTGCGTTTGTAGTCGCTGCCAGTGCTGAGGTGTCAAAATACAAGAGCTGCGTCTTGGTTGATTTGCTGCACAAATTCTGACAAAAATCCGCCCAAAAAAAACAAAAAAAAACTGGACATCGGAATTACAGTCGCAGCTGCCAAAAGCAATGTTCAGTGTTTGTGAAAGAGGTGCTCAGTTTAACTCAGATCAGAAGACACTTTTATGGAGGAACTCTAAAAATACAAATATGTGTGACAATCAAACCTGCTGTCACTTTACTGTACTTACATTATAATGTATGTAACATGCAGTAAAACAGTAAAACTACATATGATTTCTCTGTTGTTGTTACTGGGTATCTTTACGTTAAACAAGTGATAAACAAATGAGCAGTCAGCAGTCCGTCTGTGCTCTCTGCGGCTCAGTCGCTGTGACATATTTTACGCTGAACAGATGATTGTGGGTCAGAAACGTCAAGAGTAGAGCGCTGGCTTGCATACGGCGAAATGCAGCTGTATGCAGTAGGACACCCTGGTATCTTTGGCATCTGACGTGTTAAACATACTACTTATCGTGCTAGTCCAGCAACTGGCGATTTGCATGTGTGTGTGTGTGTGTGTGTGTGTGTGTGCAGCGCTGGTTGCCTGGAGAGGCTCTAGGAAGTCAAGGCACCCAGCCGAGAAGCACATTACTGCTCGTAAAACCATAACTTGTTCTTTTTACACTTTTTCTTCTAAATAAACAAATAAAATGTGATGATTTGTGAGTTTCAGACGTGCTGGTAACAAAATCCCCCCTCTCATCCTCATATTCTCTGGGAATAAACCCCTAGTTAGCTGAGAGGATTGATACAACTCTCATATCTGTCAAACTTTACATAGCTTGTTAGCTTTTGACAGAGCGAAGCTAGTTGTTTCCCTCCATTTCCAGTCTTTATGCTAAGCTAAGCTAAAAGTCAGAGTGGTGTTGATCCTTTTATCCAACTCTCGGCGTTTAAACAAGCGTATTTGACCAAAATTTTAACGTGTTGGATCAGGTTCTGGGTTGCTGTGGAGACTGTATTCTGTATTTACATGCAAACACACCTCTACACACACTAAACAAACAAACAAACAAACAAACAAACAAACAAACAAACAAAGGCTGTGATGGGAGTACAGACCTGGTAATGCTGATTCTGTATCAGACTGTCCGCGTGACGTTCCTGCAGAAAGAAAAAGAAATCATATTAAAAGTTTCTGCATTCATCAACACAATACTTTGTTTCTCTTTCTCTTTGCTCTCATTTACCATTTTTTTTTCTCCTGATATTACACACACTTACAAAATCAAACATATCCACACTTGTTTTTCTAAAACAGTGATGTCCTCTTCTGAAAAATGATTAATTGCAGCAAAAACTAGAACAAAAGAGGTAACAAATTGCCTTTGGCTGACAGAATGACACTTTAACAGCCTGGATCCTCCATATTGGAGAGGTGCTGAGTAATGAACTCCAGTTAATCATTCTTTCTCTACTCAAAATATTAAGTTCTGCTCTTCATTTACATTTTAGACCTTTAATTCACGCTTTCATCCATAATCGCAGTCATCTAGGTGACAAATATGAGCGAAAATGTGAGTATATTCTCTTTAAAACGCTCCTCTCACCCCCTCAAATGATGGAACCGATTGAATCGAGAGTACTGAGAGCGTTCAGGTTATTTTTAGAGAGCTACAGCATCAAATCAGACCTATATAATTCACTGTTTTCACTCTGCAACTTACGCTGCAGACTGAGAGCGCCAATAAATGTTGTTCACGCAGCTTTTTCTTACTAAATACTTTACAAAAGGAAGATGATAAGGAGAGAAAATAACAGACAACATGATAAATGTGCATTCAAATCAGAAACTATTATTTCAGTAAAAAGGCAATTATTTCTATTCAATGCAGATAGATATGCTTCCACTACTTAAGTGACAACAAATTCAAACTCCAGCAACACAAAAATCTCAATAAAGTCTTTTTTAATTTTATTCTAAGAATATGTTTGGATCCAGAAGTGATTGTTATGCAGGAGCTTTAGATGTTGTGGTTTTTAAAGTGAAAAGTATGTTTGTATCCCTTTGATTAAAGCAGTAGTTTCCATCCTATTTTATTCTATTTGATCTTATAATTGACATTGCAATGTGGCCAAGTGCATAATCCAAGTTGCAGAAGCTGCAATTTTTAATAATATAAAGGTAAAATGTGTGACAAACAGCCTTATAATGAAGAACTGTGGCCTGCAAATCTCCAGATTGAAGGAAACATGTTTGTTTTTGTTAAAGACCCATGAAAAATATTTTTAAAAAATCATAATTCTAAGCGTTTTCTGTGAAAACGAAAATTGTGATGCAAAAAAGATCATTCCCATATCGCAATATGATGTTTTACCATATCATGCAGCCTGCTACCTTTACCTTTAACCTCTACCGGATGCTATTAAATACTATTAATTGTATAAAAAGTGGATAATGTTGCAGTCAAGAAACAGTGAAACATGCTGATGTTACGTTTTACTCTCTAAGCTGGACGTTTTATCCAGCTCCCTCAGCTCGAGTCCACCTAACTCGCAGTGTTTTATATAATAATAAATATCCTAAAGATCAGCCTCACACCAATTTGTAATCCCATTTGTGTCTTTGTTTGCCTCCCTAACTCCCAAGTGTGTGGATATATGTGTTGTTCTTTTTCAAATTCACTGAGCTGCTCCACAGTTTTTCCACGTACGAGTACCTCCTGGCAAATGCAGAAGTACCTCCAGCAGTACTCGTCCCCTGGGAATCCCTGGATGAAAGTATCTATTATGTATTATTTAAGTTACTACCTCCCCTACACTGTGGATGATGCTCGCTCTCTGTAAAAGGATGATACCTCGCTTCTGTTGCTGTGATGAAGATTTGTCAGCATTAGGAATGAAGTGATAAACTGAGGCCGCAGTAATGAGACGTTCGAGTGCTGCGGAAGTGCTTTCAGACGCATTTTAATAATCAAGACTGGTTTTGTATTTCTGACACGGAGGTAGGAGGTAAAGGACACTTGAGTCACACTGAAGATCTTTTGGTTATGTGACAGTCTGCTCCTGGACACTACTCGTCGATGGTTACTTAACAGTGTTGCGTTCAGGTGCTGCTGCGTGAGAGAAATCAAACACAGGTGAATCTGAGCTTTGAAGAAAAATAGCGTTAAACCCTTTGAACTCTTGAATGGTTCGCCGCTACCTACATTGGTATTTTTGCTTCCTGTGATGCCATTTCTTTGAGTATCTTGAAATGATTCGCAGCTAAAAGGTTCTATAAGTCAATAAAACCATAATAATTGAAAAAAAATTTGAAATTGAATCATAAATATAAAATAATTATCAAATTCTATTAATAAAAACAAAAAACATAGTGAGTCAAAGGAGTTCTAAATGTAGAAACCTGAACAATATATTTCTGCTCTAGCGACAATAGTTTTTATTCTAGATGGATTTAAACAGGATAATGCAAAAAACGAGGTCTGTTTTTCAAGAATTAATTAGATTTGGATTTTTATTGGAAAATATTCTGGATTTTATTTCTGTTTCTTTTGACGTTTGAACATAAAAATCCGAGTTTATTCATGAAATATGAAACTGTATCAGCTGTAACTCAGTGTTTTATTCTTCTTAAGATGACTGAACACTATCTTTGAGTAGGTTCTGGTTGTTAAACTTTATTTTCTGACTTACACAGTATGTGTGTGTTTGTTTTTTTTATAACATATACTACTATATGATATACTGAACCTTTACAATATCCATTCACACATCCATCATTCCCATCTCCTCTTGGGTTGTTTTGTTTCATTTCCTCTCTCCACGTTTTCATTTTATACTCAATTTCAGTCCCATATTCAGCATTCCACCTCTCTGCCTCCATTTCCCTTTCATCCTGTTTTACACTTGTCATACTCCGTCCACATTTCTAATTTGTCTTCCGCTCTCTCCCTGCTGTCCACTCGCACACACACACAGTAACACACACACACACACACACACACAGTCACACACACACACCCCACATCTTCCTTTAACAATCTATCTCTCCCCCTCTTCAGAGCTTTCATTGCCTTCCACATCTCATGCTGTTTTTATGCTTATACTGTCAACACACACACACACACACACACACACACACACACACACACACACACACACACACACACACACACACACACACACACACAGGCTCTCTCCCTTGATCAGATCTCTGCAGTGCTGTGTGGCTCTGTGAACCTATGTGGGCTGGTGGGCTTATATAACTCAGCAGCTGACTTCAGTTGAGGTGAACATGGCAGCTGCACTGTGTGTGTGTGTGTATGTGTGTGTTTGTTCGTGTGTGTGTGTTTATGTGTGTGTTTGTTCGTGTGTGTGTGTGTGTGTGTATGTGAAAAAGCCTTATCATCCTGCTCTGCCTGCTCTCACAGTCTCTCTCCAGATGACTGGACTGTTAAATGTGTTCATCAGGACGTGTTTATCCGCTGATGTTCCTTCTGTGCTCACAGACTCACAGCTGATGTCCGTCTCTGTGCGATTGTATTTCTGTAAACCGATACGTGATCCACTTCATCCCCACACTGCTCCGTTAGTCTGAGCAGGTCGGTCGATGAGTCCTTCTGCTCTGATTGATCGCAGGGCTCTGAATTTATTCATTTTTTTCATGCTACTTTATACTTCCGCTGCACTGTATTTCTACAGTTGACTCGACAGATGTTGATTTTATTTTGCTCTGCCCCTGTCTTCACTTCCCACAGTGCATTTCTTAGGAGCTCTCCAGACTTGCCTTTCTATACCTGTCCACAAGATACCCTCGGACTTTCCCACCTGTCACATGACTCCAACATCCACCTGCTCACATGTCCCTAATAACCCTGTCAGTATTTAGAAGAACCCAGTTTCCCCAGTCAGTTGCCTGAGTGTCTATCAGTTGCCCTCTCATACTGACTTCATTTGGTCTGCGCTTTCAGACCAAAATTATGGTCTTCCAACCACTCCCACTTTACACTAAATGTCAGCATCCAGAGCAATCTGGGGTTCAGTATCTTGCTCAAGGACACGTCCACATGCAGCGGGAGGAGCTGGGGATCGAACTGTCAACCTTCTGATTAGTGGACGACCCGCTCTAACTCCTGAGCAGCCCTGACAGTTTTAATTAGAGGTGTGAAACCTCCAGGGTCTGGACTAAACAGCCAACCAAAAGAGGGGCTCTCGGTCTAGATCTACATTCATAGAGACTCTGATGGTGCTGATGCAGATTCGGTGATGACGGCAGGTCACAGTTCTTTAGCGTGCTCGCAAAATAGCAACGTTAGACCAAAACTAACTGGATCCAATCTATGCCACAATCAATGCCACAAAAAGAGGCCCAATGTTGCTTCCTGCCTTTGCTTTCCAGCCCCTGAAACCTGGATCCTGTACCTGCCTGTGCCTTTCACTCCTGTTAACCTGTGCCCAGTTGTGATGGAAGACGTCCAACTGGTGTTTCTGTGGTCAAGAATCAACTTACAATCTCAATATTCTTCGGTTAATTTAGCAAAAACAAACCAAAGTTGTAAAACACAGCTGACTCAGGAAGTACTGAGGTATAAAACCCAGATTTATTCTTCCAACAATTCTGGTTTGTTTACAGTCTGTTATCATCTGAGCTTCTGGTGTTCCTGCTGGACTCGAACTGAAAAAAACAAAACAGACTCTTGAAGCATGTTTCTTTAACTTGTGAATGTACAGTTCACAGTAACCCATTTGCATGTAAAGCCTGTGAATTCTCCAGTGACTTGTTGACATGAATGTCAGCATATGGCCTTTTAGCCTGTGCAGCTTGTTTGCATGACTGTTCAGTGACAGGCACATGGCCACGCCAACATATTAAGCTACACATGAATAAATAAAATATTTGCATTTGTGTTTTATTCTGTCTCAACTTTGGGATTTAATCTGAAGTGGAGCAGTCAAGAGACAGAACACTGCAGTGTTCACTGGTTTGGTCACAAGCAATCACATTCAAGTTCAACTTCAATTTTATCGCCATTTCTTCACACACAGATGAATGAAACGTCATTCCTCTCTGGGGGAAAGCACACAAAGCGTAACATTGATGACACAAACAATAAAGCAACAACCACGACAGCCAGAAGCTGAGACGCCTGCTGTATATTCAAAGTGAAAGTTAAACTGGACATAAGACTATAAATACTAAATACTCTCTGTCAGATGTTCTCAACCCCTGGGCTGGAGACTGGTAGGCCTACTGGCTTTGGAAGATACCAAGCCGAAAGGAAAACAGAGGTTGAAACTTTGAAGGCTATTTTTTGAGGAGTTAACTTGGCACAGTGTGTGGTGAGTTGTCTTCATCACTCCTGTAAAGTCTACAACACTATACTGACTTTAAATTAAATATAGGTCATCAGTACGACCCTACCAGAGTGTGTTGCTGAGAGGTCTTTCTGCTTTTAAAAACAACAAACAAGGAACAATCAAAGTTTTGATTTCCTTTTAGTTTCAGTTTTATGTCTTACTCTACATCAGGATGTGTTGTTAGGATAAAGAGCTTTATCTTTATACCTATCGACAATAATTATGAGTTCCACAACAAAATTGTTACACGAAACAAACATGAACATTTTTGACCTTGCTGACTCCCAGTGTATGGAGTAAAGCAGTGGTTCTCAACCTTGTTGGTACAGATGTCCTGATCAATCTCAAAGATCAGTATTGCAGCAATATTGAGCTATAATAAACCTGATTGATCCTTTGATTTAGCCTCTGCTCGGAATAGAGAATAGACAGCGGAGCACGCTGACCACACCACTGCAAGCAGTAAAAGCAAAAAGCCAAAAACAGTAATTTCTTGATTGGTGACATTCCTACTTTTTAGTGTCAAGGACCCTGAGATTGATGACATCAGGTAGTATATATGATATATATGATATGTGATAAGCCTCAGGGATCCTGTCTGATTATATTTAGTTATTCCATCAATACTGTAGATGGGCAGATTAACAGTAAAGAGTGTGAAACTTATGAACAAAAGAAGAATAGTATTTCTTATACGTTCTCTCGTTGGGCTAACTTCTACTCAATAAAATAACAGTGAAATTAAAAGATTCCCCATTTTTCTGGAGACTCTGGAAGCCCTTCAAGGACCCCTGGAGAGCCCAGACCGCAGCTTGAAAACCAGTAGACACATGCAACTGATCAGATCTGCAGACTGCACAAATTTAACCCATGATTGTTTATTCTTTTTTATCTGAAAGATGCTGAAAGCAGATAAATATTGTACACATCGGGGCTTTAAAAGATAAAAAAAAAGCTCTGTCCTCACTTACCGTGAACTCTCTGAGATTTTCACATTTGTGCGAGTCCTCCCCAGGCGGCTGGCCTCTCCTGCACAGCTTGTTGTGGAGCCACATGAGCAGGTACCAGATGGACTTGGGGCTGGGGATGATGTTGAACGGGGGCGGCAGCGTGCCACCCTCGTCAAAGTAACTCATCCACAGCTTGGTGCGGGCGAACTTCCACTCGATGTCGGCGTGGTCCTGCAGGACAAAAACAAGGACGGCTTGTTGAAAAAGTCACGTAACACTGAGAGGTGATCTTTTTCATTTTTAACTGGAAGCAATTAAAGTTCATTAGAGCAGACAGGACTTGATTGTAGGGACCTTTTATTGTTATTAATGCTGTTTGGTGAAGCTTAAGACAGTTTCCCACAGCAATGTAGTTCTTTATAATAAAGGCGCTCATGATATTGGTTGGAACAGACCTTTTCTTTTTTGGTATCTGATCTAATAAACAGTTATTCTTATTTTTCATTAACTTCATCAGTTTTTAATGGTTAAAAATTATAGATGACATATTTTGAAGATAATAATAATATCTTATTGTCAACACTTTATAGATTAATCGAGAATTATTATCAAAAAAAGTTGAAGTTTTAGTTAAAATGATCAATTTACAATGATAAAAACAGAAAAGGCACAAAATTCTCACATTGTAAAATCTAGAACTTATTATTTTCGTAATAACTAGATAATTCTTTCAGTTGATTAATCCTTTCAGTGCTATTTAATGTGACTCACAGCGATGAGTTGGTAGGAGTTGTTCATCATGGCGATCAGCATGTTGAGCAGAACCACCAGCGAGATGACGTTGTAAGTCCCGAACATGGTCGCCCCGATGAACTCTGTGAACTCGTGCCGGGCCTTCACGTTGGTGACGTACAGGTTTAACAGCCCGAATATGGACCAGAACAGAGACTGAAGAGTCTCAAATAACCTGAAGACGAAGAACAAGAGAAAACGTATTGTAATGCAGTGTTTATCAAAAGTTTTACACCGTGTACCACCTAGAAAAACTAGGTACTAGAGTACCACTAGTCGACTTTCCAGCGACATGAACCTAAAAATACAGAGTACCCCAAAGCTTTATGTTACAAATGTAAAGTATGGGTCCCAAACATTTAGAAACTGCTGCATGCTAACTTGCATATGTTTAAATTGTATATATTTCAGCCACTGCTTGCCCAATTTTGAGGCAATATTGAGGCGGTATTTAGGATGCTGAATCCCCAAGTACAAAATTACTGTTTAAACCAGAAGTGGCCATATTTCCACCATATGCAAGTATACAGACATATTTTTCAGTCACCATTGAGTATATCCACTTCTAAATGATGTAGTTGTCCAGTTGTTTTAACCATCTGTGGGCCAGTACTGACAGCAAAATCTGCATCTCTTCTGTGGTTGATGTTCATTTTATAATTATCCTTTACTGCCTCAATTCAAGTACCAGATGTTGAGCAACAATATGCAAATACTACTGGGTCATAAATTACACAGATTTTACTGATTTCAACTCCCTGTGGATCGATTTGGATTCATGTGGAGTCGATTTTGAGGTTATTCATAGGCTTTAATACTCTGGACATGCATTATGGAATCCAGAAAGCTCAATTTCATTGGTGTGAATGTTCAGACGTTAATATTTCTTGAGTTCAAAGACTCATCTTATCTCCGTTTACTATCTGACCATCACACTTAAGCTCAGAACTACTCACAGATATATGCGGGCACTACATGCAGCAGGCTGATATTATAGGAAATGCAAAACTTATGTTTTAAGTCTACTCATTCAAAACCTTAAAATAAGAGAAAATTTAAGAGATTACTGCTGCAGGAGGCACAATGTTTGTGCTATCTAGCTGACGAATTACCGATCTCTCCTCTGTTTCTCTCACTATTTTTCACCCTCCCTCTCTTTCCTCCATCTCCCACTATCTGTCACTTCGCCCCTCTGTTTACCTCCTCGTTTTATTTCCTGCTCTGATCAGTCGTCTGTGTGTCTGTCTGTGTGACAGTCGCGGTTACAGAGGACGTTATTGAATTTTTGATGAAGCAACAATCGGCAGAACCCAAACATCACCAGAGAGAGAGAGAGAGAAAGAGGGAGAGAGAGAGAGAGAGAGAGAGAGAGAGAGAGAGAGAGAGAGAGAGAGAGGTTTTGTCTGCAGGGTGTTTGTTATATTTGTGCTGCAATAAATATTCAACAGTCCCAACAGTGTGTGTGTGTGTGTGTGTGTGTGTGTGCGTGTGTGTGTTGCTATAAGGTATGTGGCTGTGAATGATCACTATATCAATCAGTGTAACGAGTGTTTGTGTGCGTCTGTGTGAGCGATGGTGTGAATTTTCTGTGGACGGAGGTGAAGTGTGTGTGTGTGTGTTCAGAGGGCGAGAGACTGAGGTGAAGTGTGTGAATAAGAGAGAGAGAGAGAGAGAGAGAGAGAGAGAGAGGGGGAATTTAATCAACGATGAATGAAGCAACCGAGCGTGATATTGTGTCGGAGTTATGAAACGAGAAAGAGGACGAAGAGGAGAGGAGAAAGCGAGTGAAAACAAATAAACCTCTCTCGCTCTCTTTCACACCTTTCCTCATGAAGCACAATTTAATTAATCTCTAGTATCATTATCTCCCCTTCTTCACCTCCTCTACCTCCCTTCTCTTCCTCACACATTTTTCTGTAATTTTTCATTTTATCTCACCTCACTTGTCTTCCTCGTCTCCTCTTTCTTTTTTTTGTTTGTTTTTTTCTTTTGCTACATGTAAATATTTGCACTTAACAAGATCAAATTTACATTTTTTTTGTTGTTTTCTGGTGCTTTTGATTAAAAAAGCCATTTTTAAAATTCAATTCTTTCCTCCCCTCTTCTCCTCCTCCTTGTATTCTCTTTTCCATCATTCCACCTCCTCTCTGATCCTCTCCTCCACTCTCCTTGTTTTTCTTTCCCTTGAAAACAACTTTATTGATGAATCAGAAAAGGTGAAATTAAATAAAAAGTCAGGGACAATATTAAAAAAAAGTAAAAAGTTCTTCATGATGTGCTTTTATATTACTTCCTCCTGTCCTCTCTTCGCATTGTTTCTCTTTCATCTCCCCTTCCCAACTCTTGTACCATCTCCCTTCCTCGTCTCCTCACCTCTCCTTATCCCCTTCTTCCCTCTCCTTCTTCCTTGAGCAATGCATTTATTGATTTATCATTAATACAATCATCAGCATTGATATGAAATATGAAATATAGGACTCCTGTCCACGGTCGGTGTTTATATTATCTCACCAGCCAAATGTTTAGTTTTTTCTTAAATCAATTAACATCGCTGTACATGTATTTATCAACCATTTATTGACCAACAACAGATGTATTTTTAGGCTGTATGTACAGAGACACACATTTATGCAGGTGTTATCCCCCCCCCCACACACACCTTTATTCAGCAAACAACCCTCCCCTACTCTGCCTCTGGTTGGCTCTGACCCTGACATTTATTTCTAACCCAATCATCTCACTCCTCGTGCATAAACCCGACCAACCAAACGAACACAGGATCTTCGCTGAATGAACAGGGGTGCGTAGACTCACCGGGAGGTACTCATGTGGACAAAAATCAGACCGGTACTCTACTCATGAGCACTGGCCCATTTCAGGAACTGATCCAGGCACCAACTGTAGGTGCAATCTAGCAGAAGCTATCACCGGTTTTGCCTGTAAAATATCAAAATCAGTACTTTTATATTTTTCATCCCTGTTTCCTCCCCTTGCCTCCTTCACTCTCCTCTCCTCTCCCCCCTTTGTTTCCTCTCCTCTCTCATCTTTCTCTCCAGTGAGCCGAGTCATAAAATGCTACAGCGGATCCTCACAGCCACTCAGTCATTTCACCGTTATACTGGTACAGTTGTGTGGGAGGCAGGCCGAGAGAGAGAGAAAGAGGGAGAGAGGGAGGGAGAGTGTATTATTGTGTGTTGGTGTGTGACACAGAAACATTGTGTGCAGTGTTTCTGTGTGTTTAGAATTGGCAGCCCGACAGTGTGCAATTAAATCATTCCTATAGTGCTTATCTTGCTTATGAATATGTTAGATTTTCTGTGTGTGTGGTCTTGGCACCAGTTTACAGTGAAGTCGCTGCAGCTTGTTGTGATTATGAGCGACTGCAGACTCTGTATCGTACAGAGGAACAGTGGATCACTGTTATCAGGGTTCCCACTCCTTTTAACAAATCGTTTCCGGGGACCTTTCTTTGACATTTTCCAGAAGTTTTTACAGGACAGCACTCACTTACAAGCGGTCATAGGAGCTGCACTTTCAGGGCAAACTGACTGTATTAATTAAGTAACATTTAAAATCAAGTACAATTAATTTCATTTTACAGAAAATGCATATCCTGCAAAGTTAAAGTTTTCATTGAACGTACAATTAACGTCACTGTGCATGTATTTATGAACCACAGCAACAAGAAATGTGTCATTATTAGCCTGTATGCATGTAGATATTAAGATTTTGCTCGCAGTTCTGGAAAAAACAGACTGATTTTTAATGGTTTCGGACGACACCGACAAATTATGTCCTCCTGCTGATAATGGCGTCAGATCAGAGATCAATTCTTTTTGTGGTTCTATAAGGGCATGGACAAACAACTTATTTTGTCGTTTAATTTGGAGGACCTTTGACGATAATACCTCTCTACTTTTACTCGTGATGGATTATTTTTACATTGTTTTATAGTGAAGGATCTGTGTACTTCTTCCACCAATGCTGACAAGGTTGCACAAAAAAGTCAAATTACCAACTTCTTTACAGAGAGAACGTGAGCCAGATAAACACCACTGAAGCTTTATTTTGCTTTAGTGCATATCTTTGCAGATAAACGCTTAAGAAAGAAAAACACCAAAATAAAACACAGTAAATCGAATCTATGATGTAAACGTCTCAATCACACATCAAAAGTTGTATCTCTTCTCATTTTTTTTAACGTGTTTCTGGTCTAAACATTGTTCTAGAAAGTCACCAGTCAAACAAACGCGCTGAAATAACTTATTTACTTTATTTTTCTGGGACTATTTTGTTGGAAAGCTGTGTACGTTAGATTTGGGTTAAAAGGCCTCGTCTGGTGAGAATCCAAGATGTGTCCCTGCTGAGAGAGAGAGAGACATAGAGAAGGAGTGCAAATCCCAGAGAGAGAGAGAGAGCGAGAGAGATAGAAAACTGTGTGTGTGAAAGAAAAGTGGAGGAGTATTTACAGCGTTTGTGTGAAGGCAAAAAAAACAGGGAGAGCGAGGCAGAGACAAACAGAGAGAGAGATCATGCTTCATGGTGTAAATTGATCTGACACATTAACGGTGATAAGTGTGTGTGAAGTACTGATGAGCGAGGAGAGGAGGGAGGCAACGCAGAGGGGGAGACACCTGAGCAGAAACAGGAAATGATCTCGCAAAATAAGTCAGAAATGTTGATAAGTGTGTGTGAAATACAGAGCGAATGCAAAGCTCACACACACACACACACACACACACACACACACACACACACACACACACACACACACACACACACACAGAGGAAACAATCTTTGCATTGTAAACTCATGAATGCTGATTGGGTTCGCTCTGTTTGCACAATGCATCATCTCAGCCGTCATCGCGTCGATCTGCTCGCTCGTTTAGCTCCAGCACGAGGCTGATTTCTTTCCCTCCGACCCACCAGCAGCACGGCCGACGTACAGATGATTTTTTACTGTGTTTGTTTGTTTGTTTTCAGCGTCTCAGCCTGGAGGTCAGAGTAAAAAGCAATGACTTTGACTCCTGAGCTCAACACTATTTACTCCTTACTCACTCAGGTTTCCTTGCCACTGTTGCCAAGTCTTTGCTCGTGGTTGGAATTGGTCTGGGTAAATAATTTAATAGTGTCTGTTATGATTTGGCACCGGACAAAGAGGACCTGCATCCGGAAAGGCATACAAGTTTATGGATCTGTATCCAGATGAATCATATTATATCATATTAGAGACAGGGTTGTTTGTTTATTTACATAATATATTTACAATTAGAACATTAATATATTTACTTCAATCAAAAAGGATGCACCTTGCAGTGAACATATGACTGTACATTATTTATGAACGCCTTGTTTACATGTTGATATAATCTGGGCAGCATTGCATGTTCTTCAAAAAAAACTATATAGCTAGTGTGAATTGGCTTTATGTAAGTTCACGTAATTCACTGAAGTTATTTTCTTAATAATAATAATAAACACAAACAAGTCCTGTATAAGACTTTAGCCTGTTTTTCTAATTGCACTCTTCCGGTGAAAGCTAGTATTTTCCTGAAAAGATCTCTGACTGGATTCTACTAACCCGTGAAAAAAACATAAATGTTCGGAAGTCACAATCCCGACATGGGTGACAACTTGCCAAAACCACTTTGATTAAGGTTGTTAGGGCTGTAAAATATATACATTTATCGACTGGTGGTCGGGACCTGAAGGGATGGTGTGCAACGAGAGAAAAAAGGAACTAAAATAAAACAAAAAAAGACAAATACTTCAGGCACATCGGTGGTTGGGGGATACTTCCTGCGGCTATGTATAATCGTCTGAAAGTCACAAGATACCACGGGGCACCTCTTTAACAGAAACACTGGTGAGTCGCGGGACGCCACAGCTGTTTTCTACTATGAGACTGCTGCTGTTTTCTCAGCACGAGAGAGACAAAGGCTGTGTGACTTTTTCCTGTGAGGGAATTGTGGGATATCGAGTAGCACAACGCTGTGTCGAGGCCTCGGCGCCCTGAAACGCTTTCTCGTCGTGAAAGACTACTGGCCCTGAAGGTTGGTGCACTTTTGTTGAACACATTTTACCTGCGTGATATCCATTTAGAAGGTTCATCTACGGACTACAACACTTTTTAATAACACTGTGTGATCTGTTCGGGCACTGCAGTCCTGTCATTGTCCCAGGTGCTTCACTGTAATGGGATCAATCACAAATCAATACAGCTATTATCTAACACAAACCACACGCCTCATCAATATTCAGCCCACTGACTGCCTGGCTCTCACTTGCCTCCCTCAGAAAAGATACACTGCATGTGTATGCTCTGTGTGTGTGTGTGTGTGTGTGTGTGTGTGTGTTGCAGAGCTGCCATATGAGGCATAATTCAGACTCGGCCTCTCAATAAGCTCAACCCTCGACTCAACAGTCTCTCGCTGTAAAAAAAAATTCCCACATTAATATTCTTCCTGTCAACCGAACGAGCCCGAGCTCCTACTCCACACCAAAAATCGTTTCCATATCATTATCTGGTGCAACGACGCATGTGTGAAAGCTTAAATTATCGTCGATGCAGCATCTTGACACACACACACACACACACACACACACGATGATGATGATGTGGTGATGTGTGTAGTAAAATATTCAGTCATTGATCCAGACAGCATTTAAATGGGTGTTTGCATCGCTGGTGGCTGATATTGTCACAGTTTTTATTAGGAAACATCACCAAAGCATCAGTTTATCTACCATCCAGAAACTGACTAAAGTTAGTTTTGCAGTCCTGATGATAAACTACAAGCATTACTCCTTAATTCTAGTACAGTATAGTAGTATAATGAAATTTGCCCTCTCATTTAACCCTTCCTAAGAGCAGTCGCCACTTTACAGCACCAGGGGACCAATTCCCGATCTTAGCTAGTGCCTCGGTCAAGGGCAATAACTGGAGAATTATCCCAATAAAACTCAGACAGACACACGGGGAGAATGTGGAAACTCCACACAGAAAGGCCCTGCCCAAGTCGGGAATCGAACCCCGGACCTTCTTGCTATGAGGTGTCCATACATTTATGGCCATATATAGTATTTTGAATGCCGAAAAATATATATGAAATTCAGATTTAAGGGCCAGTGTGTAGGATTTGGTGGCATCTAGCGTCTAGACTGTAACTCCTACATAGAGTATAGCTGTACTTCGGCCTACTAACAGTGAGCTGAATAGTAACATCAGCAAGATAAGCAGGTATAATGTTTACCATGATTACCATCTTAGTCTAATGTGAGTTTGTTCCATTTCACATCCGGTGTGAATAACTACATCGACTGACAAGGCTGAAATGAAATGGGAGCTTTTAAAATGTTCTTCTGTTGCGCTTCACATCTCTAACCCACTTTGAAGCGACGTACCATCTGCCAACAGTCGAGTTAAAAACAAACTATGCACCCAGGGTTACATAGGGGATCTGAGTGAGGGGCTACAATAATTATTTACAGGATATTTGGTCATTTTAATCAATTTTAATAGTCTCTAAATGCCCAGATCTTCCAGTGGGAACCCTGGAATTAGTTAGAATAGTTTGTATTGCAGCTATTTAGTCATAAAGGTTCGGGTTAGGTAGATCAATAGACACACATTGTCCAGAGACGTGGTGCTTCAGCATGGCTAAAAAACATAAATAATCATCGCAAGGTGTTAAATCTGAAACAAACATCGCTTTTTCAAGAATAAAATGAGGGTCACAGGGTCACCAGGTGACAACAGAGTTAGTTATTTAACATACAAATAAAAGTTATGTAGAGCTATAAAAGAACAAAACAGGAACACATACTAAATCAGATTACAGCTAATGTTTCCGTTATTATATTTTATACACTGAAGGCATTTTTAGACCAAGAGAATCCAAAACAAATAAAGTCATAACTGCCTATAACTCACAATTAGATTTGTCTCTTGAGCAGGAGATAAAGCACACACAGATATGGCCGCTGACAACAACACCACCATTAATGAGCAACACTAGGGACATTGTTTCCCCTTTGATATCTCCAATGAAGTCTTCACGTATGTCCACTTTTACTTTATGTGAGTATCTAACCGGCGCAGTATCCTCCTCCTCCTGTTGTGTTTCACTCCTTTACGGACCATTAAAGACAGCACACATGGACACACACTGCGTTGTTATGGATGGTACTCACGTTGAGAAGGCGTTGTTCTGCCTCTCACAGCGGATGCCCTTGCAGTTGTTGTGTTCTTCTGAGGCCTTGGTCTCGTAGTAGAAATAGAGCTGGTTCAGGCCGTTTGCAAACGCCAGCAGGACCTGCGGAGCGGAGACATCATTCAGTATCACTTTAAGCATGGTGGTGTTGATTTATATCACAGGAGTAATGACAGTGTACGGAAACAGAAGTCATACGAGCAGGTTTTTCTGGATTACATTTTGTTGTAGTGATTGACCCTCTGGTCCTCCGGGGTATTTTAAAACACGGCTTTGTTCTCAAACAGGACACAAGCACTATGGTGTTACGTAAAGCTGCTACTCAGCGAGCATGAAGCAATGTGGCTCCTGTGCCTCGGGCTCACTGGGATTGATTTTGGGACTTCAGGGAGCTAAAGCAGTCCTCGTGTGGATTGTGTTGTAGGTTAGGAGCTCCCCTGGGAAGGAATTAATGAGTTCTGAATGAAATGAAACAGGCCTGTAATGTCCTTCTGCCATCACTGAAGGATACAGTGTGCTGAGGATTTCTGTCTCTCTCTCTCTCTCTCTCTCTCTCTCTCTCTCTCTCTCTCACCGTCATCAAAGACTCGGTTTGAAAATAGACACAAAGTTTTAATAGAAAAGTATTTAGACTGAAATCTGTTCAGAATCGACAGCTTTACTCATCTGGTTTGTCACAGATTTGTGATGCATATATTCATTTGCCTCCATACAGCTGGTTGTCATCGACACGTCACTCCTGAGGTCTTACCAGACAGTAAATAAACAGGAACTTGAGGATGTCCAGCAGCATCCTCCCCAGTGAGATCTGCAGTGGCCCGAGGTGGGAGTTGGCGGTGAAGAGGGAGATGAGTCTGAGGGAGCTGAAGATGTTGGCGATGGCGAACAGAGCTTCAGCTATCAGCGTCGGGTGCCACATCTCCCACTCCTCCCTGGGACGAGAGGAGTTATACTGGAGGAAGGGGAGATACGGGGAGGAAAGAGAAGGAGGAGGGAGGAAGAAAAGTTCTGTTAAGATTGTGGAAACACAAGAAGCATCAATGAAAAACACACACAAGCTTATATATCTGAATTACAAACAATTAGAAGGCTTCTTTAATGGAGCAAGCTGTTTCCAGTCTTTGTGCTTCTGGCCCAATATGAACACACAGAGATAAATTGAGTCTTTCTTCATCAGAGAAATAAATGACAGTATTTGCCATTTGCTCAAATGCCTATAAAAACCTAAAGCCAAGTTTATATCCAATTTTTCTTTCTAAACTTTATGTGTGTATTGCCCTTTAAGCAGGGACCGGTGGCACAAGTGGGCCACTGACTTATGCAGAGCTGGCATTAAGTTTGAGTCTCAGCTTTAAAGTCATTCCCAATTTACACAGTTCTAACACTGTTTATGGATCCCAGTATGCAGAAATATTCAAATACACTAAGAGATAAGTAATAGATTTATTCCAGAGGCAAAAAAAACTGCATGTGATTAGCATAACGCAAACTTGTGGGTATCCATAGGGACCATTTTCATTCAGATATCATGAGTTGGCCATGTTTTTCCTTCGCCAAAATTTAAATTTAGAACCTTGGAGCGTTATTTAGCTCCCTTACCGACATGCTAGCAGGACATAGCTGGTAGCAAGGTCAACTGGTTTCATTCAGTATTCAGTATGTTCACTATCTAGCTTTAAAACCCGAGCCAGTGCCACCACAGACCCCGCTTTGGACCGCATACTGACAGAAGAGATCAACACTGATGTTCCCATAACCTGAACATGTTAAGTTAGTAGTATACTGTAGGTCGATTGTATCATTTAACCCGCACTTAAATGGATTTATGGAGTATTCCCCGACAGATAAACGTCATAAATCTCCCTCAGGCTCGCTGCAGATCGCTTGAAGCTCCACACACCTTCCTCTGTGTTTCTGTTATGTGTGTTTCTCTGGATTCTTTCTCTCCTTCCGTCTATCAACTGTCTTTCAAGCTCTCATTTTATATCCCCATCACCCTCTTTTTCCCGCCCCAGCGTTCTCTGTTTCTGTTACTTTATTTTTTTTTCTTGCTTTATTCATGTGTCCGTCTGTCTGTCTGTCTGTCTGTCTGTCTGTCTGTCTCTCTCCATCCCGTTCCCACCGTCTCTCTCTCCACATCTCCCTCGGTTGTCTCATGCTTGGCTTCCTTCTCATTCTAAATTCAGCCATTAGACTTCCACGGGACGTCTGTCTTGTTAACTCTGCCTCTATTAGCATTCACCGCACACACACACACACACACACAAACACACACACACACACACACACACACACACACACACACACACACACACACACAGGGGCACTGCCAGAAACATGCACACAGATGCACACTCATTAATTTATAGACTCTCTCGCACCTTCTCTCAGATGCACTTGCACTGTCTGTCTGCATGTCTCTCTCTCTCTCTCTCACTCTCTTTCTCTCTCTCACACACACACACACACACACACACACACACACACACACACACAATGACAGAGCAAAATTTTGCCTCTCAGCTCTCCAGGGGTTGTTAAATGTTGATCAATATTTAAAGGAGAAATGAAAAATACAAAAAAGTAAAATATATTGTGCCAACAGCTGCTTCTGTGTGTGTGTGTGTGTGTGCGTGTGTGTGTGTGTGGTAATATTATAAGGATCCAGTTGTGTGTATGTGCACACTTTATATCTATATGTGTGCGCTTATAAAACTGCGTGTATGTATATATGTGTGGTTGGGACCTGTGTAGGAGGACCACCCGCCACCATCGGTGACTCACAGCTGCTGCAGATGGCCCGGCCGTCTGGTGTGTGCGCGCGTGTGTGTGTGTGTGTGTGTGTGTGTGTGTGTGTGAGTGTGTGTGTGAGTGTGTGTGTGTGTGTGCCATTCGCTCTTAATAAATAGATAAATCTTTGTATGCATGCAGAATGTGCAGCGATATAAAGTTTTATTGACGCTGAGAGCTTTGCTGTAAAAGTGAGAAAATGACTGCATCAAAGCAGCCAAGTGGAACTCTCCAGTTTGTTGTTTTACAGGTCAAAGGTCATGGTTGATGTTCACAGTTCATATTATTCAGATTGTTTGTTGTATTATTGCTCTTTGCACGTCAGTGTTCAGCTCTCTAATGAAGGTTCTTGCTGATGTTGCCAAAATTACTATAAAGGTGTTAAAAGGAATATTTTTATGACGTTGTTTCATTAAATTTCCTTTAATTTTTCAGCCATCTGTATCGTATTGTATCACGTTACTGTAAAAACATGAACCTGGTCATAGATTTTGGGCTAAAGTACTAAAAGTCTGCACAAAAAACCTCAAGGACATCTGACGGACTCTCCGTCGTGCAGATTCTTGCAGCTTTGCAAACAGGGTTTCAGTTTAATTTGAGCTCACTCTGGAAATAAACACTTTAAAAAATGAATGAAGATTTGAACACAGCTTCACTTTTTGCCTGTGGTAAGGACTCATGACCTCAGAGCCACTCTGAGCTGTGAGACTGTCAGTGGGAACAAAGTACGTTTACTCAAGTACTGTACTTGAGTAGTTCCATTTTATTTTAACTTTATACAACTTTACTACATCTCAGAGGCAAATATTGTACTTTTTACTCAACTACATTTGTGTGACAGCTTTAGTTACTTGGTGATTATGAATGTTTATAATAAGCTGAAGGGTTAAAAGTCCAGTGTGTAACATTTATCTACGGGAAGAAACAGAATATAATTGGTGTGTTTTCATTAATGCAAAATCACCCGATAATAAGAATCATTATCTTTTTGTTACCTTGGAAAGAGCCTTTTATATCAGCAGACGCTGTGGGTCGCGTCCCAGCCATGTTTCTACCTGAACAGACAAACCAAACACTAGCAGTAGATAGGCCCTTTTGTGATTTTTGTGAGTTTTGCAACCACCGTAGTTTCTCCTTTGAGCTCATAACGAGAGGGAGTTACACTCTCCAAATACAGACTGGATCTTTAAGCGTTTCTTTATGATGAAAACATTGCTCCATAGCGCTACTAGTGGTCACAAAGTTCGCTGCAAGGGGTGTGAACAGCTCTTAACTCACACGGGAGCAGAAATGGAAAGTGTTTTCCGTTCTGCTTTGCATCTGGTAAACCCGCCTTTAAGTGTCATAGCGTGCAGTTTAACCTACCAACAGTTGAATCTCAATCGAAATACACACCTAAAACATAGTTTCCATAACTGGAAAACTAGTCTAGGCGTGGGAACCCTGCTATTCAGTGAGATGTATGTACTGTATATGTATATATTCTAGCATTGTATTGTGTTTTGTTGTTTAATGTCACACTGTAAAGCACTTTGATCTGCATTTAATGTGTGAAAGGTGAAATATATAAACACACACACGATCTCTACCTTAACGTAGGCCACGATCTTCAGTGATATGGTCGCCAGGTACAGCGAGTTCATGGCGAAGTCCATCAGGTTCCACCAGTCATGGATGTATTCTGTGAATCCCCCGTCCCACATCTCCTTAATCTCTGCCCAGATGAAGCCTGAAACACACACAAACACAGACACTGAATATTATTTACAGGCACACACACACACACACACACACACACACACACACACACACACACACACACACACACACACACACACAGAGTCATGCATGTGTGAGCACACTAATGTCATCCATCAGTGGTTTCTGTTTGCTTGGTTTCTGCTCTGTGACCAAACTTTCTGTTGGCTATTTCCTTTTGGCAGCAGCTTCGGGCGGTGAGCAGAGAGCCAACACAACATTTGTTCTATACGAGGGACTTTAAACAAACTCAGGTTTTATTCTAAATTATTCATAAGTGATTCTGTATTTGATCTGTTCTCCCTAGAATATCAGCTTTTTATAGTTTTCAATGATTATATTTAGACAAGTAACATAATTAAGATTGTGGCTTTGGTTCAATACAAAAAAAATCTAAATCTGTTATCTGATTGACAATGTGCAACATATTCTACTCTCTCTGTTAGAGAACGATAGCAGCCTGCGATGGTTAATAGGAGCACTTAGAGCTTAAAAAATTACGGTATATTTCTATGGGTCATTGCTTATTTCTCCATTTTAAGTCTGATTAAAGGTCCAGTGTGTAACATTTAGGAGGCTCTATTGGTTATTAGTGTACAATCACCACAAAATAAGAATAGTTGTGTTTTCATTACCTTAGAATGAGACGTTTTTATATACAGATATGGAAGCCACTGAGTCAGACGATAATTATATTAAGGTTTTGTGTCTACTTTAAAGGACCTGTGTGTAGGACTGAGTGGCATGTAGTGGTGAAGTTGCAGATAACTAATAACAGGCTGCACAAAAGGCCCCATCTAGAGCCAGTTGACGTCTGTAGATAAAAACGTCTCATTCTAAGGTAGCGAAAACACAGTGATTCTTATTTTCAGGTGATTATTCACTAATGAAAACATACCTGTGAATATTATATTACATTTGTGCCCAAGTAAATCTATGTGTGGGAAAGACCGACTATAATGTTCTTGAGGAATAAAATGAATGCGTCATCTGATTGGCAATCAAACTAATTAATGCAAATACAGAAATAATAATAATAAAAAGTAAAATCACTTGACTTGACTAATGTTTGATTGGTTTTAAATGGTATTTATTGATAACAACGACATATACTTTTCACAGCTGACATGAAAACTCTTTCTCAGTTTAACTACGATAGATGTATTTTATGTATGTAATTTAGAGACTGTGAAGATATTTGAATGACACATTATTATTCTTTAGCATTTAGTTCCCAACCTGGGGGTCGGGACCCCACTGGGGGTCGCCAAAGCTTCATGAGGGGGTCGTGAGGCCTAAAAAACTAGGTTTATATCTCAGCATTTGGTTCACTTCTGTGAAGAAAAGTAAAAGTAAATTGTCTAATAGAACAATGACCAAACATCAGGGACAAGTAAGTTATTAAGTCTGTATGATTGTTAAAAATTATATAAAATTCATAATACAGACAGATTATTGTGTAAAAAGTTCCCTAAAGAGATAATAATCTGCTCAAAATTCCTCCAAATCCTCTCCTTTTACACAAACTTCCTGAAGTTACTGAGTTCATTATTTGGGTTCATTGTAGTTCTGAATGTAAAATATCCATAAAATATGTCACTCAGTCAGGAGCTGTAACTTTAAAAGGTTGGCCACTACTGATATAACACTTTGATAGAGAACAACTACAACTGAAGGAACGATATATGCTCTCACTCTAATAATAAACAACACAAGCAGCAAACGGTCAGTGTTGTTTCTTGTAGTCCAAAGTGTTTTGTAGTGTTTCATGAAGAAAAAAGGGGCCACGAGCAGCGAGCGGAAGAGACGACGAAGGAGAACAGATGGTTTTGTATTTTTCCAAGTGATTATGGTTATGATTTGGAAATGATTGGTGTCAGCTCAGAGAGAGAATATGGAGATGTAATCACTCATTTTCACACCCACCCACCCTCAGACACACACACACACACACACACACACACACACACACAACCACCTCCTACACACACTTGCAAGCATCCCACCACACACACCTACACACACACACACACACACACACACACACACACACACACACACACACACACACACACACACACACTTGATGAATAGCAATCAAAGTAAAAAAAAAAACTAAACAGATAAGAAGTATTTTTTTCCCATTCAATTGAAATCTGGTTGTTTTTTACTGTCTGAAAGAGATATTTCTTCATCAGAGTACGGCTGCTTCCTGGACACACACTGATTTATTAAAGTCTTTGTGCATGTGTGAGATATGAGTCATTTATTAAAGAAAAGAGGAAGGAAAGGAAACACAAATGAACGAATAAAACTGTGATATGATGACGTACAATATCAAAACTTTGTCACTGAATCCCAGAACGACTCCGCTGTTTAAGGTTTCGTTCACGGCTCCACAACTGATCCAAATCACAATAATGTGTAATAAAAAACATTGCATTGCACAAAACTTGCATTGTGGGTAATTTTGATTAAGCACAAATGACTTACAGTACATTTTAGCCTTACTGGATTGTATATATATATAATACTACTACTGCTACTACTAAAAATAATAACACGTATCGATTCATTCTTACAGAACAACACAATATAATAAAATACAGTAAAATACTGTTTTGTAGTGATATTATATTGTTCTATATACTGTAATTAGAGTACGATTACAGTAGTTTATTGTAAATCAAAATACAGAAACCTGCTGCCAGTACTGTAAATATAAGGAAATAGTTTACAGAGTAGTGCTGTTTGGTACAGAGTCACATAAGTCCCACTAATCATAACTCATATAGCAGAAAACTAGAAAACTTTGAGGCACATTTAACACATCGGAAGTAAAAAAATAAATAAAATCCTCTCAGGAAGCATCAAAGTTAACAGACTGAAGTATATAAGGTTGTTCGTACATACCCAGCACCCACGGGAGAATCATCCACTCGACGATGGTGGGTGGGGGTCCCTGCATGTGCAGGTTGGTGCGGGCGATGTGCTGCGAGGCCAGCAGCAGGAGGAAGAGGAAGGTCAGGTAGGACGCCGTGTGACAGATGAACTTGATGAAGGGCTTCTTGATGAAGTTTCCCAGAGCGCTCTTAGGAGCCAGCAGGTAGATCTGAGGAGAAAGGAGGCGGAGACAGAGGGAGTTAAAACGGCGGAGACAGAAGACGAGGGACAAGAGAGATCATGAGAAAGATTAGGAACCAAATCAATGCTGGTGTTATTATTGACATTCTCATCTAGTTCATGCTAGTTTTTGCTAACCCTCTACTTGTTATCTTTCTATACTGGTGCAGTGGTTCGGACTTTAGACGGCTTTAGAAGCACCACCGGACTGCAGTCTTTACCTTGATCCCACGCGCTGACAGTCCCCCCACAGACACACTCATCCTGGACCAGTTAGCCTCCCTGAGACATTAGCTTAGGTACAACAACATGAATGTGCTTCTAGTGACTGTAGAAGCTTCAGAGGACTCACTGTTTCCAGAGCGGACACAAAGAGTCTGACAGCAGCTGCTCATTAGCTCTGTTAGCTCTGACTACCAGCTCGCTGTTCCTGCTACGCTGCTGTGGTCAGTCTGTCAGTCACTCTGGTCACTGTTAAGGCCACGCCCCCTAAGGTCAGTGTCCTTCGCAGAGAGGGAGGGAGCTAACAGAACTGAACACAGACACAATTCCTCAAACTTATTAGTGATATTATTTAACCTATAATGAACCGTAAGAAAGGCAGTGACAACCATTTGCTCTAATGTCTCTAATGCAGTTCAGATTTTTTAACTTTTTGTTTGAACTGTGACGCATTGAGAAAGAGAGAGACTGTACATAAGTCCATGGCGTTCTTGCTCGTCACCTCGCGTTATTGGAAAGCTTCGTCTCACACTGCTGTTACTGCTCGCGTTATTGCTGCTATGATGCTTGTTTACTTGTTCTGCTCATCTACTCGCTGCTGGCATCCTCAACTTACTCTGAGTCATGCCAGTGGGGCTTTTAAAGGAATTGAGTAACAGAGAGAGAGAGCGAGAGAGAGAGGGTCAGAAACAATAAGGAAGACAGAAAGGGAGAGAGAGACAGAGGTGTGTTTACATGCATTATTAAATTGTTAATAACTTAATCACATTAAGGCAACACTCTGATTATTGCAATGTAAAGACTTTAAGTGAATTATCTTACTCACATTAACAATAAAGTCAGAGTAAACATAACTGAATTAACATTGGATTACTCCCTCTAATCATGTGTTTAGTTTGGTTTATTTTGGTATTTTTGAGTCCTTGAATGCACCACAAAGGGCACTGAGTTAAGTGAGAGGCAAAAAGGTGCAAAAAGATGGGACATTTGTCTGTTTTAACATCTATAATAGTCTGAAAATAAAATATTTTGGTGTAAAACTTGATACTTCTGTATATGAAATCATGAAATTGTCCTCCCAACAAAATGGTTTTAAAACAATACAACAATAAACATTTATATTTAGATCACCTTAACACTATAACTAGATGATTTTGGGTTGTAGGTGGAGGTAAACAAGCTGTTTATTGTTGTGGTGGCCTCTCAATTGTAAATATACATGATAACACCCGAATACATTAGATTAGATTAGAATCTAAAATACTTTTTTAATGAAATTTAGTCGAGTTTTAACATCTGCTCCAACAATGAACTGCTGATTCCAAGCAGAATCCACTGGCCTTTGATCCATGAACTGATTTCAGTTTATCAACATTGGTTTAAAACCACACACAGTACGCCTACAGAGAGCCGACGGTGGGCCACCTCCCTGCTACGCCCTTATTAGCTGGTGCTCGCTTACTTTTCCTGACTGAACGTCCACTTTTACAATTTCACAGGTTTCAGATTCCCATTAAACGTACTGCAGAGAGTTTGATCTGGTTACGCCTCTGTATGACCTACAGAAATGAACAAGACCATCAGCGAGAAGACTATTTCTATGTAATTATTCTTAAAGACTGCCGGGTCAGATTTGATCAGATTCAACCGAAATCAATGACAAGGAGGAGGTGGAAACACTACCACTTCTTTCCACAGGCAGCGCCAGAATCAACACAAAATCAAAGCTCCTCGTTCCTGCTTCAAAGGACGTCTTTCTGATGATTATAAAATCATGGATTAAAACTTTGATGATTTATTATCACAAGAAGAAGACACACACTCAGTGATTATTTACTCTAAATGAGTCATAATCATCTTCACAAGAGTGTTTTGAGCCTGAAGAACTTCCACATTTACACAGACTACCTTCATCTGTCGAAAACACGTAAACAGGGTTCACCCCGTCATTTTCCAGGAGTTTTCTTGACGGCACTTCATCACAAGGAAGAGCCTATTATGTCTCTTCCTCCCTGCTCATTTCCTGTTTACAGAAAGTCTGAAAGTGTGTTTGTGTGTCGACTTGTGATGGAGGAGAGAGGCTTCTTACACAGTATTCTCCTAATGACATTTCTTCTTAGTTCTTAGTTCCTCCTTTCACTGATGCCTAGCAAGGGCTCCTCCAGCCAAAAAACATCTTGCTTAATTGCGCCGAGAGCAAATTTACTTTGAGGAAGGAGACTTTTTCTTCTCCTTCTCTCTCCTTTTCCTCTTTCCATTATTCTTTCTTTACCTTCCCTCCACTGATGCTTCCTCCCTCACTTCCTCCCTTCCTCAGCTCCTTTCCTCTCTTCCTCTTTTCCATCCTGCCTTGCTTCCTTTGAATTTTCCTCAATCCCTTCCTTCCTCGCACACTTTCCTCCTCATTACATTTATTTCCGCCTTTATCTCCCTATAGTTTCCTTTCCCTTCTCCACACTCCCACTTTCTCCCTCCTCCCTCCGTACCAGTGAGAAGACAGGAAACAGGAGTCCGATGATGAAGCAGGTGACGAGTTTGACCGCCCAGTGTCGTCTCCTCCAGCCCGGGAAGCCGTCGTACCACAGCGTGGCCAGCAGCTGCTGGCAGTTCGGCTGGGCCACAAACTGAAGAGAGAGAGAGAAAGAGAAAGAGAGAGAGAGAGAGAGAGAGAAGGACACTGTTAGGAAATAGAGTTTGAGTGTCCTTTTCTTTAAATAAATGAGGGTAACATTGTTATCAAAAGGGGAAAAAATGAGCAAGAAAAACCCTGAAACCACAACACTTATCTCCCGCCATGACACAAGCAGTTTTAAAAGTGGCTCATATATCATTTTTTGGGAATAAAGCTGATAAGAAGCAGTGTAACCTTCAAAACACAAAAAAAGTTGTTTCTTTTCTTCTTTTTTTTATGCAGAGCTCACTGTACATAACCTTCAAGTTTGTCCAAGTGAAATATTAAAATTGTTGCAGGTGTTTCTAGTTCATGTCAACCAGCAACTACTTCTTACTGCCTTCTCATTGGTGGCTGATATCTACAGCTGGTGGTCTTATGAATGAAATATTCACATTTTCAGCTCCAGATCCATTTCAACATACATTTGTTTCATCAGCGTGCGATTTAAGACTCATCAGGTTGCTTATTTACACATTAAAACTATATAAGACTAAAGAACACGTGTGCAGTCTCTCAGGTTGGCATATATGTGTCATACTACAGGACAACTATAGTAAACTACTTGTTCTTTTGCCTGTATTTGTTAGCACTTTGTAACTTTTCTTTCGATTTAAATAAATTATATTTTAGCTTTTTCTTTCTTTCTTTTTTGTGCACAATGTTTTTATTGGGCAACATTTGTATTATAGTTTTATTTCCATTCTCAAAGAAAAAATATGAGTACATTGAATGCAGCGTTGTGGGTTACCGAGGGCTTTCTCTCACATAGCCAGACCTGTCTCCATACTGGCTCGACCCTTTATCATTCTGGTATTGGGTGAAATAAAAGGCACTGGTTTGTTTGCATTTCTTTAAACCAATCACAATCTTGGAAGGCACAAAGCTCCGGGATGTAGCGACGCCACCTTTGCAAAACAGTGTTGCAAGATAGCGTAACATATGGAAGCTGAGAGCTAGATTTTTCTTCTTATCTGGAGAAAACAAGAGTCTGATTCCCCAAGATAATGCGAAAATATATAATAAGTAAACAAACTTTAGTTTTCTGTAAGATCACAGGATAACTGCGAGAACTCGAAAACAAGTGTCTGGTTCATTTGATCACGCCTGATGTCAGCCTTCAAGTGTACATTTTGGCTGTTGCCAGATAAATATGGTAAATATTTTATTACCATTTTTACAAACTATATTCGTTCAGATGCTCCAGACTTAGCCCCTGGCGGGTAAATGCGTCCAGTTTTATCTTCCTCCGTGAGCTGTTATGACAAACCAAAGGTTACTTCCTGCCCTGAGAGAGAGGTAGCTGCTCTGTTGTTCAGGTCGCTTCCATTTACATCTCATTACAGCTCATCCACTAATACTGTTGGCGTCGCACCAGAGGCTGTTTGTCCCCGTCAGCCCTTCAGCTGCCCTCTGAGTCACCAAGAACCAGCTGAGTCCTCCTTTCTGTTTGTCTTTCCTTTTCTTTTCCTTCCCATTGTGTCTTTCCATTTCTTCTTCCCTCCAGCCCTCTGCTCCTTTCACCCATCCTCTTTGCTCCCATCTAATCTCTTGCTCTCCTGCCAACTTCGTTTTGTCTTATTAGTTTCTTCCCTCATGAGCGATTCATCTGGTCCTTGTCGAGAGGTGTCACACTCTAAACTGCGAAAAAGAAATCTCAAGACATTAAAAAAAGCCTTGTTTCCAGGAAATGAGTCTAAAAAGAAATATAATCTTGTCAAGCAATTTTTTGCATTAGAAAAGTGATCTTGTTTTAAGAAAAGATATCTAACTTTGTCTTGATGAGACATTACAGCTAATATTGAGCTACATTTAACAAGTTCCAACAATAGTTTTCATAATATCCCAGCAGAGGAACAAGATTATTTCATTATTTTAAGAGTAAGTTTAAGAGAAGGTCACCTTGTCCCAGTGTTGGAAATGAAGCAGCTGTTTTAGTTTTTATTGTTTTAATAAAAAAATACTGAAAATAAGAAGTTTCTGATGCCTTCATTTCAGACAAAGTCATTTATATTTATTATGTAATGAATGAAAAAAGAAATTGCTAATTCAAAATGAATGTTACATTAAGATAAAATTCTTAAATTCAGCTCAATAAAGTGACCAAAATACTTTAACTTTAATAAAGTTTAGTTCATTGCTTGTAATAAGCACAACTTGCTTACATTTTGTCATTTTTTCTAGTTTTAAGGCCCATTAGAGTCTTTCAATGGTTAGATGTTTATGTTAGTTTTAGGAATTGTAGCCAAGATAAACTTCCTTACTTCACTGGCAGATTTCCTGCTCAATACAAGTTTATCCTTGTTTCTAGAAGGGCTGCTTTTGCAGTGTAAAAAGATTTGAGAGACAGTCGGTAATCCATCACATCAGCTACGTGTGTGTGAGAATGTAAAAAGTGTGTTTTCCTAATAAACAAATGGGCCAGATAAACCTCCAGCTCAATTCCTGCACATCCACCTTCACACAAGGACACACAACAACAACTGTTCAACCAAACATTTAGCTAAAAGCTTAAAAAGGCAATCTGCCAAAAAAATAAAAGTTCAGGTCTGCGACTGAAGCTGTCAATCAATCGTGATGCTCGGGGTACTTTTTCTAAAAGGTGGCTGCAGATTTTCCACCCTTCCTTGTTTTCTTGCAAGTGTGGGCTTGTTTCATAAATAATTGATCCTGCCACATTTTATTAGCTCAGCCCAGGACTGAGTGTCAGATATATCTGTGTGCGGCTCTCACAGCTTCTGACTTTGCAGCATCACGTGGCGGCGTCGGGAAGAAGATACTAAATGTCACAAGAGATATTAACGGCGAGGCCCCGGAGCAGACGCCAGCCGTCCCTTGGTGTTCCTGCCGGTGGGTAACGAGGTATCAAACCCCTACAACGCTCCAGAATATGTTCTCACTTTCTATTAAATATGGTATGATGAAGGTTAGAGATTGGAGCTACGACGAATACATTATGGAAAACATTTTTTTAAATCGTTGAAATCCTTTCTCATGCTTTTTAATATAAGTGATAAGAGACTAAATCCACCATCCTCGTTCTGTGCTCAACTTAAAATGAGGCTTCAGGCTTCAACGTTACAGTCTCTTCAGTCACAGATTCCCAGTTTGTGTTTCCCCCGGACAATGTTTCCTTGCTGAGCGGGAAGAAATTCAATCAAATTCAATTAAATAATGATATTTATAAAGGTCTGTTGTCAAAAACTGAATATAATATTAATAGGTATACTTTCATTAGTGTATAATCACCTGAATATAGTCACTTACACTGACTCCATGTAGGGCCTCTCAGGTTTTTTGCAAGTCACGCGGCCACTTTACTTTCTCCGGCACACTTCACAGCCCATTCTCATTCCCAGATACAGACGCGAGCAGTGTTCAGTTAGCTGCAATCTGCAACTTCACTACAACTACTAAATCATCCACACTGCTCCTATCTTGATTGATGACTGGTTCCTATATTATTCTAAGACGTTTTGTAATGAGGCACCTGGTGAATATATTTTAAAATATGCACGAGGAAAACATATAACAAACATATAAATAAACATATATAAACTATATATAAACATATATAAACATATATATATGTGTGTCTTATTTGTGAGAAGCCATAAACGAGCAACAGTGTTTTTATCTTTTTAGCGTGGGAGGGTTTTCATTCTCAATTTAATCATTTTATGTCGCCCTTACACCTCCGATAACCAACAACCTGAGAGAGCAACAACAGATATGACCTAAATACACACACACACACACACACACACACACACACACACACACACACACACACACACACACACAGATAAACCTGGCGACAGAGCAAGTTGTTCAACCTCTTATCTGGTTATGTGTGTGTGTGTGTGTGTGTGTGTGTGTGTGTGTGTGTGTGTGTGTGTGTGTGTGTGAGGATATTGGATAACGAGTGGATTTAATTATAAAGACGAGAAAAGAGGGGAGAAATGTTAGAAGTCAAACCAAGGTGGCTTCTCCCTCTTCCTCCTTTCTTTCCTCCTCCTCCTCATCTCCTCTTCTCTCCTGTCACTAATCCTCTTCATCCTCAATGCTCCTCCTCTTCTTTTTTTTGCCCTTTTCGCTTTCCCACTCCTTCCTCTACTCCTCTTCTTGTCTTCCCATATCCATTCTCCTCCACCTCTTTTTTCTCTTCTATTCTTGCCTCATCCCCTTCCTCTTCTCTTTCCTCCTCTTCTTCCAAAACTCTCCTTTATTTTCCTCTTTTGCATTTACTTTCCTCCTCCTCTCCTCTTCTTCACCTCCTCTATTTCTCCAGTTTTCCTCTTCCCTCCTCTTCTCAAACACTTCCCCTCTCCTCCTTCCTCTCTTCCATCTCTCTCTCTCTCTGTCTCTCGCTCAGCAGCAGTTTGGTTTCCTGTTGCTATGGCAGCGGTATGCTAATGAGGGAGTTGATCTCCGGGCTCCTCTAAACTACAGCAGTCTGCTCCTTCCTCTCCTTTTCCTTTCCGCTTCAGTCTCGAGCTTCAGTCGGCAAACATCCTCGTCATAGTTTACAATTCAGACAAAAACACTCGACGCTGACGTAACGCCGCCGTTCAAAACAGCTTCCCGACCAATCAGAGAGCGGGATCAGATTGGGAAGGAGAAACCAAAGCACCCCAGTGGGAACAGAGTGAACAGGTCTGAGACATTGTCCTGGGTTTTTTTTGGGAGGGTGAGACATACATAGATTATTGAAGTGACCTTTTGAAACTAACAACCCGTGAATCAGCTTAAATTACACAACGCATGAGTGAGAGCCGAGTGGTGGGTGGTCAGTGAATATCAGCCAGCATCAGCCGGAGTATCTAGATAATAATAATGAACGTGTGGTGGGCGATCAGGGAGGTCAGTTGTGACACGGATGACGTCGTTTTTTTTCCTGTCTGAATCCGAGCGCTGCGTTTTATCTGTGTTGAAGTGGATGGAAATAGGGTAAAAAACTTGAATAAATGAGCAGAGAAACATTTCTAGAGAGGCCAGGAAGACTAAAAAAGAAATTTAATTAATATGTTTTAACCTTTGTCACCTTCTCTATGTGACCACATTGACATGCTTCATGTCATGTCAGCAGAAAAACAGAAAACCCTCCGATTAACTCGATATATTCAAAGATAGATTTGATTATTCACTCTTCTTCTCACTGGTTTCACTTGCAATCGTATGCCTGGCTGCCAAAACTAGATAGATAGAACCAGATAAATGTAAATTAGCTGTTTTTATTATGTTACATGAAGCTAAAAAAAGCTAAATGTGTTACTATGGTCATATTAGAGAGTATGCCAGTTATGTGTTGCACATGTAAACATCCTGGTTTCACAAACCTGGATATGCTACCTGAAGATACTCCGATAGAAACTAGCACTATACAGTACATAGAAAAGTTTGTTGACACCCAAATACTCCACCCATATGTTGGATTAAAGTCTTCACACCTTGTTTCTCCCCGAAAAACCCTGGAAAAGAGCCACTGAACCACCAAGATAAAAGTTCCAGTCCATCCTCGATTGATTACCACGGTCTGTCTGTCTGTCTGTCTCTGTCCCAACAGACCAGGTCAGTGATGTGAAAACTGCAGAGGATAAAGTCTTAAACTTAATCTCAGTGTGCCTGCAGCACAGAAACCACACTCTTTCATGCTAATCCAACAGCAGCTTTTACATAACACACGCACACACACACTACTTTCACTGCTAGCGATGATGTGCTGGTCGGGGTGAGAGGAAGAGTTGTCTGATGTGCCTTGAAGGAAAGAGAACAAGGGTGTTTTTTTTTGTTGTTGTACAGTAACACAACGTTAGACATTTGAAGAGTTTCACACACATTTTTACATGTTTAAAAAAGGCAAAACAAATAAATGTGTAAATTTTATAAAACTATAATTACTGTAGATAATTATTCCAGTGACTGTAGGATGTGATATGTTTTCCTGCACAGCTGGGTCAGATGTCAGATGTCAGCTACTCGAGAGCAAAGCCAGAGCCGGTTGGTTCACTATTTGCTGATGCACAGTCTCCTTTTTGAGTCAACAACCTTCAAATGTTTAAATGTGTAAGACAAGCTTTCACTTCTACTGTTCTTACAGACAGCAGACAACATAAAAAAAAACCCAACTTACACCCACGCAGCGACACATGCACCCACAATAACAACAACCAGAACAAGATATACCATGAAATCTGCACTGCTGGCAGCCCACTGAGTTTCAAGTGACATTTAAAAATCAATCACCAGAGACACGGGAATGAATCAGAGAGTGAAGTATTAGCTGTGGATTACAGCTGAAGGGAAGCATAGATGCCAGTTGATGGAGGCTCACTCACTCATATTAAATAAGATTTGCTTGCAACTTGCCGGAAATATTCTGGAGAGGTTTTTCTTTATTCACACTCTGCTGTACGAGTTGCAGCGATAAGGAACTAAAGTTTATTTTTGATTTTAAAAGAGACTCTGGGGAACTGGCACAGACAAGGAAATTAGCCGAGTGGAAAACCTGACTCTCCAAAGAAGGCCCCAAACCCCTTTTTATATTAAAGTCTTCATGGAGAGGAGTTCTGATGACTCATGTTAACCTACTGAATGAAACCGCAGCCCGCAGTGCTGCGAGATGAATAGGCTTTTTACGTTACATTTGCATTTCCGCTGTTGCAGCGACTTGCAGAGCAGGATTGTTCAGGCAGCTTCTGTCTGATGAATGTGGACGGGGGGAATCAAACCTACGGTAACTTCTGTGTCTTATTTTACAAAGGCAGGAGTTGGAAACATGTGACCAACTATGTGAAAATACATTTATATTCACAAACATCTCAGCTCAGTTTATTATGACTGTATACAAGAAAAGTAATCAACAGTAATAACAGTATTGCTGCATGTTCTCAGATCTCCTTTCAGAATGTGTGTGTGTACTTCTTTGTCGATCTCTGTGAGGAACTATTTCAGGATTAAATATTGCTGTCACTTAATAGTTGAGTAAACCGTTAGTTGTAGAGTCGTAGTCGATGGTTTTAGGGGATTGTTACAACATGCAAATAGGATCTTGACCAAGGTTGTGGTTTCTTGGCTGCCGTGATTGGTTTATCTCAAGAAACAGATTTATTCTTTATTTCCAAATGAACATATTGGTATATCTTCCTATTTACTGGGGAATCTTAAGGGATAAATAAAGGGGAAATACAGTAGTATCCAAGGGGGATATGCATTAGTATATGGACAGATACCGTCTGTATCAAGATTACAGACCGGATCTTTGACAGATTTTATTTTTGGTACGATACGATATGCAGATGTGGATGTGATACTGTTTCTGTACAGATTGTTCATAGTAAACATAAAGCAGTAACACCTACCAACCCGATGCACCACCCTGGTGGGATTGATAAGGTCAGAGCCCAGACGCCAAACCTCAACGCTACAAACAAACACAACCCATTCCACACGAGCCGGCTGCCCGAACTGTATACATGTGAATGATCACCTATCTGGCAACCTGTCCAAGGTATCCTTTTTTTTTTTTTTCACCAGCTTTCTTCCTGGTGCATGTTGGGATAAAAGCATCCTGTAATGATTCTCAACAGGATTAGCAGGTGTAAAAGGTCTCTGCTACACAAAAGCACCACAAACATCAGCTAACAGTTCAGTGTCACATTGCTCGGGTCGCTCCTCTTCATTCTGCCCCGGACATTAAACTACAATCTGCTGCTCTAACGGCTAATTTAATTCACGGGCAATCTGCCTTGACCACTAAACTAAGAAATATCCTAACCGCGGCTACGCCACGTAGCGGCGAGTAATTCAATTTCTCCGTGGTCTGATCCAATCTACCCTCTCCGCTAAACAAAGCGATATGCTAACCCAAAGCTATGCTAACACTAATTCAATCTGGCTGTGCACAAGCTTGTGATTTATATGCAAATATGGAAAACGTTAGTGTGTGTGCTCTGTGGAGCTTATTCAGTCTCTCGCTTATTCATATTTGATCTGTCTCTCGCTCCGTCTTTCTCATGTTAATCCACTCTGTCTCATAAACACATTCTCTAGCTCTCTTTCCCGGTTCTACCCATTCGTTTTTTGTCCGTCTTTCTCTCCACCCACTCCCCTCTTTCCACCGTTCCTGTCAGTCTCCTCCTCTCCCTAAATTCTGTTTTACTCAATTCATTTAAGCTGTGAAGCATATTGGTTTCCAGACCTTACATATAAACAGTAAATTAATATTAACAACAATAATACACAGAATTAACTATTTTCTGGAAACAGATAAAGTGAGAAACATTCAGAAAAGTTAGATTCTGTGCAAAACAATCTCAATTAAAGGACAATACATGGCCAAAAGTATACGGACACCCTGATATTACCCCCTTTTTTCAGTACTTTCACAGTCTAGCTGTTTGTTGCTAGTTTCTCCAGTGTTATCCATAGCTTTAAGATTACATCAACGAGTAAAATCAGACCGAAAGTGCATAAAACTATGCAAAGATGGGTGTCCACATACTGTTGACCATATAGCACACTATAGACAATAGACAGGCTGATTAATCGGTCGTCTGCCTGTCAGCGTGGCTGCTGTGGAACAATGTTAGTACTTCCCCGTTGTGAGTTTTAGTAAGGAGGTAAAAAGTCCTGTACTGTAACTCTCATACATCCCACTGTAAACACCTACATTTCCTTACTACTGTCTTTTCTAAACGTTAAGGCTTTCCTTTTTCAAAATGACAGCAAATATAACCTCAAACCGTTACTGGCTGGCGTTATACAGTTATATAGTTATATAAAGTACAGTGTCTGAAATGGGCCACTGAAAACGTCCTTGTTAAAAAGGATAAAATAATTAGGATTAGGCTTGTGCTGAATTAGGGTACTGGCACCTTTTTGGGTCCAATTCAGGCACTGGTTTTATACATATAATGTTATAAAAATGGAAATGAATGACGTCACTTCTGACAGACTATAAATACTCAGTCAAGTTCTGAAATCTACAGCGTAAATGTGTTTTTCTGTTCATTAATGTTAACCAATTACAATATAGACATGATGAGGTGATGATAATCGGATTCAAAGAGAAAAGGCAAACGTATTCCAACAAGTTAAAAATAAAAACAGTTAATCGATACACCAAAGTCAGCCCTCTGTCTCTGTCTTTAGATCCAACCTCTCTTCTGGCTTACAAACTCTAACTGAAGCTATCCGCTGTGCTCCGCTGTGCAGAGAGTCAGACTGATCAGATTAGAGAGATATTATGTGCAGATTGGAGTTCGGGCTCTCATCTGATTTGGCCGAGGCCGCACAATGTGTGTGTGTGTGTGTGTGTGTGTGTGTGTGTGTGTCTACGAAACAATGGAGTATTTGAGGAAAGGCGATCGACACGAATGATTTACGACGATAAGATAGAGAGTAAAAACTGTGTGTGTGTGTGTGTGTGTGTGTGAACCCTTTTAATTGAGAACACATGTTGATAGATTAATTAAAGCAATAATTCATTTGGATGTGGTGAATAAAACATGAATGAAGGTAAATATACTATTCAGCTGCTGCTACGGATTACTGAACCACACACACACACACACACACACACACACACACACACACACACACACACAAACAGTGCAAACAAATATGGTCACACACTTGAGTAGACACATGTCAGCGCACAGGCCGCACAATCCATTTATTATTGAGACCACTGTTAATGTTTAATTCATCAGGACTGAAGGTATCACAGGCCCGCAGACAAAAAAAGACATTTAAATGATTCAAACGCACACAAACAAGCACCGCTCTCCCTCTCACGCACACACATTAATGTTTCAGGGAGTTTATCGAGGGTTAAATGGCGGTTAAATGGTGAAAACGAGTTAAGGCTTTTTTTTTGTGCTAAACGTCCCCTTTAATCTGCAGGTAAGTCGGGAGAAGAGACAGATAGAAACAACGAAAACAACAAAACTGAGGAGAGACAAAAAATAAGAACCATAAACGTCAATGTGATGTTCTTTCTTTCATTTACAGAGGCTGGATGACTAAAAACGAAGGAAAAATGGGCTCCAGGAAAGAAATCTATACAGAAAGTATGACTTTGAAGACAAGTTTTGTTTTTATTTTTAGATTTCTGCCTGTGAAAGGATCTTCATTTGTGCCGCTCTGCATCACAAAATGACATTTACAAAAGGCAATGTGCTTACGAGTGGTTACTTAACCAATGAGTGAAGCTCTGAGGGTCTCAGGGTCTCTTGGTATCGATCATCTCTACCTCTACGGCAAGAGAAAAAATGGCGAACTTTGGTCATTTGGACTTTTTTAAAAATTCTTTATTATTTAAAGGACCAGTGCGTAGGATTTAGTGCCATCTAGAGGCGTAGTTGCATATTACAACCCCTCTCGCCTCACCCTCCTGTTTAAAAGCATGTCGGAGAAACTACGGTGGCTGTGAGACTCACAAGAAACACTCAACTCCCAATCTAGAGCCAGTGTTTGCCCTTCTGGGCTACTGTAGAAACATGGCGGACTCCAACTCTGCAACGATTCTTATTTTCAGGTGTTTATACACAAATGAAAACATACACACGAGTATTATATTAAAGTTCTGCCAATAGATCCTCCTAAGTCTTATATAATGTAAGATTTGTTCCCTCTTGCTGTTTTATGTGTATCTGTGACTTGCTCTCCTGTTTTTGGGATGTTTTCCCCCACATTCCCCCGTCTGCTCTCCCTCAAAATAACTCCATGTACTCCCACACTTTTAATATCGCTTTCCTCTCCCTCGCCGCCTCCCTTTTGATTGCTGTCATTCATCAAAAATGTCGCACACACTTCACCCCCGTCCGAACTTCCTGTTTGTGCTTTCTTCCTCCGTCTGTACTCCTGTAACTATTCTTTCTTCTCGTGTCGCTGACAGTACTTTTTTCCTCTCTCGCTTTCATCCTCACCTCTCGGTTCTGTCTGTACCTCTTACACAAAAATCCTCCACTTTATCTATCTTTCTTCTCCATCATTCTCCGCTCAGGTTACGTACACCGAGAGGGAAGCAAAACAGAGCAAACAAGGGAAGATATATTCCACCGCCCCGCTGTTTGTGACTCACTCGTTCTTTTGCTGACTCTATTTCTGAGTCGGTTTCCTCTGTTCCACCTCTCCACCTCGCTCTGGGTTTTTGTTTCTTCTCTCGCTGTTCATGTCTTTCCTCCACCTGCCATGTCAGCTCCATAACCACCAGTCTGTCTAGCGCTCCATCCCTCTTTCATCCTCACCTTCCCGCTCTCCCCTACAGGTTTTATCATCTGCTCTGTTTCCTCTCGCGTTCCATCAAAAGAAACCTTGTAAAACGTTTAAAATGTCACAAGAGTGTTTTACCGCTGAGTTTCCCATCAGCTCCGCTGTGGTGAACACAGACACTTCCTGAATGTCAGAAATAAACAGATCAGCAAGAAAGCCGGAGAGTATTTCGAGTATGGATCGGTGTTGGGGAAGCTGTTTGTTCTTTATTGTACTTTAGAGTCAGTGTTTATGCCTTTCTTACAGATAACAAATAAAATGGACTTTTACTGTACAGCTCAGCTGCAAACATTGTGGAGACTTACACATGGGAAACAAATAGCCTGTGTGAGTTATTATTTTATAAATTATGCACAATACTGCTTCATATTTCTGAATGCACACTGCGGATGTTGTTGTTGAGTTCCAGTAATTTCTGCATGAGGTTTGAAACATGTGGTGTAATCTAATGATAAGGGTTCCCACTCTTTTTTAAGAAATCCTTTTCCAGGACACTCTCCAGGAGTTTTTCTCGACAATTAAGGACAGCACAGTCATATAATGTACTATTCATGCCTTAATTTTAGTGTCTCAGGTTCATTACGACACCGCAGTCTGTTGCATGTCTGTTCAACTCTGTGTCTGGTGTGAGCAGCTAGAAGGGAGCGTTTAAAACGTTTTTCCGTTCCACTTCAAGTCTGGTTAACCCGCTTTGAAGCATCATACTGCACCAGCTGTCTAGTTTGAAAGAGAATATGAATCCAGGTTTATTTAAGTGATCTGAGTGAGGGGCTAAAGAATAATAAAAGATTTTTAGTCACTTTTAATGTGTTTCCATCGTTGTTGACATTTTTATCTGGGAAGTTTAACCAGATTGTGCCCTGTTTTGTAATTCACAGCATTATAGATAAAAACTCTCCATCTCCCTCTTCTCCTCCTCTGTTCTCTCGCTTCCGTTTCTCTGCAGCAGCAAAAGAGGAAAGTGAATAATTTGGGCAGGTTTGGAGAGCGTCCAAGCTCTCTCTCCCTCTCCCTCTCTCTCTCTCTCTCCATCAGCAGTGTTTTGGACGGATTAACACACACACACAAACACACACAAGCAACACTTAACAGTGCCAAGCAACACGGTGAAGAGAAATTGATTTATGGTTTATTATTTAGCAACAATTAGCTCTCTCTCCATCCATCTCTTCCTTGCTCTCATCACTCCTTCACTCTTTGGATCAGTCACTTCATCTCTTCCTGTGGTCTCTTCACTTCCTGTCCTTTATGTCTTTCTTTCTTTTCTTCAGTGTATGTCTTACTTATAATACAATGATGTATGATTAAAACACTGTCATATTATAAAAACATCAAACATATCAGATGTCATTTACTGGCTCGCTGACTTTTAGAACATATGGAGGGTGAAAGGATCTTAAGTGTATGAATAAGAAACGCCAACAAAAGCAATTTGTCTCAATTTAAAGTCTTTCAGCAAAGACTTGATTCATCATCGCATCTCAGATTGTTTCTCATTCTTCGTTTTATTTGATTAATCTTTTTTGTTCCCTTTAAGTAGGACGGCTCTTCAAGTCTCTAAACTGCCCACAAAAGAACGCACGCAAAGCTTTCAGCAATGAAGAAAAATGACGTTTATTGGATTTATATCAATTAAATATGCGTAAATACAAGCTGGGCTGGAGACAACAGCAGTTCAGTCGGTTCAGTTTGTCTATAAGGGACTTACATAAACATATTACTCATTACAATACTCTAAATATAGCTGATCAGACCAGAATTTTACTGTATTTTTAGCTGCATAAACAATATCAGCAGGGGAGGTGGCCCAATGGGAGGGTGAGGGTCTGGGGGTGTATTTTCAGCAGCAAAGACACTGATCATAGAAATATTGTAGGAACACTACAGGCAGCAGGGTGTCTCTACGATCCTCTCGCTCCTCCACGACTATCGCTACTTGAAGCTGACGCCGCTCTGTACAGTGTAAAGGCTACAATATAGAACTGCACTGAGTAGAGGTGTGAATTGTCACTGATCTCCGGATTCGATTCGATTACGATTATCACATCAGCGATTCGATTCGATTCGATTCCTCGATGCATCACGATGCTTCAAATAAATGTTTCTATTAAAGCCATATAAGATATTTTACTTGACGGAATGCATTAAGATACTGTATAGTTCAATATAATACAGTTTTCTATATTACTTCATATGGTTGTTTTCATCCAAAAATACAAGTAGTAAGATATGAACAATCTTTTTTATTTAACAGTCTGAACACAGCAGACAGCACACACACACACACACACACACACACACACACACACACACACACACACACACACACGTCTCCCGATCGTGTCATTGGACAGAGGGACAGTATTCAGTGTCTCAGCACTTTTCTCACCTATGATTGTGACCATGTCCAATGCTGCCGGAGTAATAGCTCCTCTGCTATTGTGTGATGGCTTTTTGCACATGGCGATGTGGCGGTGTTTGTACGAGGCTAACGGTGCGTTTTTATTTACTGATGCCGCGCTCACTAAATGACCGGCCTGTTGGTGATACTCATCGAGTATCCGGTGAAAAAAGTCCAGTGGCTTATTGACATAACTGGGGTGTAAGGTCTCCAGGTGCCGTCTTAATTTGTTTGGTTTCATGCTGTCCGCTGCCAGAGTTTTTAAACGTAAAACACACACAGGTCTTTCCTCATTTCCGACCGTATTCACGGTAAACTTAAAGGCTATGTAGGCTTCGTCGTATTTCCTGCTCTTATTAGGTTTATGCCGGTTACCGTCACTTGCTGTTCTTGCCTCTGACGTCTCCTCCGTTTTTCTTTTTACTCCTGTCAGAAACTTCTCCATCTCTCCTCCCCCGTCAGTCCCCCCTGCCTGTCGCGCCCCACTATTTGAGAAGTACTGGTCTAGATGAAACGGGTTAGGCTACTGAGAATGTTATTTTTCATTTGAATGTTTATGCCGCAGCCAGAAAATTAAAGAGCGACATCATTGCGTTATAATCGATTATGGTCGGCCACTGCATCGATGCAGCATCGTGATGCATCGATTGTTTGATTAATTTCAACACCTCTAGCACTGAGTATTTATAGTATATAGTGGAGAATAATATACAGATACAAGAGAGAAGACTGAGAGAAAAAGGCACAGTTACAACTCTGTCTGCTACTTCAGCACCACGGACAGCGCCACGCATTTATCAATACACAGATATTTGAGAGCCGAGGTCAGGGCTGTAAACCTCAGTCAGATAAATGATCAATGAGTCAGGTACGCGAGACTAATATATTCCACTAAACAACCCCTCTGCCCTCTGGAGAGAGGGAGGTTAACGAAAGGAGCTCGATTTCAGTCATTTTGCTAACAAATGGGATGGGGCGGCCTACTGAGTATCAATAAGGAAGGAGAAATGATTCAGTCCACATTTTCTTAACTGTGAGCCTAAAATCCAATTATTACAATCAAACATTAACTGCCATCATGAAGTTAAACTAATATTAAAAATGACTATAATCTTTAAATTATATAGTACAGCTCCATCACACGCAGCTTTAAAATCAGCCACACTGACAGTGAGACACCGACATTGGGTCAATCAGATCAGAAGATTAGGATGAGGACAGGATCGGGCTAGCATCTGGTTCAGGGGTCAGGTTATGATCTGGCCAAGACTGGGCGAGGATCATGTTAGGAGTTTACGACCTGGGTTGGACTGAACCAGGATCAGGTTACAGTGCCCCTCCCTCTGGAACCTCACACATCATCCCATGTCTTAAAAAGCTTAAATCTTAAATCTGTGATCTATTACCATCTTTTTTTTCTTTGTAGTTGTTATAGCAGTTATTGATGTCGCCTTTGCTGTTTCTGTTTCTGTCTTTTTGTTCCCATGTAAAGTGCCTTTGAAAAGTAAAGTGCCACATAAAATAAATGTATTCTTATTATTACAATCAGGATTTGTAGTGTAGTGTGTAAGTTGTCTATAAGGACTGTAGGCTGTGCGGTTACTTTAATTTAAGCTCTTTTCTCTCATGTCTCCAACATCTCTGTTCTCCTTCACCACTCCTCTCTCTCTCTCTCTCTCTTTTAGCCATTCATCATTCATTACACTGCGGCCATCACTTCTCTGTCACCTCTGACCCCCCTCGGGGTGCCACGGCTCAGAGCGGTTGTCGAAATACAAAGCTCCAGGTTTGATTCCCAGCTTCTCCAGAGAGAGTGTCGAAGTGCCATTGAGCCAAACACTGAACCCCTAACAGCTCCTGATGAGCAGCCTCTGCCATCAGTGTATGAACGGGTGAATGTTGGCATGCGTAGATTACATGAATGCAGTACATTCACCATTTATCCGACCTTCACTGCTCCTTCCTCTCTTTCTCTCATCTCTCCTCCTCTCTCACGAGGGATCTTGCACAGGCTTCCATGCGGTTGATCAATAGAGCAGCCGACCCTGGGGCTATATTGCTGCAGCATGTACGTGGTTGTGTGTGTGTGTGTGTGGAGTTAAAAGCAGTTCATCTGTTTACCTCAGGAGTTTCAGTTTCACTCAGTAAAACAGCATTTAGTGTGTGTGTGTGTGTGTGTGTGTGTGTGTGTGAGTGTGTGTATCTATATTTAGTTGTACGCATGTGTTTATCTTTGTCACTGCGCTCTTGCCTCTCAGCTAATAAACACCAATGATCCGTGCAGACAATTCCCATTAAAATAGCAGCTTTAATTAATAAAGGTGCAGTACGAATACTCTCAGCATGAACATACAGTGGGGTCTAAATGTGGGACTGGGTTTGATTCCAAAAGATAGAAACTTAAGGGCTCCACAGGATCTAACAGCAGAGCTCTGCACAAACCGACCCGAGACCTGAACCCAAACAGCGCCGTTGATTACGAGGCGACCCGATTGAACCAAACTGCAACAAAAAAAACAACAAATGTGAGACCTGAAGCAGACCCGGACTCCCTGCTACACTTCAATTACTCCTTTTTTCCTTTGGCACACACACACACACACACACACACACACACACACACACACACACACACACACACACACACACACACACACACACACAGGCTTTCACAGACGGAGAAAAATAACAAATCTGGCAACAATCCTGGAAAAAAACTCGCTCTCTTTTCCTCTGCTTTTACTTCCTCTCCTCCCTCCCTCCCTCTTTACTCAATCCACACCTCTTCTGCTCTTCCTCTTTCACCCGTTCACACTTCTTTTCTCCTGCTACGTTTTATTTATCAGAACAACCCCCGAATGCACCGCAGAGGTGTTTGCGAAAGGTATCCGCCACTTTCCCACACCTCTCTGCCAGCCAGCTGGACACTGTTCATAACTTCCTGTTTGTCAAACAGCCAATCAGAGAGTTTATTTCGGGTTTAAAGCCTCTCGGCATGATGGGTAATTTACCCATTAAGTTGGAAGCACTGAGTTGAAAACCCAAATACTTTTGCGTTACGTAAGTCCTCACACTTCAAAAACCCTCGACTCACTCTTTTACCTCTCCCTTTTCCCTCACCCCTCTCCCTCCCTCTCTCCCTCTCTCTCTCTCTCTCTGTCTCTTTCTGTTTAGGAAAGGTTGAAAGTCGGATCAATAAACATGACCACATCTACAGGGAGAGGAGACGAGAAAGGAGGGGAAAGGAGAGGGGAAGACAGGAAAACAAGGGGAGAAGGAAGGAAAGTACTTAAATGAAGGAGAGTCGAGGAAACGTGGGAAGAGAAAAGGAAATAGGGGAGAGCAAAAGAGAGGAGAGGAGAGGAAAAGAAATGAAGGAGAGGAAATGAGAGAAGGAGGAGAGTTGAGGAAACGTGGGGTAAGGAAAGGAAATGAGGAGAAGAGAGGACATGAGAGGAGAAAAGAGGAAAAAAGAATAGAATAGAGGAAATGAGAGAAGGAGGAGAAAAGAGGAAACGTGGGGTAAGGAAAGGAAATGAGGAGAAGAGAGGACATGAGAGGAGAAAAGAATAGAATAGAGGAAATGAGAGAAGAGAGAACAGGGGTTGGATCCAGGAGAGAAGAGGAAACAGGGAAGGGAAGAAGAAGTTGAAACACAAAAGGAGAATAGACAAGAGGAGAGGACGTAGGAGGGTAAAGGAGAAGAAATAATAAGGAGAGGGAGAAATTAAAGAACGGAGGACAAGTCAAATGGATGAGCAGGTTTCCCAGGAGACAGAGACACAAGGTTAAAAAGGCAGAATGGAGAGAGAGAAGCAGAGAATGAGAGGATGAGGAAGGAGGAGATGGAGGCTGAGATGAGTGTATTGAATGCTGAATTGGACTGTCGGTGTGTGTGTGTGTGTGTGTGTGTGTGTGTGTGTGTGTGTGTGTGTGTGTGTGTGTGCGTGTGTCCGGCAGCATGTATTGATCCCACAGAGACATAGAGAGTATATTGGAGATGTAATTTGCATTGATCACATTGGAGAATGCTGACACACACACACACACACACACACACACACACACACACACACACACACACATATATTCATAATTAGATCAAACACACGTAGACACAGTGTCATGTTCAATAGAGTGTTGTCAGGTGTAACACCCCTCTGGCGGCCATTTAGCTCTCGTTAGAAAACTCTAAAAGCTTGTGGTAGAGACACACTGACAGGAGACATTATGGGTGTTACTTTTTGTCTGCATTTAACATTAAAACTGTTAAGAAAATTCCATGTGTCAATATTGTGCTTGTGGTCGCTGCATATGTACATATGGTTCATGCTGGGTTGTGAGGGGTTACTTTAAAAATGTAATCCATTACTTGTTTAGAGATGCAGTCAGTAACCTAATACGTATCACAATATTAAAGTAACATAACTCGATTACTCTGTTACTTTTGGATTACCTCAATACCAAATATGAAGACTTTAAACATAAAGACAATAAGGTGACTTTTACTAAGTGTTATTATGTGAACTCTATAAGATACCACAACAATGTAACCTTAGAAAACCTGAAGATTTTTAGCATAAAGCGTATTAAAGAACATTTTCCCAGCTGTAACTGATTGTAGTTACCTTTTAACCTGTCTACAATCTTACAGCGTGTCTCAAACCAACCACACATTGAAGTCTGAGTAGGAATCTGAGTGCATTCATGTAGCAAAAATAAAGTATAGGCTATTCAAACCAGACAGAATGAACACTCAATACGTCCTATTTGTGAGCGTGCTGTTGATGTACACTATTCTCCCACAGTGCACTGCACAAAGGAAATGGAAGAGCTGCTCTCAGCTGGAACAATTAAAATAAATTGTGGGTGGTTGTAGTACGGCTCTGGAAATATCTTCGAAGCTCAAAAAAAAAGTGTTTGACATCTAGTCAAGTTTTAGTTTGATTGACAGCCGACACACATTGTAATTTCCCGTTAGTAGGAAAGTAAAGTATGTTGATATTTTTGTCCATTAGCAGTATGGCCATCAGTCTGTAACATCTGCTAATTAGTAGTGTCCTCTGGTTTGCAGCGTTTTAGTCATAAAATCGGTTATTTTAGACTTGTTCAAGACGTTTTCTGGAAAGATATTTTAGTATTTGAAGACAAACTGTTGAGAAACCTCACTACTTAATGACCAAAGCTATACAAAATCTATTTGTTATTCATGTTTTTTGAGAGTTTAAGCATCAATCAGCGGTATTAAAACACAAATGTTTGATATAAAATACAACATTAGTCCACACAATTACTCAATAATGCATTAATGTGTGAGCGTAGCGAACACAGTGTGACTTCCTGGAGGAAATATAAAGAGACAACAAAGGCAGGTCTCAGTTTCCTATCACCACCCCCCCACACACACACACACACACACACACACACACGCGCACACAGTCACAGCATTATATAATTTGCTCTAAAAGCCTGGTGTTGGTGAAACATTGTGGCGTCTCTTAGTGTGTGACACCTCGACCTCCATCATACAGAACACACACACACACACCAGCAGACACAAATTTAAATGCAGAATGAACACACACACCACACACACACACACACACACATATATATACACACACACTATAGACGACACATGAAGGAACACAGCAGAGAGCTGAGAGGAGGTTATCCAGAGTGACAAACAGAGCAGATACCGGAGATACCAAAGAAAGAGAGAGAGAGGCATCAAAGGGGTAAAAACACATCCAACGAGTCAGCAAGAAAAAGAAGAAGAGCAGAGAGAGAAAGAGAGAGAAGATGATGTGGCAAGATGGAAAAGACGAAAGGAAAGAGGTACGAAATGAAAGGGACAAAAGGAGGGGAAGATGTAATATTAACGGAGAGAGTGATGGAGGGGAAAGAAAGACGGAGCGCGCGAGAGAAAGAGGGTGACAGCCAAGGTAAAGAATGTGACAGGAAGCGAGAGAGAGAGAGAGAGAGAGAGAGAGAGAGAGAGAGAGAGAGGGAAAGAGGTTGCAGTACGTGGAAGGCTTACATAAGTGTCCTGGCAGTGTGCGTCAACTGTCTCCCGAGACTGACACACACGCACGCACACACACACACACACACACACACACACAAATTAAAAGATAAAATTTCATAAATGCAAGACGAAAAGGACAAATAACACACACACATGCCAAGAAACATCTGTACACACAAACACACAAACACACACACACAGAGGGCAGCTGGAGAGGCTAATGTGGCATCTGTTTGTTTGTCAACATCTGTCGTCGTCATGGCGCCCAGGGGCCAGTGATCCTGCCTGCATCCTTTATAACTACATGTCTCTCTCAGTGCATCTGTCTGTCTCCAGTGTCATTATATCTTTTTTTCGTGACACAGCGAGAGCGGGAGACGTCTGCATCTTCGTTACGTGAGTGCACACATAATGAAACCACGTGTTGGTTCACATTGCGCGGGGAGAGTCAGAGAGCGTTTAAAGAACCCAGATTGAGGTCTGAAACAGAACAGCGGTGGATCGTAACTGACTTAAGCACAAATCTGAGCTACCTGTACGTTACTTGACCCCGAAACTCCACCGGGCATTGGCTTCAGGATGACGCTGTTCGACTCTGTGATCCACACATCTTTAAATCTCACCGAGAGCATTTTGAGCATCTTCAGAGCGTGTTGCCTGCCTGATGTTGTTAACTTGTGTATTTTGTCCCTAAAAAGTATACAAAACAGTGTCTGTTTCTGCTTCAAATCTCCTCTGACTGACGTGTGGTCTGGTGCATCTCGAGCACCATCTAGAACGGGCGCGATCAGCTCCAGCAGCCACAGCCCCGTGTCCGTTGGGATTTACTCCACTACATTTCAGAAGGAGCTTTAGTTACTAGTTGCTAATTAAAGTGATTAGTTTGGGGTTGTATGAGGTGCTTATCCAGTGTGCCCCCTACTCTGGAGAAACAGACAGGAGGCCCGACAGGGAGGCGGCACATTTCCTCAGGTCATTCAGTATCCATCTGCAAACAAAGGTGTCCTCTTGCTTCCACACTGAACGGCATTTCATCATCTTCAACTATCCCTTTAAGATTTTTGCATTAAATAACTTTACAAAATATAATGTTTTGTTTTATATAATACTACCCTACTACCACTCACTGCTTTTCCCCTTCATCCTGCCCACTTATCTTTCCTCTCACGTCTTCTCATCTGTCTTGGTCCAGATAAATAGTCAGTCAGTCATTCCTTACCTACTATATGATTCTCTCTTTGTATCACTCCACCTTATTTTTTGTTGTCATCTGTCTCTCTTTTCTAAAAATCCATTAACTCCCCCACTCTCTTTTTTCTCTGTCTTACTCTTCCCATCCCCCCCGCCCTCCTTTTCTGTCTCTCACTTTAACAAACACTTCACAATATGTCAGAATTTTGCTGACAGCTGTCTCTCTCTCTTTCATTCTCTGCATTTTCTTTCCATTGTGTGTCCTCCTCCATCTCTGTCCATCTTTCGCTTTCCCTCCAAGCGTCTGTTTCTGTCAGTTCAGGGACTTTTACTGGCATGAGAGCTTATGTGAGACACTTCTGCCAAACAAGGTTCACATTTGTCGAGGCAGCTGCAGTCTACAGACTTTAAGACTGTGTGAGAATTTTAATGCAACCAAGATTTCAATGTGTTTACAAAGGAAAATGGTTGTTTACTAAATTTTATAGTGCTGGAAAGTAAGGCGGTAAGTATATTTAATTGAGTATTGTTGATATACTTCTACTCCACTTCAATTCAAATTCATTACTTTTTACCCCAATACATTTATTTAATAACTTACGTGGCTTTGCAAATTCAGATTCATTATATTAATAATACAAAATCTACAAATAAATGACAGTGTATGATTATAAGAGTTATTATAAGGACTTTATTAATCCTTGGGGGGAAATTCACAGACACTGTTAACAAATAAATAATCATAATCAAGTAATATAATTCTGAAATAGGCCATTTCTGTATAATGAGCACTTTTACTTTTGGTACTTTAAGTATATTTTGATACTATACTTTTACTTCAATCCCCTACTTTCATTCTGTGTTGATTCTGTTGCCACCTGTGGACAGTAGTAGTGTTTCCACCTCCTTGTTTCATTGATTTCAAGGGGAATCGGACCTGCCAGACATTAAGACTCACTACACAGATATAGCCAACCTTCTCACTGATAGTCATTGAGAGCAGTTGTTGGCAACCTTTTTCCTTAAGTGACATATTTTATGGATATTTTAAATTATATTCAAACAGTGTAAAACGAGTGATTTGGATGAATTTTGAGCAGATTATTTCCTTTTTAGGGAACTTTTTATACATTTCTGTCTGTATTATGTATTTTTTAAATCATTTCTAACAATCATACAGACTTAATAGGATTTTCTTCACAGAAGTCAACAAAATACTTGAGATTCTTTTAAAATATTACCATACGACAACAAATAGTTGATACTAATATAAAAATATTAGGTTGGAATATATCAAACATAGTTCTGGGTAATACTTTCTGAGTACAGATTGAATTGTGTCTGTAGCATTAAGTATAGAGAGCTGTTAAGTATGAAAATATGGCAAAAATTCTTACTGTTCTTTATGTCTTTGACCAGATTTTCCTACATTTGAATGGTAGTTTAGTCAAATCTATACCATATATTTAGACAATGAAAGTGTACAGCTATTTAAAGTTAACATTAAGTTTATTTAGTTAAATGTAAAGAAAATACTCCTGGTGCTGCAAGTTCTGTATCATGTTTGCAGTGGGAGCAGAACATTCACACAATATGCAGCCCTTATTATGCAGAACTAAATAATTCAATACAGTAACATAAAAATGGTTGTCCAAATGACACAATATACTATTTCCAGCACAAAGAACATGTAATATCTCACCCATCTTTCTCTCTCCAACCCTCCTCTCGCTTCTCAACAATTTAAGAAACCTTATTAAGAACTGACAGCTCTCTCTCTCTCTCTCTCGATCTCTCTCTCCCTGCTTCCTTTTCTGTTGCCTTCAAACTCCTCACATCTTCTCATCGCACTCCTTATTTCCTCCTTTTCTCTCCCCTTGGTCTAAATTTGAGAATGTGTCTTATTTTAGGAGAGTCACTGCTGCAGTCTCCGGGAACGCCACGGGATGTTTTGACTTTCTACTTTCTGTACGGGGTCTTGCTCAAAAGGACTGCTCTGCCAGAGCTGCAGCCAATTATACCTCCTCAGCAAGGTGTAGTAGACGGCAGCCAACTTCAGTGCGAGCAGACAGCGGAGACGCAGTTCCTTCGAGTTTATGTGAATCACGAAAGCATGACGGATGTTTAATTAGCCTATTACTGTCTAAAGTGCAGAATATGACCGATTCCTGGGATAATAATGAGATTAGCACCAGAGGATTATTTGGATCAGATACTTTTTCCAACATTTTACAGAAGCTTAAACTACATTTGCTACAACTTTGACTCCTACAAGTTATGTTTACATACTAAACATTTGTTTTGCCCATTAAGGGAAACGTAATTGATGGCTGGATTATGTTCACAGGAATATGAATGTGCCAGATACGCTAATTAACATTTCCACATTATGTTGACAAAAGGACTAAATCTGAGCTGCATTATGTTTCTCTCAATATGTATTTGTTGCTGCAAATTAGCAGAATACAGGAGACAGGGGTCCTTATTAACACCACGAGACCCCTAAATCTTGTATCCATGATGTTTTAATTGAACAAAATCCTTTATAAATCCATCCGTGCAGTGAACAATCCTAAAATACACAAACCAGGAAATTCACAATTGGGTTGCAGCTTTCCTGGTCAACAATCAAAGTCTGTTCAAAACACTTAAAAATCCAATATAATCCCAGTATGACACTAACTCGAGCTCATTGCAATGACTTACTCAAAAACAAGGCAAGCTTCTGCACTGGATGACAACAAGGGTAAATCAACCAGTTGTAAGTCAATGCTGACTTTCATTATGGAGTTTGTTTTTTAAATCTTTACTCTGGTAACTAACTAACTAACTAATTAACTTATTAATCGATAGGTCGATCAACAGAAATGTAGTTCATTATTTAACATCTCATAATGCAATGATTTGCTGCTCTTGTCTGTTTTATATAATTATCTAAAGTGCTTTTGACTATTTGTCCAAAAAAAGAATCAATTTAATTTAAATTGTTGGAAGTAATTAAAAGGAAAAACAACAATTCATCACCTTTAAGAAGCAGAAAAAATTAAATGATTCAAAGTTGACTGATTGTATCAGCTGTTTAATTTGTAAAATAACTTAAGTTGTGAAACAGCCTAGTTGTAGTGGAGTAAAAAGTACACTTTCTCTTGAATGGTAGTGGAGTAGAAGTATGTTACAACAAACACCTGCTGCACTCTTTGTGTCACTGTGACATGTGACTGTAGCTTTTACTGTGTTTGAAAAGATGTTCAAATGTATTCAAAGACAACCAGGACATTGAGGTTGGTTTGGTTTACAGATACGAAGTTTAAAAGTACTGTGAATATCAACATAAAAAACAAATAACAGATAAATACTTAAGTCACTGGGGGCAATTGTTCCACCGTCACAAACTGTGAGCAGTGATAGAAAATGTTCTGGTCAATGAGGAGTTGATGTTTTAGCTGCACATTGAATTATCTATTTAAAGCTCTATTTTTTTTTGTTTGTTCTCAATTTATATGCTAATTTCTTCAGTCATCTCTCCCTCTACCACTTCCTCTGCCTCTTTACTAAGCCTGCATTATGTATTAAATCATCACCTCTGTCACTACTACACAAGGGCAAGTAAGCAGTTTTTAACACGTCCCATTCACCTCAATGTTCTTCACCACAACTACTCAGCGCAGACACCCTTTAATGCTCCATCTATCCCTCGCTTTCCCTCCTTCCCTTTGTTCGGGACATAAAGTTCCTCCTATATCTTAACCTAAGTCACCAATCCTGCCTTACCTCCATCCTCCTAAATCCTTTAGCCTGGAAAAGCACTTCACTTCCACCAGTCTTCCCTCTCATACATCCCTCCATCATCTTTGTCTTTTGCTGTGTCACCATACCTCCAAAGGTGAAAAAGTCATTCACTCCTCCTGTTCTCTGTGTTCATCATATGCGTCTCTCTGAAAAGCCTCCAAAGTACATGTATGTTATCCAAAAGTGTCCTGATGTTTCGTCAGTTTACAGATTAACTCCGTTGTCTGTCTGAACCTTTAACTTCTTTGGACTGGTTGCACATTTGTTTGTTTGTTCCAAAAAGTTATTTACCATGCTCAAAATGCTCAAGTGTGGAAACATTTAGGAGGATCTGTTATCAGAAATGGAATATAATATTATTGGTATGTTTTCATTAGTGTATAATCACCTGAAAATAGGAATAGGAAAGAGTTTTTGTCTACAGAGGGAGCGGGTCCTCTTCAACGGGGGCCGTCATGTTGAACCACTTTGTTTCTACATTAGTTCAGAACTTACAAACCAAACAGTGGCTCTTACACTTGGAAGGCGAGCAGTATTCAAATGATTGGAATCTAAAAGTTCACCACTAGATGAAACTGAATCCTACACACTGGCCCTTTGAAGTATATCGGCTTATTAGCATGCACGATTTAACATGTGACTGTAGCTGATGTTAACATGCTAACAGTTAGTTTAAAATTAAAATGTTAGCACGTTAAGATGTAACATTCAGCATGTTTGGATAAATTGTATTGCTTTTATTTAGGCAATTTAAAGAAGTTTTTATTCCTCAAAGCAAAATATCCAAAAAAGTATCACTGTGGTATCAATATGGGAACTCCAGCAGTAGTTATAGGTGAACTCTATATGTGCACTTTGCCAGGATGATACACAGTGTAGCCTTTTCTCTATTTTATTTCTGTTGTTTGTGCCTGCGTGTCTATCTGACTCTTTAAATCTCCATTTTTAATCTCTACGCGGGGAATGAAAACACGTCACCGTACATCTAGTATTCCTTCTATCTACCTTCCCTCTTCATATCTTTACCTGTGTCACCTCTCCTCCTCCTCAGAGAGAGAGAGAGAAAGCACTTCACTTCCTCCTCTTATCTCCCCGTCTCCCTCAATCCATCTACGTATCATCCCGTGGTTTCTGTCATCCCTCCTCTCCTCCTCTCGCTCTGTCCTTTCACATCCGTCTGGCAGTAGTCCTCTGTTGCAGAAAGCTGCAAACAGCAGGGAACCGACAGGCAGACGGACGAACGGAGACGGAGATCGCCTTGGGGTTTTCTAACTCTGTTTCTTTCTCTAACTCTATCCCATCAAATCTCCATCTCTTTCTCACTCTTGCGCTTGCTTGATCCCTCCAGCTCTCCATTCTTCTCTCTTTCTGTGCCATTAAATCTCTCTTTCGCTTTTGCTCGCTTTGTATCCGCTCACAGTTGCTCCGGCTCATTATCTCACTCAGTCCAATGCTTTTCCCTCTATGTGCCATTTATCCCCCCCCCAAACATACCTGCCCAAAAGCCCTTCCTCTGTTTTCCACTTTCTTTCTGTTTCTATTGCGTAAATCCTCTTGCACTCTCACTCTCCTCCGACAAGCCCCAAGAGGAGAGTAACAAAGTCTCTCAATTCCTCAAAGACAAGGAAATGTACTGCGTTATTGTGTGTGTGTGTGTGTGTTTTGATAGATGTAAGTAGGGCAGAGAGTTCTTGTCCATTATCATGAAATGGCAACATACAGAAAAATGATACAGATCTAAGCATGACCCTATACCAGTGACATTGTGCCATATTGCCTATGATATACTGTATATGCAGCGCTCGGGCAGATTACTTTGAAATATAGTCACTGAATACAAATTACATGGCAATTTTTGTAATTAATGTAATCCATTGGATTTCAAAAAAGGACTTTTCGAGTACTTCAAAATCAAAATGTAAAATATATACCTCATACCTTATGTACCTGATTATACTTACTTATTTGCTGTAATTTGATTTTGTAATCCTGATTATATGTAATCAATTATGACCCAACACTGTATATATGGACATATTGTAGTTCACCATAAGACAATTAGCATAACATACTTAACTTTATATACACAACTATCTATATGCCTGTACTGTCTGTAACATCTGAATATGTACACCTTGTCAATGAGGATGTTGAAATGCAATGTTTAACAATGCAGTGTTAGCTTTTTAGTATTGACGTTAAGATAAGAACCTAAGGATATTTAGTTTAGATTAGATTAGATTAGATGTTCGTTATTGTTCCCAAAATGAAGTTCAATTTACTCAGTACCAACAGCAATAAATAAATAAAATTAACATGCTAAGTTAGAGCACTAAATGTCAAAGTTGCGCAATATTTCACTCCCAAAGTGTTGTAGCCTACTGACAGTTCAACAATGCCATCCCTAGAGCCACGCTGAAAGTGTGGCTATAAATAAATATAATGACTGTGTCTACTCTGTCTGCTGCTATTTGATAACCAACCTTGACACCAGTGAGGGTGCACATACATAAATAATACAAACTACATATGCGAGCACACATACGTAGCCTACTATACTCTCGCAGTTCGCAGCAATATATTCAGACACTCTGCTGTCAGGTGAACCAGCTTGCTCCTTAAAACTGACAACTCTAAGTAACTATGGAAACAATTCAGCTCGATGACGGCGTATTTGAGAGAAGTTTGCAAAAAGATCAGCCTATTAAAATGTCACTCCTCTCCTCCCTACCTCTTTTTGGTGGTATTTGATGGCCAGTTTGAGCTTGGCCAGGTCGTGGCACTGTCTGGGGTCCAGTTCCTCGCTCTGGTCATTGTCTCTGTGGTTCAGGATGGTTTCCAGCTCTCTAGAACTCCTGGCCTGGTCCAGAAGGTCTTTGGCAAAGCGTTTGCACTGCTGCGACAGCTCCTCGTACTCCTGGCGAAACTCATTCTCCACCTGAGGAGAAAAAAATGTTTCTTGTTACCGAAGATTTCTTAGCTTAAAGGAATTACTACAGTTTATGATTAGGTGTGAGGATTCTTGCGATTACATTGCTAGATCTTATAGCAAATGAAAAGAGAATGTACACAATAAAATAAAGGTAAACATTTATAATAGAACAAGTACAGGAAACACTTGAGGCAAAGGAGTAACATTAATTATATTTGATGTTTGCTGCTTCCACAGCAGTTTTAACAGCTCATCAAGTTTAGGATGTGGCATCCCTCCAGTAGGGTTCACTTGGGTGCTCGGAGAGTCGATGCCAAGGAGGACTGAGGCTGCCCTGGAGGCTCCTGGTGGACCAGCTTTTTATTGTGTGCCGTTTAATTTGACAATAAGCTGTATATTGTGGAAATAAAAAACTGGCAGAAATCATGGAGCCAATCACTCCCTGGTCCAAATACTTCACTGACAAGTCAGTGTGCAGCAGACTGAACCTTCTGGTTCAAACAATTCCTTTTTCCTTTTCCAGTAACCACTCAACCAGAAGGCATCAATGTCGATACCTTGCTGAGCTCTTTGAGTTCCCAGCCCAGTCTGAAGGCTGTGAGGATGGGATCTTCACTGGACAGCGCGATGAGGGACGGCGAGGCCAGAGCCTTGTAGATGTTGAGTCGAGACCGTGAATGCCGAAGACTGTCAACCTACAGAAGGACACAAAGAGAGATAAAGAGGAGAAAGAAAACCATATTGCACCATAATCGGTCAATCAGTCGATCTTAGAAATAGTTTACAAAACCCAGTTTGAGTCTTTGCTGTATACTCACAGTATTTACTTAAAGGTTATATATATGGGATATAGCTATAGTATACAGTGTCCTCAGCAAAGAATGACGATGAAGACATCATTTTCCAGGACTATTCCAGGACAGGACGAGTAGGCATCGTATTTGCACGTTCCTTGAATTACCCTCGGGATAAATAAAGTATCTATCTATCTATCTATCTATCTATCTATCTATCTATCTATCTATCTATCTATCTATCTATCTATCTATCTATCTATCTATCTATCTATCAGATACAGCGTTTTTTCCTCTTCATCTACGTTGGTGAATTAAGGATTTATTTAGACCAAAGCAGAGTTGGTGATTGTTGGAACAGTGGAAAGACTAACAAAGACAGTTAATGGATTACTAGATTACCATAAAAATAATTACTTACCTCTGAACTGGACACACACTCAACACAGTCACATCGTATCTGGTGTGGTCTGGGAATGGTGACCTATAGAGAACAACAACCAAACAGAGGATAAATCATCACATCTAATTACTGACTGAAGATTTAGCTGCTCTAGAGAGAAACTTGTGTCTTCACCTTCCGCTGGACGAGGAGCTTGATGATCTCGTAGTTATTGGTGTGAGCAGCGAGCATGATGGGAGTTATGTCTGGGGTGAATTCTGAAAACTGACTGTCCATCATCAGTGAGGGAACCTGGAGAGGAACAAAGAACAAAAAAAAGAGCCTTCATAAAACGCTCAAATCAAATAATCCCATGCCAGGCTGATATTTTGATTTGTTAGAAGTGCAGCTAAAACAGAGAAATATCTCAAATCCGAAACTCTAATGAGCTTTTATTGTGCAATTTAAAAGCCACAAAGCGTAAGGGGAACAACTCAAAGCAAAAGACAAATTGGCCGAATGACGAATCAAATTAAACTCACTTGAATCAGATTAAAACTAATTAAATTAACGTAATGCATTCGACAAAAGAAGTTTCCTGCCCGACGACGCAGCAGAGGTACATTTATTTTAAAGTCACATCCTCTACAAAACTCATTATATCCCTCATTGACACAACTCTGAACAGCTGCTGCGGTTTGGGAGAAACAAGAGAGTGAAAGAGCGTTTTATTACCGAGCGACAACCAGGTGGTCCGCCATTATGGGCGGATGGGAAAGAGAGGATAATGGATATATTATGATAAGAGAGTTTAAAGGTCCAAAGCAGTAGTTGCGCTTGTTTGAGTCCATTTACAATAAATGGTACAGAAGAGCAGACCGTTCTCCAAACCATGTGATATTTGGATCATTTTTTCCTGGTTTACCAAGCAGCCATTCATTCCCACACAATACAAATATATATTAGCATACTCTTGACACTTACAGTATGTCATCCATATTCCAATAAATGGAAACCAATGGCTGCCTGGAACGGAACGAATTACCAAAGTCAAAACTAAAACTCAAAGTCCAGTTACAAACAATAATAATATAAAATACAAGATAATTGTTACATGCAGCAGTAGGTGCTTTTGACTGCATGTGCCTTTCACTTGATTTAAATATTTTAGAGATATATTATTTTATATTTTAGAGAGTGTTTCACAAAAAAATAAAACAAATAATACAGAAAATGTGTGAAAAAAATACATTTCTGTGTGTTAAAAATATGTGTTTTCTTCTTCACTAGCTAATAATAGACTGCAGCCATATGCAATGTACTGGAGGAGGAGATCATTTCTCTCTTAATTGTCCACATTTTGGATAAACTCCTAATTAAAATACAAGAGATATTCAACACAGGTGCTGTCGAATGCAACAATTCAACAACAAAACAAACTGCAACCTCAGTAATTTCTGACTTGAGAAATAAATAAGATTGAAGTAACAAATTAAGACTTTAACCTTTTGTATTTAGCATTTAGAAGTATATGAATATCTATTAAAGTAAATTAAAGTGATTATTTACAGGCAGTTGTTGTGAAGTATCACAATATATTGTAATTTCACATTAAAATACTGTTATAAGTTATGTAGCCTAATATTATGACTAGTTACTGTAGAAACACAATAACTTACTGTGATTTTCGTCTATATTACTGTAAATTAATAATAAGATGAATTGTGAATTTACTGCATTTATTAGCCCATAATTTACTGTAAAAGTAAAATATTGTATTTCACAGTGTATATTGTCATTTATCTGTTCATACACCAGTTGACACTTATCATAGTTGTTGACAAATATGTTCATAAACACATTATAGTGTGTTATAAACTATTTATTAAATGTTTATATACTGCTTACAAATTCTAAATATGCGACCAGATCCTACGATACCGCCGCACACACACACACACACACACACACACACACACACACACACACACACACACACTCCAAGACATCAGAGGAAGGAGTGAGAGGAGCAGGCTTGAGGAAGTGAGGAAGAGGAGGGAATAAGGGAGAAGGGAGGAGTGGAGCGAACACGTGTGGACTCTCTTTCATCTCTCAGAGGGAGAATGAAGCAGAGTGCTTCTCTTCATCCATCTTATCTTATCTCCACTCTCTCTACCTCCTCCTCTGTCTTTCACTCCTCTCACCTCCTTCTCCTCCTCTTTTTCCACCTTTCATCCCCCCCCACGACTCCGTCTACCGTCTCCTTCTCCTCGTCTGACCCCCTGCCATCTTTGTTTTTCTACCTGTTTCCTCTTTCTTGTCCTCTTCTGATCGACTCCCTCCTCCTCTTTCTCTCCTCTCTGCTGCCAAAACCTTTTTTCCTCATCTGATCTCTCTACCTCTAACTCCCTCTCTTTTCTTTTTTCCTCCTCCTGGCGTGATAAGGAGTGTGAGAACAGCTGCCACGGGCTTGGCATCACACACTGATTAAAGAGACGGGGAGAGAACACACACTCAGGTAAATATGAACAAACTCAAGTCAAATACACTCCAACAGAATTATCTACATACTGTACAAGAGTGTTTATTCGTCTAAAACTTGATTAATCATGCATTAAATCTTCCCGTGTCTCCTGCTGCCGGTGTTGAGAACGGTTCAGAATACACTCGCACAAGGACCGATCCATATTAGAGAACTTAAACCTAAAACATTAAACTTTATATCAGAGGTCTTCCACCAAACTCTAACTCCACATGCATTACTTTACACCAAATGGACCAACTTGGTCCAAACTGATCCACTGATAATCAGACCTGACCTCAACTGGAGCCTTAAGCCTTAAATAGTTCAACAGTTTGTGAAATACATATATTTATTCACATTTCTGTAACTTCTTGGAGTCTCTGCTGGTTTCCTAGCAAAGAACTAATGCCGCACTCCCTAACAGTAAAACAGTGCCATTCTTGCTAATGTTGTCAAATCTATCTTTACTTCAATACTTTTTCAATACCAAAATCATATGTTAAATAACAATAAAAGTACTGAAGCTAAATTAAAAACACAGATTTTTAACCGAAAGGCTGCCCAGATGAAACAACGAGGAAGAAAATCAATCGGTTTTCAATTAATAATGTTAATTACCATTAACATATGTTCAGTGACTTTTTCTGCACCAACACAAAATATTTGTTCATTATTATTTAATTTTGTGTGTCTAGGACTCATTTTTACTAGTATTGTTTCAAAATTCTGTTTTTTTTTTTTTTACAGATTAAACAAACGAGATATGATGTGCTACTTAATGAGTTCTAGCTGTAGGGGTTTGGTACCATTCACATTTGAACCAGTAAGGGTACCTTGAATTCGGTACCAGTACCTAATGGCTTCTTCTGGTACTTTACTCTCTTTGTAATCCCAAAAATGTAACTCATTTAAAAACATGCAACTTGATAGCTCTGATGTAGTCGCCTATCTTTGTCTGTAGTTACCTCTCCGTAGTCTTGCTTAATGTTTAAAAAAAAAGTTTATTTCGCTTAAGAAGTAGGAAAATGTAGTCATAAAGGAACACTAGAATCTTTAGTTTATCAAAAAAAACCTGAAAATCACAAAATGTGGAGTTTACATGATTTTCACTAGACAGGAAGGGTATGAAAAGTTTTAATCTGAAAAGTAATTAAAGCAATCAGAGAATGTAGGGAAGTAAAAAGTACAACATTGATTGAGATGTAGAAGTATAAAGTTGCATGGAATGGAAATACCTCAAAACTAACTTAAAATTACACTTACGTACTCACTTAGTAAATGTGCTTAATAACACTAAACCATTCATATTTTGCAACCTGAGAGATAAAAATAAAGAAAAACTCCCACAAAGAAGCTGCTGATTGACTGGAACTGCGGACTGATCGGCCCCGTGAACTCTTCCAATAAACAATAAACAGTAAAACGTTTGTGCTGCAAATCATGTTTTTGTGTTATTAATCTGTTTTTTTAAGACTAAATAAATACAGAAAACACTAATTTATACAATAATCAAAACTGACTGCTAATATGTGCATCCACACAACCACGAGCTCACACACACACACACACAGAAGCACACACGCAGACACACAGATCAAAACAACCCAAAAATCATCTTCGACTCCAGCGACACAAACACACACATGCGCACTTAAATCTTTTTTTTCATACACTTCACACATCAAAGGAAAGTGTGAGAGGGAGCCTGAAAAACCTTTTCTCATCTGCATAGCTCTCTCGCTCTCTCTCTCTCTCTCTCTCTCTCTCTCTCTCTCTCCTGATCTCCCTCATTTCTCATTCCTTCCCTTTCTCTCCATCTGGATTTCCTCTCTCCCTCCCTCATACATGCAACTCTCCCTCCTTTCCTCTCTGCACGCTCAAAGCAAAGACTTTGAGATTTCATGCTCCTCTCCAATGTTTAACACTCCCTTCCTTCCTTCTTTCCTTCCTCGAGTGCGGCCTCTTTCCTTCCATTTCTGGCGAGCCGGTGATGTAGAAAACCGCATTTGGTTATTGGTAATCGGGGGGAGTAGGAGAGGACAGGACGGGAGAAAGAGGGGAGCGAGGGGGGTGTTGGGGGGGAGGATGAAGAGAGCGAGGTAATACAAGAGAGAGAGGGGGAGTCAGACTGAGTCAGACGGAGAGGGATGGCAGAAAGGTCAACAGTTTTGCAGAGAAGATAAAAGGCATCGACTCCACCTGTCAGCTGAGAAAGAGCAGTTTAGAAAACACACACACACACACACACACACACACACACACACACACACACACACACGTCAGCTCTCGATATAGGACTCACATGCACACACACACACACACACACACACGGACGGGTACTTTAAAGCAACTTTATGTAACTTTTCTACCTTAAAATAACAGCTTTAAAATCATGTGTCATTCTGTCGCTCCCACTCTGAGCCCTGTTCTCCTTCTTCGTCTTACGTAACATTTTACGGCACCAAGTCACACTTCATCACATTGTTGGTGCTTTCGCTGGTAGCGTAACGTGGCTGGTTTGGATTAACTCAGACAGTCGAACGCAGACATCATAGGTGAAGTCTCTCATGTGGATGTCAGTCGGAGTATCAGCGTGCGTACAACTCTGCAGTACATCACAACAAAACAAGGAGGCGCCACCTAGTGGTGTTATTTGGTATTGCAGCACACTTACAGACTGGAGCTTTGGACCGCGGGGAGGGGCAATGTAACCGTGCTCAGCAGCTTCTAAGAACACAGCTAATGGCAGAGGCAAAGAGACCACGGAGGAAGTTAGAAGTTAGAGAGGAGCCGTCGGACATGAGCAGACAGATCTCTGACTGGCTTTTAGTTGCTGGCGAGAGTTTGGTGAAATAAAAAGCTGAAAACTCGCCGTCGGTGGGCCTTCTTGCTGTTGTTTGGCTGTTAGCAAAGCTGTCAACTTGTTAGGATTTAGCACAGTGGTATTAAACTGGGGGTGCGAAATACATAATACATAAGGCTGTGATGTTTCCGCGTCCAGATTTTATTCTTTTCATGCAGTGAACGATGATTGGTTTGTGATTTGACAGTCCTATAAATACGTCTGTGTCTATTGGTTACAAACAGCCGATCTACCGACTGTACAGTCAATCTTTCTGTTCTTTTCCTCCAGTCTGTCTATAAACTGATACGACCGTTAACTCAGCCCGGGCGCTGCACCGTGGGGGTCTTCTCATGGATGTATTATGAGAACTTAGGTCTTAATTATTAATACAACCACAGGATCTTCTACGAATAGAGATGTCATTTTCCGAAGGGACGTGATTGGTCAGTAGGCGGTGCTTCTATGGCGTCGATGTGTTGAACGTCCAGAGCAGGAGCATATGTTACCATGGCGACCTGATGTTTCCTCGCTCACCCCAGCCTCAGGAGCTACTGAGCAACACTCACCCCCCTTTTTATACAGTTTATAATAAATGGTATAGTTATTATTATTCAACATCAAAAAGAGTACAGAAAAATGAGAAACAGAAACACAGCGAGAGCAGATTTGTTCCCATCCTCGTCCAACTGAGAGGCGACCAAAACCTTCCCACAATCCTCTGCTTCGGCCAAGGGTTGGTTGCCATGGTGACGTGGACACCTCGCAGCCTCACGCGGTCCAGGAATTAATGTACAAGGAGAAGTCTCTGTTCTCCTCTCTTATCTTGTCCTCTTCCTTTATTTGAAAATATCTCCCTGTTCCCTACTCTTTCTCTGATCTCTCTTTTCTCTTCCAATGTCTCTCTCACTCTCTTCATCCTGCCCCCCCCTTCCTTCCTCTTCTTCATCTCTTCTCCCTTATGACTTTAAATCTTGCTCACTCTTTCACTTCCTCGCTCTGAATCTCTCCTCCTCGATCCCCCTTAACACCTACACGTCAACTGAACTGTGCAACATGTTCTTTTACCCTCTCTCTCTCTCTCTCTCTCGCTCCCTACACACACACACACAAACACACACACACACACACACACACACACACACACACACACACAAACATACACACACAAACACAGCAGGCAGACAAATATACTGTCTGTCTCTAAATCCTATTTCACAGTGTGTCTATAAAATGAGCTGTTTAATCTCCCTCCTCTCAGCAGAATGTGGCATGGAGCATTACAATGAATGGATGTACTACTCATTAACATACACAAAACACACACACACACACACACACACACACACACACACACACAGCACATACAAATGGAAAAACACACAAATGGAAAAACACACACGGACGCACATTTACAGATGATTAAATGCAAACACATGCATGCATGAATGCGTCTGGATGCAGCACATTGACATACATCCATTGAGAGTACGTTCTCTCTCCCTTGTTTAAACACACACGCACACACACGCACACACACGCACACACACACGTAGACGTCCACACACACACCTGTTTTTCGCCACTGGGCCTCCTGTGCGACAGCAGCAGCTCCACGGCGCCCACCACCTCCTTCCTGATGGCGTAGAGCAGGGCGTCGCCGGTGTGGATGCCGTGGTCGAGCAGGAGCTCCATGATCTCCAGGTTCTCGTTCTCGATGGCGATGAGGAGCGCGCTGCGGCCCAGCGGGTCCAGGCAGTTCACATCCATGTTGTAGTAGACCTCCGCCTCGCGGAGGGCATGTTTGACGCCCGCATAGTCACCTAGAGAGGCAGAGGGAGGGCGGAGGGGTTGATGGTTGAAGGAACTGACAAGCAGTTTGAAATGTGTCAGTTTTCCACAGGGCACAATAACTGTGACTGTTGACATGGTGTCACAAAGTGGGAGCACCAATACCTCTGATTAAGAAATAACTTTCCAGGACATTTTCCACGACCTTTCCAGGACATTTTCCAGGAGTTTTCTTGACAATATAGGACAGCACTTGCTCACAAATGCTCATAACTTGTATTTAGGTAGTCAGAGTTTATTGGACATTGCTGTTCTCACCACCAACGGTTTTTCTGCAGTCTCTGTGGATTTGACTGCAGTTTACTACAGTTTTCCTCTATAACCCAGGTTTACATAGGCGATGTTGTGTTCCAGGACAACATGGATTATTTTCCAGGATATTTGGTCATTTTAAGCAATTCCCAGGTGTTTCCAGGACTAGACAACAAATCTTTAAATATCCAGATTTTCAAGGTTTTCCAGTCTGGATAGTTTATTTAACCTAATTCAGCCCAGGATGCAGAAGCAACGGGGGCCCTTGCAGATAGGACTAAAATAGTCGGCCAATGGCAAAGCCTACTTCCTGTGAGCCAGACTGAAGAATGAATAACCTCAAAACAATTAAAATAAATATTTATTAAGAGAAATATGACTTTTGTTGTGTGATTTCAAATACTTAACTGCATTCATTTGAGTTCCTATCACCCAAAACTAAATAGGAAGAATGTGATTCTCCTACTGAGTGAACAGTTTGAGTTTCAGTATCTTGTTCAAGGACATTTAGTCAAGACAACCGTCTGCTGAAGCACTTGTCAGCTGGTGCAGAGATGACACCTGTGAACTGTGTGGCTACCAACCAGCTGCTGCCACCGTTCAACAGATCACCCGTTTAAAAGGTGACTGGAGCTGTAATATATTGCTAAGAGAGATAAGAACGTACCTTTCTCCACAGCCGTGAGGTAGGCCCTCTCCTCGGCAGACAGCTCCACCTCAGCCCGGACGATCTGAAGCGGGATGCGATCGCGGTACGGCGAGTACGTCGCCTACAACAAACAATAACAACACAAAAAAGTTGCACATACAGAAAATGTAAGCCTGTAAAAAAATACAAAAACTTGCCAATAAAACTTTTTTAAAGCACAATTTTAGTTTTAATTTTAACTAAATCATTTGCAATAGTTGGTGTTCCTTTTTCACAAACAGTGACTCAGATATAAACCAGAATAAATCCATAAATGAGGAGGCTTTCCTGTAACTTCAGTGATTTATTAAATCTGACAGGCTTGTTTTAAATGTGCAGACTGTCAGTTGCTAATGGGTTGTGTGATCTAGAGAAGAAAATAGTTTGATGTGACTTAGATGATAAGGTTTAGGACTTTTAAGACAACACATCAGCTGAAATAAAGAGCATGTTCTGAAGCTATGATTACACTTTTATTACGTTAAACTTCAGGGGGAAATGAGCGGAGCTGCTTCCGCATACAGCACATGTCCGCATACTTAATGAGTGAGGAGATTGTATCTAGAAACTCCACTGATAACGAGATGAGACGCGTCAGGGTGTGTGTGCGATTCAGCGGGTGATGATGATTGATCGATCACATTCACCACTGCGTCACGGTAATTAATCAGGACAGCAGTGAAAGAGGCTTTTGAGACCCGGGACTGACACCGCTGTCCCCGGAGCCGCGTGGCTCAAACTGTAAATATTTGATTCTCACTGTTTGGTTTAGGGCTTCAACTGGATTATAAGTCAAATAAATCGGCTGTTTGTTGATTTGCAAAAATGAAATTCTCTGTCGTATCAAGTTCACTCTGTGGTGGATGTTTGATTTTATAAACCAACTCTTCAAACACAGTCAATTATCATCACATAAGAGCTGAGGCTATCTGTGAGTCTTTTTCCCTCTTTGTGTTTTCTTGTCCATCTATCCTTGTGAGGACCAGTGACTTGGCAATGGTATGAAAATTTAATTTCAAGATTATCTTGGCCAAAATATTTTATAATACACATCCTGATTAACTTTTGTTTGGAGGGGATGCAACAGGCAGGCAGGAAAGATGTGGGCTCCCCCTTGTCCGCTTGTTCAAAATAAATCAGGAAATCAATATAGGACTGTTAGATAGTGAGCTGGACAGCTTTATCCAGTCAAGCTAAGTGAGGATATTCATGATTATCACAAAAATGGAAATGATCATTGTGTGTTTTTTACTGCGATACACGATATCGTATATCATCCCAATCCCTACCAATGAGAGTTTTAGACCTTTACAGTGAGGATGTTTTACATTGTCAGAGGGCTGTGTGAGTGTTAAGACTTTAGGGGCTGCGACGACATTGTCTGTGTGTGTGTTTGACTCACCTTCTTGTAGTACAACTGTGTCATGGGATTCATCTGGCCAGCCTGGAAGAAAGAAAGGCAGACGTGAGAGTTACTACGGAGGATGACCAGGAGGAGGAATATCAACAGTACTGCAATAAATAGAAGTGGATGAAGTACAGGCTCATTAGAAAGAAAGCTTAAACATCTCACAGAGTCATGAGAGAGAAAGAACACAACGAAACGGAGCGACGTTTGCATCAAAGGAATCAAATCTGAACACACACGTATGATCCTCATAACTACAGAATTTGCCTGACAACCATCATTTTATAATTAAGTGATAGTTGTCTGTAAGTCTTTGGGCACATTGCAAACAGGAACTGCTAACAGCTAATTCGGTTCCTTGTGATGGTGCCAATTTACAAAATCGAAACACATTCAGGCCACAAGAAAAGGGCTGATGTTGCAGCACGGAGCTTTAGCTGCTGATGATTTGAGCTCTGCTGACATCTTAATGCAATGGAAGTAGTCTTGTGATGGTAAACGAATCAAAGCTTACATTAAAAAAAACTTCACAGAAACAACAACACTGTAAGTCATCATAATAAGACTTCACCTGACTGAGGACACATTTTGTTTTTTACTTTTAGAGGGAAATAGTTCCCCGTGAAAACTGCTCACACTGTGTTCTGTGAAGTATCTTAACTTGCACATTGCTGTTTAGATTTTTCTTTTTCCAGTGCTGCACATAAACAAACTCCAGGAGGTAGAAATCCCAGCAGCAGCAGCAGCAGAGATCTCAAAACCACAGCAAATAAAACTGAAACTGTCTGCATGGCTTCACCACTATGGGGTGAGTGAACAACTTTCTATTATTCATTTAGACCAAAATAACATTTATAAAACAAAGTTTAAGACTTAAAATTGTACATTTCACTTCACTAAAGACCTCAAAAAAGCCTCAACTTCACCTAATTCTATCTGACATTTGAGGACTTGCAGAGAACCAGCAGACAGCAGGAGCCCAGTAGCTGGGTTTCTACCAGAGATAAAACCCTCCAACCTGAACGTGAACTGACAGTGATGGACGGACAGACAGTTGAAGCAGTGCAGATTAGTGACTCCACATACATTTAGCAGACCAAGGCTAAGCCTCATCCCGCAGTATTAGTGGCTCTAGTCTTGTTAATACGTGTAATCCCTGTGAACCGCTGCCTCCTGGAGAAGGTCTAGAAGCTCTGCTTGTTTGCGCGTTTATGTTTATTTGCGTAGGTTTTATCATGTTGACTTATTGCACCATAATTGCCCCACATTTGTTTATGTTGGGAGCAGGCGGTTTGATTGTTTTACATTTTTCCACGCAGTGTGGGATTAAATTTCAAGCGGTAGGGAGCCGTCAAGATGAATCCAGGGAAAAAGAACTGCTGATAACCATCTGCATGTGTGTGTCAGTAAGAACGAGCTAATTGCTGGGTGTGGAAAATAATTAATAACACCCATCTTCCTCAGTAAATACTGCTATGGTACCAAAAGAACAAAAAGATTGAACTTGCGTGCATAAAAAATTTAAGTTCTGGTCCAAGAAACACTGCGATGAACTGTAGAAGACAAGGTTTACATCTGATTATTGTTATGACACGTGTTTGGAAAGTAAAACAGGGAGGCGAGGAGCAAACAGCAGTCGGCACAGATGTTTCCAGTGGTTTCATCACTGGTATAAGACACCCGCTGAGGGAGAGTTAAGCACAGATTGCAGAGGTTAGCATATTTAGCTATAGATCGAGTTTGGTTCTTGGACTTAAATCACAAAAATGAGGACTTGGATTATTAAAATAATTTCAACAGTCAACATTTTGCACATCTATTTCATGAGGCAGATGCGTAGGAGTAGGATGAGGCCAACCATTTTGCCTGATGAAGGTCTGGTACAGAGGTGCTGTTAATAAATGTAGTATTGCAAGTTATACAGTGTGCGTGTCTTTACAACTTCGTGTCTTGAAATGCAGTTTTCTTACGGAGTCAGCAACTAACAATTGTTATCGATTAATGTAGGATGGGTGATACGGCCAAAGAAATGTCAATTTTAATCTAACTTGTGGAAACCATTCACTAAATATTGCCCATCCTTAAATATTATTATTGGCTTTTTGAATAGTCAATTAAGTATTTTTTCTATAAAATGTTAGAAAGTGGGCAGAAATACACAGATTACACTTAAAGCCTTTTCATCAAGCTCATGGTGACATGTATGGCTAGTTTCAAACCCCAAAATGTACTATAAGACAAAGAAAAGCAGGAAATCCTTAGAACCGAGGAGCTTGAACAAGATAATGTGAGGTAATATTTTGCTTGAAAAATGACTTAAACAATCAGTTATACTAATATTTAATTAACTTTCTTTTACTCAGTATTTAATTTAGTGCTCCTCAACTACAAAATGTTCAAAATTCCAACCAAAAAGTGACGTAAACACAAACATAAATGACGTATCGCAACAAAAATGCAACCAAAAAAACAAACCTCAAATCAATCAATTTGCAAATATAGAACGGTAAACAGTTTACAGATTCAACTGTCAAAACTATATTTGCATCAACAGGAAACTCATATAATTGTACCCAGTTTCTGAAGGCTTTGAATGTGCTGTCTGGCTCATTATGGACAAAACCTTGCAGATGATGATAAATATGCTAATGTCACACAAGTGGGTTAGGACTCAGTCTGACACTGTAAATTGAACCTATTATTGCAGCTGCGATACAGATCTGCATTTCAACAAGGCTGTTCTGGGGGGCGCGAGGGGAAGAGGAGCGGGTGTCAAACCACCTGAATGCAGAGAGAAACACTTACGATGCAGCCCCGAAATCTCAACCGAAGTACTGAATCATCCTAAACAAAGCTGCACCGCCAACCCTGCTGCTCATTTATGAAGTTACACGTACCAGCAGTCAACACAAACACACGCACACACATAAAGCTAGTCACCTTACATGGTTTTTATTGCTACTTTGTGTGTGTGTGTATTGATAGTATATGTATATATGGGATAATGCACAACTAAGGTGTCCATTATCAGGAATTTATGCACCATTGGGAGGCCAGAAAGTCACAAGCCAAAGATAGACAATTAAGATCATAAATTAAGATCATTTATTTATTTATTAATTTCCCTGGTAACATCGAGGGGTTGACTAATACCTGAAACAATCATCACCATCCCATAGGGTTCCTATGTAATGCAAACATTGCTATCTACTCTAAAAAGTAAAATAGCAAACTTTAGATACGACTTGGTAACGGGAGAGACTTCTAGTCCGCTTCGCTCAGCTACGGGCAAGAAAGCTAACGCTTTGCTAAGTCAATAACACTGCGTACGGTTGACAAACAGTAATTATAATTTGACAAGATACATTATCCAGCCACGTCTTTGTCCCCAAATCAATATCAAGCCAGAAGGATGTGAGATGACTGCTCATCCAAAGTGTCAGTAAGTTCAGAGCTTCTCGCAGATTGTGCAGCTTTTTGAAGAACGAGCCAAATAAGACAAAAAGAGGGAATGAAACAAAAAAAAATCCATCCATTCTTTGTAAATTTGCCCTTCAGTGCTGTAAATAACATATTCATCTTTTTCATTTAATTAATTTATAGTGTAGAGGTATCTGCAGCCAGCTGCTGCCAAAGCTGTGCATTAATTTAAACCGTAATTATCACCCTGCAGCCAGTCTGAGTCGAGTATTCACACAGACTGTACCATAATTGTGCGTTATTTATGCATCTAAATACTTGAATCGTCTGAGAGGCATATATTCAAAGAGCGAGGTGAGTTTCCTGCTGCTTTCTTACAGTCAAACGGCTCTAATGAAGCTGGAAAGAAAAAGAAACATTCAGCGCTGACTCACTGCCCCAGCTGAAGTGTTGTTGGTATTTTCAAATAGAAGTCCTAGTCGAGACCCTAAACCTTTAAAATACTCAAAAGGCCACAAACACGCTCGTGGCTCATCCTCATCCTGTCGAGTTCAAACACAGTTCGGCTTCAGAAGAGGCGTGACAAAGCAACCACTGCCAGGAAGACACAGGTCCTGAATCCTCAATCTGACCTTGGACTCTCAGTCTCAGTCTGCTGCGGAACAGAAATCCCCCGAACGAGCGGCTGTCAGGTTATCTCTGCCGGCAGATAGCGGAGCGCCGTCACGGTCAGAAATGGGAGATTTATCGGTCAGAAAGTGATGTAAATATTTTACTCTGTCGTCTTTTTCAAAGTATTGTGTTTGCAGGAACAAAAATAAGATGTCTCCGCTGTCAGTGGACCCCTTTATCAACAGCTGACAGACAAATGAATGCCTCCAGTTACCGGCATTGTCAAGTGGACTGAAGATACTGACTCCAGTTTCCATGGTGCTTCTGAAGTATAAATGTTATCAGGGGTTATTTACAGCCGTTGCGAGATTGACCGCCATTCCCAAAACCTGTAAGTGTGTGAATAATTTTACTCGTTGTACTTCAGGTAATTTATTTCAGCAATAATGAGGCTGATTAAACTCCATTAGCCACAGAGGAAGAGGCAGGAGGAACCATCGTGACCCCAGCATCTTGTATGTGTCTGACCTTTTTGTAATGAGCTGCAGTTTGCCGTTTTAATTTAGCTGATTTATTTGCAGTAAATTAATTCACATCCAGGTTGACCTTCAGTGACCAGAGCGGGACTGGGGGGCTGAGGACTGGAGTGAAGAGAAGAGATCTGAGCTGAGCTAGGTTTTAACTGGACCAGACAAGATTAGACTGTGACAAACTGGAAATTACTTGACCTGTCGTTAACTCTATTAGTCAATCTGACTGGGAGCTGACAAGTGAGTTCCATTAATCAGCTGGTAGGATAGAGGACAAAGACAGACTGCTGGGAGGCCCAAAAACTGTTTATTTACAAGGTTTACTGTATGTTATGGAAGATTTAAAATGCATTCAGTTTGATTGCTATGTGGCAAAATGTCGTATCACAATTAAAATTACAATTCAGTTTGAGAAAAACTGTTTAATTATGACTCAATAAACGCATTCCTAAATTATTTCTTTGATTTGTTTCTATTTTGGCATTGAAAGTCTTGCACAACTGCTACAAACATCCTGCTAAAAATGTGTTAAAGCGAGAGCAGAACCTTCTCTATCTAAAATACTGCACGCAGCCAAGCAGAAAACTAGAATTAAACACTATGAAACAAAGTACACGGAGCAACTACATCAGCTGAAAACTACACAACAGTGAGGAGGTTCAAAAGGAAACATGCCAAAGGAAATATCTCGGTCTCTTGAGCTGCTCCAATACGTTCACCAGTGAGTCTCTAACTGTGTCTGCCTGCTGTTTGGTGCTGAGCAGGTAGCGTTCAGAGGGTTGCCTGCCAAAAACAACTCTACTCCGAGAGCTGAAACTCACTATTAAGCCGATTTAAGTGATCATTCTCTCTACCTCTACCACACTTTCTGATTAAATTATAGACGTTTCGCAGTTTTTTTGCCTAAACCATCGGCAATCCGGTACTTTGAACGGCCACCATCCGCTTGTACAAATTCTGTGTGGTACAAAGTAGTTCAGAACTTCCTTAAACAAAATCATTTAGTAGTATATGAATGAGATTGGGATGAGACAGGGTTTAGATTTGTGTGCTACTAATTAGGGATGTACGCACTTCTTCCAGACCAGATGGGGGCAGTGTCTATGTGTATGAGTATTATTGTCCCACATGTTCTCACGTATTGGTTGACCGGTTTATGTGAGAGGTTAAGCCTGCAGAGCACGCAGGAGAAGAGGAGGACTCGAAATAACAATTTTTGTGTTGATATCGAGACAAATACAGGGGATTTTACAACTGGACTATGTGAGCAAAATGCTGACTGTTTAGAAATCTGATGATTTCACATCAAAGAAGACAGAGAAAGGTATTAAAACGTGCTCGGATAAAAACCAATTACTGCTATTGCACTGAATACAAGCAGCTTTAAAACAACATACATAAAGATGGCTTTTCCAGAAATGTCACAAAAAGCTGATTTCAATGTATATTTGGTCATTTTTCACTCGTGTTTGTCAGCAGATAAAGAACTGAGAACACATTTTGTTGTAATTGTTGTTGTAAATTTATTCTATAAACATGTTTTCTACATATTTATTTTCATTTGCCACATACATGATACTGTATGTTGGTTTGTTTGTTTGTCTTGCAGGCTGTTTTGACGTATTATCTGTAAAACACTCTGTGGCTGTTTTGACAGTGAGGCAGTGCGACAAATGACGTTTTCATGCGTCCCAGTATGGATGTTTTGCTCTGGGAGGTCGCTGTGTGCCAGCAGAGACCTGCTCACAAGAAATGCCATTTTCCGACCGTCCGGGAGAAAGGAACGCGTCCTGCTTCAGACTAAAACCAAATGTAGACCTTGTGATTATTCCTAAAAGCTGCAGAGCTCATACTGCCCCTTTGCTCATTGAGATTTCTTTGCAAAAAGAAACTCACACAGAGCTGCTGAGTCTGCAGTTCTGTGTTTCCTGTTAGTTACATAAAGCAGAGCTAGTCCTGACCTCAGGGTCCTGCACTAACATTCTGGGGTTGAAATAAAAACGATCGAGGCCGTCTTTCCTCAATTCTTCCGAATGATAACTTCACTTAACCTTTATTTCCTTGAGAATAAAGCGTTGCTGAGGCTGTGAGCTTATCTCAACCTGTTTCACACAAACACCAAGGAGTTAATCTGTATCATCTTACATCATTTCATATATTCACTTTCCAGAAAACATAATCCGGGGTTTACAAGGTTGTATGGAACGGAGCAGCTTGAATTTGGTGGAAAAAAAACCTTCTGCAGTGGCACTGGAAGTGATAAAGATCCGCTCACGCCTGCAGGTTATGCCGCTGAGGGTCTGTCGACGCCTAAATTACGCGGATGAGATTAAATTATGAGGCCGAGATGAATCCCGCAGTGGCGTACGTGTAGTTGCTGGAATGCAGATGCGTTTAAGATCTGCATAGAGAGGGAGAATTTATGCTGACGGCTTTACAATGCTCCACTGACTGTGGTACGGCAATGCAGATAAACTCCCCGCTCGGCTCCTATCTCACTCCATCGCTCCCTCTTTCTTCCCCTTTTTTCCACAAGTTTTTCACCAGACAGAACTCCCCCTCTACCCAACAGAAATTTCCCAACAACCTTTACTCTCTTTTTCTCTCCCACATTCAAGTTAATTCCTGTCCATCCCACAGCTCTTGTCTTCGTTTCCCTCCAGCCTGAACACGGCGTCCCTTTTAACTCACCCGACCTACCCTCATCTGCTCTCTCTCTCTCCGGCCTGCTTTCACACCTGCATTTTGTGCGTCTAGCTATTTGTACCCGCTCTATATTTCTCCCTTTCTCTCTCCTGCTCCATCTTTCACTCTCTGCATATTTCAAATTTTCTGCTCCATTTTCTGTCTCTTGTTTCCATCCTTGGGAAAAAACAACAACAACAAAAGCACTCCATCTTGAACTCGCTCCTCCTCATAATTCTCATCTCTCCTCTCTTTCCGTCTCATTGCCTCTTCTAGCTCTTGTTTCCCCTCGGCTGCGGTAGAGACAATCCGACTCTCCACATCTGTCCCTCTCTTTTCTCCTCTTGCATTTTTTAAGCAGTTCTGGTTGTTTACAGCGAGGGTAGAGTATCAGAACCACACCATTATAATGAGCTGCCCTCTTTTTTTTTACAAAAATCATCATGAACGGACGGATCCTGCTAAACCAAACATATGCAACTAACAAATGCATGTGAAAGAGGTCAACTTCAACTCAACCGAACACAAAGATTTCACAATAAAGGGCGAAACACACTGGTAGATTAATGTTCCATCATATGATGTCTGTCATTTAATGCTTATAGCACACAGTGATGCATGACAGGCTGAAGAAGTCGGGGTAGAGTAGCCGGGATGTGCCGATAATAGTGTGCCAACAATTGCTGCTCTTCTGGAGCGTTGGAGTAAGTGCTGGGAAATAGGATAGGGACGTATATACTGATGCTGCATCAATCTGCAGTCACGCTGCTCGCTGCCAGCAGACTCAAGCAACTGTGGCCCGACAGGCTGCCGTTCATTGTGAAGTCGAGAGAGGGTCTACTCTGTACCAATTTCCACTGACGTGTGGGAGCCAGAAGCCACAGACAACCAACCAATCATGTGGATAGCAGCTTATACGACCATCCAGCTTTGTATTTTGGCCTCCATGTTAGAGCAGCAATGCATCACCAGAGAGCAGAGGTACTGAAATTTGAAGACATTTTACAATGCTCGGTTGTATCGGCGCAATTTAGTTGGTGCCAAAAGTATCGAAGTCCGGTACCCATACCTAACCTCCTGTATCCTAGACTAAAAGTTCTCTATCATCTCTGTACACAGAATCCATTCACTTGTTAACAAGGCTTTTCTTGTACAGTATTGTATTAATCAAAGGCAAACAGTATAAACGTGATGGCCGTCACAGCTGGAACCCGCAGGTAGAGAAAAACACATTGCTCCTGTTTGATTGGCGCTAAATCATCGCAGAGGGTTTTATGACACTTGTAGTAGCTGTTAAAGACTTTGATGGACTTGGCTCCGAGTGTATTAATGACCCGCCTGCTGCTCTGACTGCCTGCCAAACCCCCCTCAGATCCTCCGACTCTGTTCTTTAAGCCCAAACCTAAATCCAGGACCACGTCCTCACAAGCCTCAGTCAGCAGCAGAAACCACAAGTTTAAGACGGTTCTTATTGGCCTCACTCATGTCTTTTATTTTTTCCTCTTGTCCTGTGTATTCCTGTTGTTCCTTTTATACGTGCGTTTGCTTAAAGTTTGTTGTCTCATTTATCGCTAGTTTGCTTGATTTTCACAATTTTTTGACATTTTATTGACTAAACTCGATTAATGTAAAAAATAATCATCAGATCATCTCACATGAATAATAATCAGCCTTTATACTTTATAGCTTCACAACACTGCATTTTGATCATGTATGGACCTTTTCGGAGGAATTTCAATTCCCATCACCTTTTTAATTAAGCACATGTATCAGCAGCAGCCATTAGATGTACGTCTGAGGGCCAAACGGCAGCAGAAAACAGTGGAATAAGCAGAAAGTGTCCTGTCGTCTTCAGCCAGTCAGCAATAAAGCTGGAAGTCTAATGAGAGAAAGTGCTGCGAGCAGAACTTAAGAGCCAAGCGTTTACCGCTCTTTATTATCTGTGGGTGGCTCTCTCTCTCCCTCTCTCTCATTTTTCCACCCATCTCTCTCTTCTCCTATGGACAACCTCATCTGCCTCATTCTTCCTTTCCCTTCCATCTCTGTGCTTTCATAACTACGTTGTGCAAACTTGTTGGTCACATGCAGCTTCTACAGTAATCAACTTTAAATATATCCATAAATGCAAGCAGGGTTCGTGCTCCTCGGGTGCTCAGTGAGCCCTCGTGAGATTTCTGGCTCATTAACTCGGTGCGAATGGGAAATCTGCCCTATAAAACATTTCAGAGGGGCAAAAAGTCCACTAAATTTACAAAATACATAGTGCAAGATAACATAAGTTAGAACTTAAAAGGTCCAGTGTGAAGGATTTAGTGAATAAACTGTTGTTGTAACTGGTATTTGTATAGACGACTATATTTCTGGTATCGTAACGTGCCTGCCTACTAATGTTATGTTCCATTTCTGCCAATAGATCCTTTAAAATGTTACACACTGGACCTTTAACTGAGGGAAATGGTTGCCTAGCAGTGGCAATACAAAGTTGGAAAGAGAGCAAATCCCCAAAAAAGTCTCAAAAATAACAATATAAACAGTTTAATGGTAAGGATATTTATGATGTGAATAAATATGCCCTTCACATGTAGACTTCTCCAGTAGGGGTGCAGGAGGATTGGATCAGAGATACCAAAAGTATTTTTCATTTTTTATCATTCGTAACATTATATTAACTCTCAAACTCAACCGCGAGGGCACCTACAGAGTGTACATTGTCTCTCACTACAGAGTTATCTGATCGTTCACCTTCAAAGCAGGATTTAATGACAAAGGTAAAGTTTTAACAAATCATACACCTAAATCATCTGAAATCTCAAACTCCGGCAGTACAGATCTTATACACAGTAATACTTTTCAAAACTTTTATCTAACTCCACAGTCTATTTCATTTTAAAAGCCCTGCACTAGTACAGCTTTGTGGATAACTGTGGATTTCACTCCCACTTTTTAAAGCTTTATTTTTCTGTTCACTGGACAATGGTCTAAGGACACAAGTAACTTGTTTGTGCACTGAGTAAGAGTCTTTTTTCTCTGTTTTTGTAAAGTTTAGATGCAATTTGGCAAATTACTGCCCCCTGCAGGATAACAAAAGAATTACATCAATCAGAGATAATGTATGAACCTAAAAGAAGCCAAATATTTGTATGCAGCACCAAGTGGAGAGTGTTTTTTTCAGACTGGGCTCTGAATGCTGTCATGTACTTGTACCGCATTAAAGTCATATTTAATCTTCCTCTTCTCTCTTCCTCTTCTCCTCTCAACCCTTATTCATCCTCCTGCTTCTTGTGAACCCTCCTTCACTCCATTAATTTCACCTTCTTTTTTAATCTTTCTCTCCCCTGTCACCCTAAATATCAACTTTCTGCCACCTCATCTTTTTCCAATCCTTCCTCGCGTTTTCTCCTCCATTGATCTCCCACACCTCTCCTGTGATATCACCTCTCCTTCTCTCCCCTCTCCCGCTCCTCTTCCATCTCCTCTTCTTCCACTTCACTTTTACTTTCTCTTTATTCATCCCTACAATATTCCCCCATTACTTTAGCCATTTATCTCGCACTCTCTAACTCCACTCCATCACTCTCGTTGCCCTCTGGTAGTTTTTCTCCGACTGTCTCGCTCCATCTTTCCCCCACTTCATCAAACTCTCTCCCTCCATTTTTTACTCCCACTTTCTCTCTCGGTGTCGCTCCCTGCCTTGCTAATTTTGTAGTTCTTTACTAAACCTCTCTCTCTCTCTCTCTCTCTCTCTCTCTCTCTCTCTCTATTTCTCCTTATCTTGTTTTTTCTCTCAATTTCTCCGTTTAACTCTTTTGCGTCTCTCTACCTCCTCTTATCATCGGTTTCTCTTTATCTCCATGTCTCTCTCCCTGTTTCTCTTTCACGCCCATAGACTCTCCTGATCTTGGATTCCTCTCACAACCTCAGCCGTCTTCTTCTTCTCCTCCTCTTTCTCTCCCTGTTCTTCCCCCCTCTCTCCAGTCCCCAAGGACCTCCTGTCTTCCTCCCTCTCCTCCCTCCATCTTGCACATTTCCTCCTGTCTATGAAGAGATGTGTTTGCATGAAAGAGAAAAGGGCAAACACACTGATGTGAAAATATGACGCACTGCTAAAATGATATATATAAAGTATGTGTTTGGATAAAGTTGTTTAGTTTCACATCCTGATGGGGCTAAATCCTGGCTTACTGGTAAAAGAGACCCATCCTAACACGGTCTCTGGAAAAAGAACGACTAACCGAGCCCAATCTGGTAGCAAACAGTAATAGCTGTCGCTGCAGGACAGCCCAAACACACCATAATCAAAGCGAAAGGAAGGAAATGTTAATTGCCCAAAACTGCAATCAGGTAACCATTCCCTGAGATTCCAGACCCTGCTGGGTGACAGCTGCAGGAATGCAAAAACATCAAATTAAAGATTTTGTGAATTAGAGGGTTTTTACACCAACAGAAAGCCTGCGGCAAAACACGACTCCTCACTCATTGCCGTGAGACCGCAGGGAGCGATGCGGCGAGGGGTGGCGTCACAGGCGGCTACTTAGCTGTCCTTTCGCAATAAAAGGCAAAAAGGTTAATAAATAAATAACATTTAAATAAAGTTCAATGTCTGAATGTTGGAAATCTATAAACTGTAAAATGCAGCAACAAACAAGTGAAGGAGAAGTCTTCAGCTTCAGAAATATTTCCATGTGAAACAGAATATTTAGGGGGAGTGTCAGACTGTGGCGAACACAATGCAGAGCTATAACTGTAACTGGCCTCCACCCAGACCTTCATCAGCACATTAAATGAATAAGGAGGAGTGCGTGAGAAACATGAATAAATTAGACCTCAACCATGCTTTCTTAAAAACACGCCTGTCTGTGATATCGCTCTAGCAGCCAGTCTGACCAATGAGCTAACAGCATCGTATGTTTTATATGACGGAATGAGTCAGCTATGAGTTAGAATGAGTCATCAAAAATATAGTTGTGTATTACAGGACGAGAAAGTAGAGGGTTTTTTTTTTTTTTTTTTTTTTTTACATATATTTGATATATAACAGGAAAGTATTCAACCGGAAGTCACAGTGCCTTTACCTTCTGTTAAAGCTGCTTTTTCTCATTCCAGAGGTCTTAAAAAGAAATTTGGCAGAGCTGAAACTATTACTACTAACTATTTTATAATGGATTAGGTCATTTTTCAGGTGACAACATCATCCATACTCTCCAGTTTCAGCTTCTGCAGTGTGAAGATCTCCTGCTTGTCTCTGTTTTATATCATGTTAAACTGAATATCTATAGAGTCAGTGAATCAACAACAAATCAAGCAATAATATGTCACTTTGGGTTACTTGTGAAACTAATAGTCTGATGTATTATGTTTTACATTTATGAATATGCAAAAGAACATAGATATTGTAGATGTTGTCTTAAGAATAAAGGATTTATTTCAATTTGTTCAGATGATAGTGAGAAAACCGTATCGTGAACCCAGCATTGTGAATTGTGAACTGTGAGTGCATCGTTACGTCCCTGGTCATAGCATGAGGTTTTTCCAGTAAATGGCTTGTTGCTGCCTCCAGCACTACAGGCCTTAATAACTTGTTGCATAATTTGGCTCATCTCATTAGTATTAACAGAGAGGACGTTCGACTGCTGCTGTGATAAACTCTGCAGAGCTTTACAGTCCTGACTCACGCAAGAACAGAGACACGAACCACCTTTTGCCATTTTAAGTCGTCAAAATAGACTTGTTGGTTTCTACTTCATCTTCTTCATCTGTGGCAACATGAACACACCAATGTGAGGCATTGATCCTCAGGCAGAAATAGTCTCTCCCTACTTTGGTAGCGAGGGCATCACTCACCCTGTGACTCTAGGCTATTAATGTGAGACATAATGAAATGAAATGACGGATACAGCTGCAGGGCAGAGGTAGAATGGATTTTCCTTTCTAATGGGAGCAATTAGAAGAAGAAGGGAATTTAAAGAGGAGGATCATAGACCAGAGGATGATATAAGCAGAGCAAAGCAGAAGAGAGGATAAAAAGGGAGGTCATAAATAAGAGAAAGTCTCCCGCTTGGTTTGGAAGAGGTGTTTAAGGGCACCCAGAAATAAAAATCTACAACTTATTCAGTTCCTTTTCAGTGCTCAGACTCAGCCGAAACACTCAAACTTGTTTGTTTTTGCTCTAAAAAAAGGAATTTAAAAAAAGGTATAAAGGGAAAATGGAAGACTGATGGATAAACAGAGGCGGAGAAGATAGTGTTAACATTGGGAATGTCATGTAAAACAAAGAATAAAGGAAAACGGAGGATAATCACTGGAGTAGAGACGGAGAGGGGTAACAGAGGAGGAAGAAGAGAAAGAGGTGAATCTTAATGAGCGTCCTCGCTTCATGTTCGGGAGAGATAACCCAGGAAGAAAAACCCTGCTCTGGTGTGTTGTGTTCGAGGACTGTAGAGTTGCTTTGATGAAAAAGGGCAAAAGTGGTGAAAGGCGGGGCAAAGGGGGATCTTAATTGGAATCTTAATTAGTCCCCAAACAACTTGAACTCTGAAAATCTAACCTGAGGAGCCCGAATCTGCTCGGCTCCGGCTGCTGAGCTGCAGCTTTGATGGAGGGTTGAGGTGGGTGGGTGGGTGGGGATTCTGAGCGCAGCCTGCAGGGGGTTTCCTCCGGCTGATGGAAGGGTTTAAGGTGTCGGGCGTTGCCAGAAGGGAGGTTTGGCAGGAGCAGGCGTGGGATTCGGCATGCAGACAGGAAATCAGATAGTTAACACTCCGCTGAGTGCAGAAGCTGAACATGCTGAGCCAATCCATATGCTGAGTGAGGCCAGCCATTAGAGCCAGAAGAGACACAGAAGTTCTGGCTCTCTGGGACGATCCTCGGTGCGGCGGGAGTTCCTTTTCGCAGACTGTTACTTACAGTATGTGGGTGACCTGCAGTAGAGTCGGGGCGTTAAACAAATTAACTTAAACAACATGATGAGCTTGTCTGCGCTCTTTGCCATTAATTACTCTCTCAGTTATTATCAATATTTTAAGGTTTCAAACTGGAATAAATGCGACTCATAAATGAATGTAGTTATTTAGATGAGGCTAGGTCACATGTTTCTGCACTTTAATATTTTGACATTTAATGCTGTGATATGCACTTCTTAATCTGGTTAACTTGGACTCCAGTGTAGGCACGTTAGGAAGAGATCTACTCAGCGTGGGGAGGAGGAACGATTGCAGCAGCTCTTTCAATGCAAATGTGGTGGTTTACAAGGTAGCGTAGAGTCTACAGGGGTTGGCTGAATTTGCTTGTTCAGTTGTTGTTTATTGTGCTGTATCGATCTGCTCTGTACATGTGACATCTATTGTATGTCTGTGCGAGATTTCAACCAGTTAATGAGAGTTTATTTAGTGGAGTTTGACCTTATTTGAACGGAGGGTCTAAGGGCAGAGGGTGTCGTAAACCGTACAGATTACAATGTCCCTTCAGGAAAATGTAGGATTTTGAGTTACATGAGAACCGAAGGCACTCGGTGGAACACACAACAAAAGAAAAGGACTCCTCGAAAAGAGCTTTACAGAACACATAAACAGTTTATCTTCTCGTTTAACCTCCGTTTAACAGGCCGAGTTAATTACACACAAACTTATTTACAACCGCAGCCTGGCACGAGGCAGAAGGACCACAGAGGAAGAGAAGGAGACAACGGAGAAGATTCTGGCAAATAAAACTCTGTTGGCAGATGATGCAATCCTTTTGTTGTGTAACGCTCTAAATATAGATCCAAACGACGTTCGGCATTTGGGGAGACGAGGCCGCCAGCTGAACTGAAAATATCTCAACCCCGGCGCTACCTAAAATCCTGGGGGAGCCTCTGCCTGCGCCTCCCTCCGCCTCTAATCCCTCTATCCCCTCCACCCCATCCTCTCTTTTCTTCCTTCATCCCTCCTTTGGTTTCATTTCACCGTGACTAATTTCACCCTCCTTCACTTCTCCTTCAGCCGCTCCATTCATCCCTTTCTCTTCTAATCCCACTTCTTTTTGTTAATTCTTCTCCTTCTTTACCTCCCTCGCGCCATCTTTTTGTAATCTCTCCTTCCTCCAGTGCTCCCCTCTTCCAGTTCATCCATCCTTCCCGCCAGCTTCTCCGTCCATCCCATAATCCCTCTCTGGCGGCCCCTCCACCCATCTCTCCATCCATCCCGCCTCTCCGTTCTCATCGTTCTTCCACTTTGATTTCCGAAACTTTTATTCGTCCTCTCTTATTTCTCTGTCTTAATTTCCTGCCATCCTTCACCTCTCCTCCCTTCATCCATCCTGCCATCTGTTATGCACTCCCTCCATCATCCTCACCTCTTCTCCTCCACCTCTCTGTCTTCTCATTTATCTCCACTGTCATCTCCTCCCTCCATCCTTCATCCCCACTCCTCGTCCGTCCTGCCGTCCCCCTCCTCTCCTCATCCCTCCTTCTGACATTTAACCACCTCTTCTCCCCGTCCTCCGTCATGAATCCTTTATTCCTCGATCTTTCTCTTTCACCCCTTTCTGTCATGTTTCATGATTTATCCCCAAAATCCTCAACTCATCCTCTTCATCCCTTTCTGACTCATCTTTTCATCCATTCATCCTCTCTCCTGCTTTCAGCCTGTGTTTGATTTAATTAACATTCCTCTACTCTTCCTCCATCTCCATTGTTCTCTCTCCTCCTGTTTTCTTGCATTTTACGCATTTCGCTGCCGCTCTCACCCAGAGGTCGCGGCACTCAAAGTAAACACGGCTCGCAGCGAAGTCGGCGTTTTAATAAACGCCTCAGACTTCCCAACAAACAAGCAACCACAACAAAAACCTTTCCTCTGACAAACGACTGGAGTGACTCTCGTTTTTCATCAAATATGTCCTCGCTCTCATTTAAATTCCGATGCACTTGAAGAAACTTTGTCTGCCGTGGAGAGCGAGTCAGATTTAATTAAAACTCGACTCATCTGTTTATTCACCGCTTCAGCCAGTTCCTGATGTGACATATTTTAGTAATTTTGGTGGGTAAAAAAAAAATAAAAATCTTGGCAGTCTTTTCAGTTGGCACAAAAGACAAAAAGTTAATTTTGGATGCTGGTGGTGGAGCTCTAGATGATTCACTTTTAAAGTGGCCTTGATTTGAAAAAGATATATGTGTTTTAAGCTGCAGCACATTGTCAGGTTAAAGTACGAGACAGAAAAACCTAATGCGAGCTCTGTCCACAGTGTTTTTGTCCCGGGACGTCCTCACAGAGATCAATTTAACTTCGGTCTATCCTTCTCCTTCAACCTAATCTCAAATCAAGTCAGTTAATCTATCAAAGGATCGCAGACTGAGCAACAAACTGTACAACAAAGTAAGACTGTTACCGAACAGGTCCCAAACACTACAAGCTTATGGCTCAGTCCCAAAAGAACTCAAAATGGAAATCACTTAATTCCAGTGAAATCACCACAATTAGTGGATGTGCTTGTGGGTATGAAGTAACCTAAAGTAAAAATCTTTACATTTTGGTGAACTTTATTATCAAACCTATCCAACGCCAAACTGTACAGACAGCACTGACCTTGGAGTGAAGGGAGAGCTGGAGAGTCCAAAATGGAGGACCCTGCCATAACTTATCATCTGTGTCGCACCATCCAGAGATAAACTGCTCCACTAAAGAGGACAGTTATGAGACAGGATGTCCTGTTACCACCTGGTTAGTGCATTTGCCATTCGCTTGCTGGCTACAGTAGTTCACCTCCTAGCCATGTACTAGTCACTATGTCACCAGTCCTAAGTCCCAGTCTAAACATGCACCACTAAAGCACAACGGCCAGAGCCATGACAAGAGACTTTATGTAATGGATGCTTTATATGCTTTAAAACCTTCCTTATGTCAGTTTTGTCTTTATATATTAAGTATTTTCTAAAATGAATGTGTTAAATAAAATCTGAGACAAGATCATATTACAGCAATGGAAAAACTGTACACAGTAGACAGAGTTTGAACCAATGAGTGACACTCTACTCGGGATGTGCTGATCAGGAAAATGTAGGTCAGTGGTGGAAAATGGAGGTGATTATTTCTCCAATATCTGAGCTGGAAACAACATTTAACCAGCACAAAATTGATGGGACACGGCACTGACATTTGCCGATAGGTCAGTGTCAACGAGGCAAATAATGGCCGATACCGGCGTCCAACCGATAAATCGGTGCATCCCTACGCTCTACATCTCAGTCCTGACAGGAGTGAGTGGTTAACTCACTCATTTAATGCTTAACAACAGAAAAAAGGATCCCTCTTCCACCACCCTGACCCTAAGGACAAACATGCATCAGGTGCTGTATGTACCAGAAGGTAACGGCACTACAAAGCAATAAGAAATGTAGAATAATTTCTTCTCCTCCTCCTTCCTTCCTTCCTTCCTTCCTTCCTTCACTCTGTCCTTCCCGACTTTAATTTAGTCATACGTAATTATACGATGAGCCATAATTGAATTTGTTGCGCTACATCAGTCTTCTTAATTGGCCTGGTCTCCATGATTCAGTGCTGTTCAGTGTGTTTGCGGAGGTTTTACGTGGCCCTGCATGCAAATGTGAGGTTGTGAGAGTACGAGCATCGGTGAAAAGTGTGCGACTTTCTCTCTAATCAGTGAGTCTAACTCTGCTCTGATCTGCATCATTGGACCTGGCATTAAGGGAGCGAAATGTACACACACACACACACACACACACACACACACACACACACACACACATACAAACACACACACATAAGCATACACAGAGGGAATTTTGCTAAACAGTGATAAATTGAGCTATTATCACATCTACGTGAGGCGACAGGATGTGTAGTTTCTGTGTGTGTGTTAGAAGAAGTGAGGACACCTGGGATTGCAGTAACACTTTCAAATTCTTAGAGCGTTCAATTGTCTGTGTGTGTGTGTGTGTGTGTGTGTGTGTGTGTGTGTGAGAGAGAGAGAGAGAGAGAGAGAGAGAGAAAGAGACTTAAAAACAAAACCGATACTTTCTGTTAAAGTGGCCGCTGCTGTTTTCCCAGCATCCACAAACTCTCTCTCTCACTCTACACACACACACACACACACACACACACACACACACACACACACACACACACACACACACACACACACACACACACACACACACACACACACACACACGTACGTCTCTTGTGGTGCTTAGTCATGACAGACGGAGGCAGAGAGATCGCCATGGAAACACTACTCAGAAGGCAGCTGTGGTTTCTTGAAGCAGCAGGTTTGTTTGTGTGTGTGTGTGTGTGTGTGTGTTTGCTTCGCTGCTGTCACTTTTCATTTGAAATTATAACTTCTGTTTGATGTAGAAATAAATTAAACACTCAGACTGTTTTTACCTGATTGAATTTAAAATGTATAAATCTATAATCCCGACTGAAGGACCTTGCCTTGTGGTCCAGCAGAGGGCGCATTATTGCTGGAAAAACAGTTTCCAATCCATTTTTATTCGACCGATCCTTTCAGCTGTAGTTCTAAATAATGTTAAATATTTGTACAAACATGTCAGTTTGTTTTAAAGTTGCTGAGGAGCATTATTAAAAAAATCATAAGTTATTAAACTCAGAAGCGAGATGATAAAATGATCAACAGCGAGTTATATCAATATCAGAATTGAAAGCAATCCGTGTGACTAACGAGTTCAAAAAGTCGGACCTCACAATAAAAGCAGCATTAATCACTTTGTTTTATTGGCTAGAAACATCCTGCGTTAACTTTCATGTTTCCAATAAAAAGGACAAAATGTGTTATTTGTTCAAGAAGCTTTAAAACCTTCAGTGTCAGAGGATGAAGCAGCACCTCTACAGGACTTCAGTTCAGCACCACGGACAGCTCCACAACATATCTGTTGTCCTTATTTCCTCATTTTTGTTCATTTAATTTTACTATTTCATTATTTCTTTAGCAAGCAAAAGTACCACTTGTTGTCAGTTTATAAGCCTGTCCAGCTGTGTATGCCGGTTTAGACGCGGCCCAAGTGGCAGTGAGAGCGTTTGTTTTTCCTCAAAGCGTAACTGTTCCCAAACTTTAACCACGTGTTTATTATTGGAACCATATCCAGGTAGTTCCCTTAACCTTAATAAAGTATTCATTTCAACTCAAACACACACAATGTTTCTCTAAATCTAACCAAACCGGCCGATACGATAACCACTACCTGCTTCTCAAGGCCGATCCCAATAACATAACAGATCATTTCACACCTTTCTTTTTAAAAAGTAGTTTATAACCTGTAGTTTATGCACACCTGGTGGTCAGAAAGGCTCAGATTTAGTGAGCAAAGGTGGCTGATTTAATGTTCCATAGCTCTCAACTCAACCAAATCTGACTAATCTCTTTTGTTTGCAGAGAATAAACTGTTCTGACAGATGTTTGTTTATTTCTTTTTTTCTAGTAGTGTCCATCAAAAACCTTCACACACTTGGTCTTTCATAAAACATAAAGCCTGTCAAACAATAAGCATAACAATAGCATAATAATAATAATTATAACAGTGTTGTGTGTAAAGAACAGACAAATGATGAATCAGAAAACACTTTGTCATTTGATTGGGAGAACTTGTTGCTAAGTTCCAGTGAAGAAAAATCTGAATGCTACAGCAAACAATGATTTTTTATACGATGGTATAAAGTGTTTGTCCCTTCGTCCGATAAACATCAGGTGGAAAGACTGAAAGCACAAGAGATCCGGCTGCAGCAGTTGAAGGCACAACACACAATATAATAGATATTGTTAACTTTGGGTTCTTTTAAACATTAAGATGATCTGAGGAGTTCAAACGCTGCTCGTGTGTCTTCAATTAATGATCAGTATTGTTGTGTTATCAATGGGATCAGTGTTGATGTCACTCCTGTGGAGGTGTAACGGGGTTGAATATGTCAGCCCCCTTGTTTACACACTCACAGTGCTGTTATGATTACTGTGAAAACACACACACACACACACACACACACACACACACACACACGTAGGCAAGTGTCCATAAAAACAGGCCACAGGCTAATTAGTCTCCCCTGTGCACACCCTGTGTGTGTGTGTGTGTGTGTGTGTGTGTTTGTGTGTGTGTGTGTGTGTGTTGTGTGTGTGTGTGTGTGAGTGTGTGTGTGTGTTGGGTTAATTAGCCAGGAAGACAGCAGGCAGACGGTAGACGGCTTCCTTTGATCTGACGCAGCTAAGTACTTCCCGGAGATACACACACACACACACACACACACTTTCTCTACAAGGATGACAATAGCAGGTTTTATTGCGACATCTGCAATCACGCCTCGAGTCAACACACACACACGCGCACACACACACACACAAACACCATATAAAAGATTCCATATTCTGTCGTTGTTACTCTGACAGCAGAAGAACAGCAGGTTTTCTAATTATGGAGCTACACACTCAGAGTTACACTGTGTCCTGAGTTACCTGAGTGTGTGTGCATGTGTGTGTGTGTGTGTGTGTGTGTGTGTGTGTGTGTGTGTGTGTGTGCATGTTGCATGTTGATGTAGATCTACAGCACACAGGTCAAAGTGAAGGGCAGCGAAGCACTTTGCACTTGAGCTTGAGCAAGTGAATTAAGCAGAGATGGGATGAGAAAATATGGTGAGAGAGGGAGAAAACAGACGAATGAAAATATTCGGGAATGGAGAGACGGAAGGGGAGAGAGACAGGAGAGAAAGTCGGAGGTATTCAGCGTGGTTATGAGTTATGGTTTGCCTCATTCTCTCTGTTCCCCCCCTTTCAACCCTCCCTCCATCTCCTCCTGTGAATCTCCTCCTCATTATTAAACTTCAGCCTTTAACACCATAAACAAAGTATTCACCTCAACTATTTGTAGAGTATAAATAACTTGAGTGTTTTGTATATTATGGCTCCTTTTATTTTAATGCTGTCGTCATAAAAATGTAGAGCAGTAAAAAGTAAAATACTTCTCTCTCAAATGTAGCAGAGTATAAAATAGCTTAAAATAGAAATACTCAAGTAAAGTACATCAAAATTGTACTTGAGTAATTGTACTCAGTTACTTCCTACCTCTACTGCTCAGCCACAGCCGGTTTCCACTGACAGGGACAGAGAAGGACGGAGCCCAACTTCACTTTCATTCAAAAACCCTGATTACATAAGTAATAATTGTTAGTGCTGTCAGTGGAGTCTGGCCTGTGTGGTACAGCGTGTAGTCTGCCACTGACAGTATGTAATTAGTGGACAGAGCTTCCGGGTCTGTGAAATGAAACCAATGTGGAAGTTAAACCTGCATTTTTTATAGTGGCCAGCAGGGGGCAGCTCCATTGGCTGCAATAAAGAAGTCTGATAAAACTGAGTCTTATGGAAAAATGAGGCGACTTCTCAGTTGATTTATGAGCTCAGTAAACAGTTTCCTGATGACTTTATGGTCTCAATCTCTAGTTTCAGTCTTCTTCCATACAGCATGATGTTCATTTAGTAACTGATTGTCCCATTTAGAGTAAAATAGACCATAAAGCAGGGTATGCTTTAGGGCGGGGCTACCTTGTGATTGACAGCTCATTCTCAGTGAGTCCGTCCAGCTCAACGCACCAAACTCAGATCAAACTGTCAAACAGTGCTGATCAGATCTGGATCCAGATTCTGTTCCTGTGTTGACTATTTCTCTCTAAAATCTGTTCACAAACATATTTCAGTGAACTGTTTAGCTGTAATATGAGTAAGGCCTCCAGGCGAGCCGCCATCGTTTCTTTCTACGGACGAGTCGAAACTGCGCAGCTCAACTCGCAGTGCGTGACCTTGCAAAAAACAAACATGGTGAAGGCCATAATGCCGAACCCAATAGGTGACATCACAGTTGGTTCAGACTTAGTCACAGCAAGAATTTATGATTCTATGAATGTCCGAGCTGAGCCTGTGACAATCTGAAAAGATAAAAATCTAAAAAAAATAGCTCTCCCAGATGTGTTTACTTGTATTTGTTACGTTTCTCCTTTCATTTATTCAACTCTTACTTTCAATATGTCACATGTGTCAGACAATGGATCAGTGCCGCCACGTCTAGATAATCAGGACAATAATATCTGAGCTTTAGAGAGAGATGATATTTTATATTTCTAGCTGCTTGGTGCGCACAGAGGCAGCTCATCCACCAGGCAGTTAGAGAGCTGAAATCATTTGAAGAAGCACAAAGATAAACAATATGAATAATTAGCCCTATACATCATCAGCATGAACGTGTCATGAGAGTGTGAACAGTCTGTTCCTGTTACAGCACAGAGGCATGATGGATCCTGCAGACGCTGCCGACGGTTGTTTTTCATACCCTGATCCGTATCAGCTTAAGTAACTTTTAATGAAGTGGGTTTTGAGATTAAATTCTCTCTCTTTCGCTCTTTTTCTTACAAAAGTAAAGCGACGTGGTCTTCTCTGTCCATTAGGTAGCTATTAGCCCAGTGGAGCTCATTACAGACTCTGCTGGCAGGCAAGCGACAAAAACATCAAATCCCGATCGTAGGGAAGGGAAGGGAGGCTGAAAGGAAGAGTTATCGAGGAACAAGAGAGACAGAAGACAGATGTACTGAGTCAGCTGTCCTTTTACAGTCTATCTAAGGTCCTGTCAGCTCGCGGTTGTCAGAATGTCAAAATAAAATTGCCCTGCCAAGACAGAAATAATATCTAGTAATCTAGTCGAAAATGATATCAATGTGGGAAAAAATGACTGACAGTTTAAAAATAACAGAAAGGAAAAACGTTTTCTTTGACAGAATAATGACTTTTAAAACTTTCTATCACAAAAACTAAATGAGGTTTTGCTCCCGAATTATACCCGTGTTTTGTAAAATAACTTTTCACATGCGGAGAAAATGGGAACTGTAAACAGGGGTGGGAAAGAGATTAAAAAACACAAGAAGAAATAAGAGAGACAGAAAAACAGACAGATGGAGGAGATTCACTTCCTCCTCCAATGTGAAAAACAGTCCTCAATAAGAGCCGTTCCAGACTAAAACTGTGAATATATCAGCATGTCTTTGCTTCGGTGACATGGAGGAGAAAAAAAAAAAAAAAAGACTCTAAATATTCATGGGTGAGGAAGAAACTGCCAGATAAACGTCTGACTGCCACTTGAAGAAGAGACACAGAGTCAGTGAGTCATTTAACCGTTCACTCACTGAATTAATGTTCTTCAACTTCTCCGAAATGGACAGTTATACAAACACTTTGAGGAAAATAGTGACTGTTAATTTAACAAGTGTAACCGAAGCTTTGAAGATGAATGCCAGAAACAGGTGACAACAGAGAGAGCGGGAGGAGAAGTGATAGGAAGGAAAAAACTGAAAGAAAGAAGGAGAAAAAGATCAGTGAAAAAAGAAAGAGGGACGGATGAAGAGGAAAGGCAGAATGCTTTAGATATATGCATGTATCACTTGTATCACTTTTCTTTAATGTGTGATGCTTTTTGCGAACAAATGTTTGTGTTGTCGTGCTAATGAAGCCTAATTGAACCCAACCGAACCGAAATGTGAGAAGAGAACGGTTCCGTGTGCGAGAGCTGGAGGTGGAAGGAAGGGAAAGTGAGAGCGTTTCAGACTCCTCTCGTGTTAGCGAGACACAGCAACACCTCATAATTGTGCTGGAGGGAATGCGGGAAGATCGGAGACCTTTTCCCACATTTTCTGGGATCGCTCCAAAGCACAACGATGTTATAGATACATCAAAAAATCATGGAGGTAGGACTACTTCCAGAGCCATTCTTTATACTGGGACAGACTCCAGAGGATATAGATACTAAAAACTTGGTGCAGTGAGGATCTAATGGCAGAAATGGAATATAATACTCATAGGTAGGGTTTCATTAGTAAATAAACACCTGAAAATAAGAATTGTGTGTTTTTGTTACCTTAGAATGAGCGATTCATAAACCAAACACTGGGTCTACATTTTTTGCGCATTTCATGGCCACCGTAGTTTCTCCCTCGCTCTTGGAAAGAGAGTAAGGACACAACTTCTCCGTTATGTCAGTGGAGGGGAGGACGACTGGTGCAGTCTACATATAATGGAAGTGAATGTGATTGCGTATAAGTGTGTGTATAAATATATATGCATATGAGAAGTATATGGTTGCATATTGATTAGAATGAGGTTAATTGGGTGCCTGTCTGTGATGCCTCTATGAATAGGAGCCAAATGCAATGCGTACATTTGTTGTGTGGTTAACGTATCGTGTTTGTGTGATTGTTGATGAAAAATAATAAGAGGGGGAGAAAAGAACTCGCACCTTCAACCATTAATGCTGCAGAAAATTGCTTTGACAAGATGCTTTTGCAGTTTTTCAGCTTAATATCCGCAGAGCGCTGTGCTCAACGCTGGTGACCACAATCACTGCCAAACCCTAAACAGGCAGTTAATACATTTAACCTGGACAGCAAAGGTTCCCAAAAAAAAGGAGTAGTAACCCAATCAATGTGTCCGTAATCTTCGTCTTCGTGCCTACATTTGTGACGGATAAGAAAGTGCTGTTTATGTCAATCTGAGAGCACAACAAGGTATTTTGTTTAATTTAAAACAATGGTTGTTTCAATGAGAAGACAACGCTCGGTTCTACTGAGATTTGTTTCTAATCTTTAGTCCCTCCTTAATATAAATGAGGTGGAGAAAATATTAGAAACACCTTTTATTATAACGCCACAATTCAAAAGCACAAATTTCCAAAATTAAGTTGATTCTTAAAACGATTTGAACAAACATGAACATTATATTGCAGAGCTGTTATATTAGACTGCACAATGGTATTTTCCTTTTGTTCAAGATCGTAGCATCAGATCTAGCTGCAGTCACAGCAGTGTGCAGGTTACCATCTAAGCACTTTTTGACCATAGTGGCAGTGTGATAACTACCAATACTAAAACCATACACTCGATACCATACTGTAAGGAATATAAACAGCTTTAGAAATTCAGATTTTCATTCAACAAAAGAGACCAACATCCGCAAATGTTCCAGACTTTATAAAATATAACTTTGCCAGAATTAAATTGGATAGATTTTGATTTTAGTCTGCAGATGTATTGAGGGTTCTGCATCATAAATGTCGCTCCAGTGTGGTAAACAGCATAAAGTGCAATTCATGTGTACACACAGTTAAGGCTATCCAACCTGCACGACCATTCTTTATGACCGGACCACTCTGATCTGCTGCAGATGGTGTGTTCTTCAGAGAAACCACTGCAAGTGCTGCCTAGCGTGTTTGGTAAGTAAATTTTCCCGTACAGGAGAAACCAAACAACAACCTTAAAACTGAAACTGACGGAAAAATGAGACAAAAACACACAAAAAAAAAGGAAGAAAGAGAAGAATAATGGGAGGAACAGAGAGGCAAAAGAATCCAGATGAAAACGGTGGAGGGAGGAAAAGCAGGACGTGAAATGTGACAGCGTTTCCTGTCCCGAGGGTCAGCAGTTGTTGCCTCGGCTCCCTAACGACCGCGGCTGTCATGGTTACCAGCATGGCTGTCCTGACAACAAGCGTGGCATGTCATACAGCGCAGCGCCGTCTGGGGAAAATCTGTCTGGGCATGATACATCTCACACACACACACACACACACACACACACACACAAACCAACACACACACACTAAATGACATACATGCCAAGAGAAACACACATACCAACATACACTCACAAATATGCTGCCCTGAAAATAACACAGACGCTCAAAATATCCACACTAATACACACACACACCCACACACACACACACACACACACACACACACACACACACACACACACACAGGGGGTAAACTACTGATGCTGAAACGTGAACAGAAACAAACAGAAATATACACTCATACACATTAGCATACACAAAACACACACACACAGCTTAACATTTCCACGTCATACAGCCGGTGGGGCGTCGCACAAAAATCTCACACGCATACATTAAAACACACAAGCATTCAAAATATGTACACAAACACTGATCTGCACGTCCAACAATAACAAATGTCACTTCCCCTGTGTGCGTCTCTTTGATCTCTCTCTCTCTCTCTCTCTCTCTCTCACACACACACACACACACACACACACTGCAACCGTACATGCCTCCTCTGCAGTGCTCGAGTGCGTAGATACGAACACACAAAAGCATTAATATTAAAACATGCAGTAAGAATGACAAATTCTCCTTCGCTCTTTCTCCCTCTCGCTCCCTCTGGTCATGTGATCTAATCAGAGTTAATGTGTTGCTGTAGCGGCCTCAGAGGGCTGTCCATCAGTCACACAGACCCGCCAAAGACACCATGGATCCCTCCCCGGGGGGGGCGGGCGGGCGGGGGGCGTGGTAGATGCACACACACACACACACACACACACACACACACACACACACACACACACACACACACACGTTGGTACACAAACACATAAATTTTAAGCACACACACATAAACAAACACTCATATAATGTGCCAAACACACAAACATATCATTGATACAAGCACACACCAGCAAAATAACGCACACATACACACAAATAAACATAATGGGATTGCATGAAGGCACACAAACACACACCCACACACACACACACACACACACACATTTAGCTGTGCTGCATAGGTCAATGAGTAGTTAGGGAGATGGACTAGATGAGGAAAGGAAGATGTGAAGGAATCAGTGTGTGTGTGTGTGTGTGTGTGTGTGTGTGTGTGTGTGTGTGTGTGTGTGCATGTGTGTGTGTGTGTTATTGGTATTGATCCAAGCTCCCCGCTGCAGCTCTAAAATGTTCTGTACATTTTCCCTCCTGCAGAGCTGCAGCATTTACATTTCAGATGCTGAGTTCAGGGTCTTGTGCTCGCTGTGGGACACGCGGCCGCTGAAGAGATCAAAGCGGTGACATTTAACCAACACGGACTTATGAGGTCCCAATCTGAGGCTGTAGGTTTTCCATTGGGGTTGAGTGAGTACTCAGCTGAAACGAGGATCTTTTTACGATCATCATCAGAGTAAAATGTGTCAATATCCATTTTCTAATGAACAATAAATACGGCAGCTTTTATAAAAAGGCTCTGTAAATACTTACCTTACTAGTGTGATCAGAAACCTTGCCCTGAAGCTGAATTATGATAAATATAAAGAAGGATCTGATTAAGCCCCGCCCATTTGGCTGCAGATCATTAAGTTGGTTGAACAGATACAGATGATGTACTCGCTCATCCACAGTTTTATAAGTGGTGATTTTTAAGTCCATACGAATGCTTCTGCAGCATTTTGTTGTACTTTTTTGTATTCAACATTTTGCTGCTTTATTCTGATTCCTAGTTTTATGTTCTTCTTGTTATAGAACATATATATGACTGTGTTTTGTGTCTGTTCAAACTAAAACAGAACAAAATGACTGAACTATAGTGTTAATATTTTATTATGGGTTTTGTTTCCATCCTGTTTGTAATTATTCAGGTCACACTGATCAATTTAAGATTTGTATCATTTCTAATTATTTCTTTATCAAAAACGACCCTAAAAATAAAGTCCATTTACTGAAAAGAGGAATATTAAATTTCAGACCTACCCAGTTCCTTGTTTGTTAATTTGTTGGTCTGAATAAACACTTTGATGCATTTTCTTTCCACCACCTTCTCTTATTATTCATAATTTGCATGACAACATCGTTGACCAGATTGAATTGAGTCGTATCTAGCTTTTAGCTTGTTTTAAATTTCTCCTTTAATCAATTGGTAACAGAGATACACTGAACATTTCTGAAAGAGGCCAAAAGGAGATTGCTTGACCTTTTGTTCCCCTTTAAATGTTCCCCCGAGGCCTGAATAAATATGATCTGTCACAGGCACAAAATTCATCTCCTCCTTTGACTCATACACACCCTCCAGCTGTAAGGTTAATGTGTGTGTTGTCGTTCACTGGGAGACGGTGGAGCTCAAATCAAATTTCACCAGCGATGACACAAGCTGAGGTGTACAAGACGAGCTTCTCGCAATAATGTCAAACTGAGATTAAAGGTTGAGGATGAAGACGTAAAAAAACGAGTGACCGAAAAGTCAGATTTCTGACGACTCAGACTACAACTTCAGAATATTCCAATTTGGCCTTTATAGCTATAAATGATGCCGTCAACAAATACAAACTGTTTACCGAAAGAAATACCACAAACTCACTGAGAAAATGTTTAGATTTTCTTTTAAGCAAAGCTGCAACCAACAATTATTGGGATTACTAATTAATCAAATGGTTTGTTTTGTTTGACCCACAGTCCACAACTAGGGAATGTTATTTTCTGTTGATTGACCAGTCGTTTAACTAACAAATAGTTTCAGCTCTACTTCAAAGAACGGCTTTAACTAAAATGCAGGTTACGTTGTTCCTCAAAAAGGTCAATAATATTAATCTCAGGCACATAAACTCCTGGTTGCTGGTGTAAAACTTCCTCACACAAGTACACAGCAAGTACAGTTTTAAGCTCATATCTAATTCCAGACGCTGAAATTTACTGAAAATGAACTGCAGGGCTAGATTTACCTATAGGCTCAGATTTTAAGCCTACACAAGTTTTTAACGTCGACACAACTGTTCATGACTCCACGACTCCTTCCTGTTGCAAGTTTCCAGGAACGTAGACACACAAGTTTGACCACGCTGCAACGCAACTGTAATAGAAACATGCCAGGTATTGATAAACGGGACTGATAAGCTTTGAGTATTTTTCTTTAAAGGTATTTGTTTATAAATCAGCATTCTGAATACCTTTACAAAGTCAGATCAGTGAAAAATCTGTCTATTTTTATTCCAGCGTAAAGTTAACAATACATATCCCTATATTTATCCCTATATATAACTCTAAAATCAGTATCACTCACATATATGTCGGGCTTTACTAATGACAAATACAGAGCATGCCGTCTAAAAGAAATATACAGGTCATGATGTTTCTTTCTTTTCTGTAACATAGACAAGAATCATATTAGTAATTCTATCCACAGTGAAGCCTAGTTTAAAGATAGCCATGAAAAATACAGGCTTCTGCACGTCACTGGTTGAATTATGCATCATGAAGATCAGATGTGTCTGGGTGGGGTTTGTGGTAGTGCAGAGACGTCGCAGGATTACACAGAACAAGACAAATGATGGACAGCAGACACCACCCACGGCATGCTCCACGCCCCAGTCACCCTGTGAGACGTGAAGAGACACCGGCGACGGGAAAACTAGAGGTTGTTTCTGACGGTCAGACATAAAGTGGAGAGTCGGACTGGACACACACACACACACAAACACACACACACACACACACACACACACACACACACACACACACACACACACCCCATCTCCTGGAAATGGGTAGTTCTGGTTTGCTGTATTTAGCCGATTCACCCCTCTTCTTCTCCGTTTCATCCCCTCTGTGTGTGTGCGTGAGTACGTGTGTGCGTTCTTGAGCTCAGATCAATGTATGGATCGGTCCGCAGCAGTTAATTGAACCTTTACATCAGTTCGGGGGTTATTTTTTCAATGGCATAGGCTGACCAGCAATAAACCTACAAAGACATGTTTATGGGCTATGAAGAGTAGTGATGTGTGGGGTGAAATATCAATACACTGCAATCAGGGAGGGAAGTGACCAGCAGCCTCCAAACAGAAGCTGCTACATTACATTTCGTGATAGATCTAAGTGTGCGGGAATCTTCACTTTCAGTTTGGACACGTCGAGCACCGTAGCAAAGATTTAGCAGATGTCCTCCTGCATATTCCAAAATGTAAAGAATGACATGTATCTATTAGAGTTGCGGCGTTATACTGATATTATTGTATACCGTGGTATGAGAATGTACGATTATCATACCGTGTGTTGAATTTGAGTTAATTTTGGGTTAAAAGAACTACTTCGTAAAGGTTACGCTGACCTTCATTGTCTATACTCATATCATACTGAGATATCTTTAATGTGTAAAGAGGCCTGGACCAAAATATTATGCAACTTAGGGCTTTTCTTTCAGCATCTATTCATCACCAAGGTCATTGATTAATACCAGATAGTAGATAGATAGATAGATAGATAGATAGATAGATAGATACTTTATTTATCCCGAGGGAAATTCAAGTACCCCGTTGTACCCAAAGGGGAAAAGGGTGCAACCAAATCATTTGCTACCAGTGGAAAAGTTACAATGACATCCTTAATCTGGAAAACTTTAATGACGGACCACACAGTTATTTTCACATTTCACAGATTTTAATTAAAGACCGCCGACTTGTGTCCTAACAAATGACGTCCTTGGAAATTGAAAACCCTGGTGATTGAGAGAGTGCTTGACATTTTGAGAGCTCATTAAGCAGAGTAACTGATCTGTGGCTTTTTAATCATAGCTGCCATTGATTTAAACATTTTACTACCAAAAAGGTTTAATTTTTCAACTTCTTTTTTTTTTTATTGCTGTCAAATGAAGGAAACAATATTTCATTTTACGGATGACGACCACAGGATAGTTTGTCACTTTGAAATAATCATTAACAGACTTCATCATGTGGTAATTGTGGCAGGTTTCAGAAGTTGTACTGGCAGAGGTTAATTTTAGGTTTATACATTCCTAATTTCCAAATCATGTTTAGACCCACGGTGTACATTAACCAGTCTTTTAAAAGTAATTAGTATCTGTTAGTATAGTTTTTTTTTTTTGGACACAGTGTGGCTAGCTGTTTACCCCTACTACCTGTCTTTATCCTAAGCTAAACCAGCCACCTGCTGACTGTAGCTTCATTTTTCACAGACTAACAAATCTAAAAAATAAATATTTTCCAAAATGTCAAATTACTTTGTTATTGTACTTAAGTAACTTTCTACGGTATTTCAGAGTCTAATGTGAACAACTACAATCTGTGTGGGTCTTTTAAATACATATTGTAATGATAATAGTCTAAAATTATGTAAAATTGCATAGTTTTTAGTCAACTAACATCAAAAAACCCCACAAACAACATACAGACTGGTGCTTTTTACAAATAAGAGAGCTAACAAGTCAAAACAGATACGAGATGGAGACTCAACCACATTTTAAATTTCAGTTAGCTTTGCACCAAAACAGCCAGTAGAAATGTCCTTCAGAGAAACCAAGAGAGAACGTTTTACTTTTATACTTTTACTCGAGTAAAGAAGTTGAATCAGTACTTCTACTTGAGTAAAGAATGTGTATATTTGCCACAGTCCTTGAAAAACGTAGTTAAGAAATCCATTTGTGGAGGCGACTGCACCGCAGTTCCTCACTATTTTAGCAGCTGTCAGACACTGAATGTTAACGTTTGCTGCTCGGGTAAGAGCAATTATTATGGCTTGCCCTTTTTCATTTCATCTAACCTGCCCTACTTTATTCGCCTGCCTCTTACCTGGTCTTGTTCCTGCACTTCGCTGACTTTCCGTTGTGTGGTATGAAATGACAAATCAAAGGGGGAACCTGTTTTGTAGTAACCGCAGTTCACATTATGAGAGCCTTCTGTCTAACAATACATTTCCGTCTTCTGGGGTTAATGTATACACAGGCAGACAGAAGTTATGGTCATGAGCTTTAATGCATTCAATTGTAAAAGGACTTGAAGAGGCCTTTTTATGTGATATTGATTTTTCCGACGCTTAAATTAAATGTCAAAACTCTCCGTGGTTTACTATGATAGACTGCGATGAGCGGTTGCTTACTAAAGCAGTCCTTAAAGGGTGAGATGTCATAAAAATTGAACTGACTGTGTGATCAAAACTGTGCAGCTTCAAAGACACCGGGTGCAGCCGGTTTCCGCACATTAGCACATTGTCTTCCCTTGATGTCCTCCATTAAGTGATGAAATCTGCTACAAGTACACATACAAATGGGAGCCCCTCGAGTACTCAGGATGGGGAAAAAGCACAACTGATCAACTGAGGCTCAAAGTTGGATGGCCCTTATAACCAATAAAAGGAAGTGTTGCAATGACAAACTCTCCTGGATTAATCCTGAGAAGAAGTGACCATAAAATTGCATTAAAAAGGACCAACCGTGGAGCAGCGGCAGTTTAAATTTATGTTCAGCATTTCTGTGAGATACTATCTTTTCAATGCTCCTCATTTTCTATATGATAATCAATTAGAGCCAATGTTTCTAAATCTGTTTCTAATTAAAATTACACCAACGCTTCAGGTTTTTACAACCCGCACACAGTGGAGCTTTTAAATGAACCCAAATGATTCACAAACATTATGTTTAAAGGGATGGTTCAGATTTTCTAAAGAAAGGTTGTATGAGGTACTTTACATAGTCAGTGTGTGAGCTGCCATAGACAGAGGTCAGCGTGCCCCCAGTTTGGTGAAGCAGACAGGAGTCCCTGAGGGAAAGTAGAGCAATGCACATATTTTAACTAGGTAAAGAAAAAAAAAAATCAATATCAGTTTTAACGTATATTATGTTAAGGACATTTTTACTGCTTTAAATTTTCATCAGGCTGCCCTTTCCTCCCAACAGTCCACTTTAAAATTCCGAACTATCCTTTTAAATTGAAGCATTACATTTTTAGACAGGGTTCTGTACTATAGCCCACTTAAAATACACTTAAAGCTAGAAGCGACATTATGAACCCTCAGGTAAACGAGGGAATTAGGGCATTATTCCTGTCTCTGCTTAACATGCATTCAAACCAGATTTTTTTTTGCGTTCCAAAAGTGAAGAAATTAACTTCAACCGAAGGCTCCAACTGTTTTATTCTCGGTGAAGTGGTTTAGCAAGATATTTCTGTGGCTGAGCAATCACATTTTCTTCCTTCAAAAGCCAGTCTGTCAGGTAGTGTCCTTGAATAACAACCTGCGTGTCTGCCTGCTCATTCACTGTGAACTGTACTGGATCGGAGCATCAGCTAAATACTTTACAACACAAAGAAACACATTAGTGTATCTCAACAGGAATTTGACACTAAATCTCATATTCTGCAGTTGCTTTGAGCTGTTAAATGATTTCAGGTTTCTTTGTTGAAACTGACTGTATGAGGACATTATGAATAATTTAACTATTAATCCTTAATTGGCTGAGCTGTCTATAAAAGGCTAAATACAATGTAAATCAATATTACGTCCCTATTACGACAGGGCAAACGACCAATAAAAACTAAAATTGCTTATGAAAGTGCACACAAGCCTGATGAAGTCAGGACGGGCGTCATATTTCACAATAAGAGCCGGACCCTCATTCCTGAGTGAAAAGCGCAGGTTACCTCTTAATTGTGATCAAAAATAGAAATAAAAATGATTTCTTTATCATGAGACATGAGTGGAACATCTGAATAATAATAATGTAGGCTACTTAATTAAAACATACTTGGTTAAGGATGGAAAATCTGATTGTTTCAGTTGGGAATTTAACTTACAGTACTCTTTTACTTATACTCCACTACATTTTAGAGGAAAATATAATAGTTTTTACTCTTATCTTTATGAGATTTAGCTACTTTTTACATAGAAATGAGATGTAAGGTTTATCAAAGGTTTATAATAAGCTCCGCCTGAACCTGCTACAATAATACAATTCTGTTTACCAGTAATAATAATAACTCATTATATGATATAGCAGCATTACAATGACATTGGCCATTCTTCTAGATAATGACTTACTTTACTTTTGATACTTTCAGTACATTTTGTTGCTAAAACTTCACTTTTGAATGCAGGACATTTCCTTTTACCTCCCGTGTAGTATTTCTGCTTTTGAAAGATTTCATCCACCACTGCCAACAAACATGGAGGGAAACGTAGTGGCTGGATCTCACAGACCACTTGGACGAAAAATAGTTTAGGGTTTCAAATTTACACAAATTTCATGCGAGCTCATTTCTTATTACTGCAACCAGCTGAATGTTGCTGATGTTTAAAGCTGTTTTGCGAAGCTTGCCGTCACACTTTCTACGGGGCTGTATAACATTTAACTTTTATGTTCTGGTGTAATTTCAATTCTGCACGGATCAACATCTGGTGTTTTCCTCAAGTTGTGAAACCTGGTGTCTTGCTCACAAAGGCTGAATAACCAGAGCTACATCTCTCTTTACATTGGATTAGATGAATCTTTATTGATCCCTGAAGAATAACCGGGTTGTTGTGGGAGCAGCAGTAATAGAATTCAGGAAGGGAAAAAAGGCACAAAATCACATAAAGCACTCAAACAGAATATAAAATGATCAATAAAGAGGAGAGAGTCATTTTAGCACAGTCTGGTGCCAAGAATTACACAAAGAAGAAAGAGACGTAAACGGGAGATGCTTCAGCTTGACGAGTTTTGCCCACTTTCGGAGCCCTCAGTAATCGTGTTTCAAATGTTTTACTGTCCGGATAGTGGCTAAAAGCATCGACGTGCATCAGCAGACTCTAATTACTGAACTCCCCAGTTGATCCTGTACTGTCCTCAGAGGTCGCTTCATAAAACCGCGTAAGAAACAGTTACTACAAAAACAACATTTATATAATCATCTTAAAGACTTAAAGCACCTGAAAACTTAATGGACAAAAACGATCGCACGACAAAATCTATTAGTAAGTGTGGTGGTGTGGTGAGATCATTTCATCGACTAATGTTTCCAAGGTGAAAAAATTAACTTTCAACTTCAACTTTTAGGCCAATAAGAAGTCTGTAAAGTGCTCAGACAAATGGAAATGCTATTGAAGATCATGTGATATGATCGAAAGCTCCAGAAGAGCTATCAATGGTGCTTGTGGTCAGATGGAACTGGATTTGTAACCCAGGCTAGAATTGTAAGGGTGCCTCTATACATTTTTCACAGAAGAGGATTTGATGCTTCTCTTCACTTTATGTCATTGTACATTGAATATCTTTTAGTTTTGTAACGATGACTGGACAAAATTTGGAAATTGTGATCACGATCTCCCCATTTTCTGACATTTAGAGACTAAACTTTATTGGATAATTGAAAAAACAACAACCTACAAACCCCAAAAAGCTGTCGTTATTGACATTATCTTTCACCATCTTTGTGCAACTGAGCTCCGCCCACTTCAAAACCAGGACGAAGATCACAGACAAAAACGCCCATGTGAAATAACCAGTATGAATTTGGCAGATACCATTGTTTTCCATCCAGGACCCAAGTCATTATCAGAAGAAACTGATAAAGAAAATAGGTTTTCAGGATTAATCCCAGCAGCAGTTCACATTCCTGTTGAGCATCCTTGATCAAGGCTCACTCACTGACTGTATGTCGGTGTGAATTAGTCTGTCAGCTAAATGACTCAAATGTAAAGCAGAGCCTCTCAGGTACAGCGGCTGTGTTAACACCCTGTCTCTCTGCCAGGATCCCTGCTGCGACGATGTTCCCTCTGAAGCTGTGGAGAAACCCTCCGACTGCATGAAAATGCTCCTGTTTCACACTCCATCTGGCCAGCAGGGCCCTTTTGCTAAATCACTGGTTTGGCCGGAAGTGCAACAGCGAGGGGAAACGGAGGTTGCTGCCTGTCAGTGGCCATAAAGACGGTGGATGTATAGGGGGACAGAGAGAGACTGGAAAGCCTACGTGTGGCACTGTGTGTTTGCATGCTTTTATAGTCAGGTGAGATCTACTGTACATGTGCATGTGTGAGAGAAATCATGAAATAAAAATGAATGTGTGACAGTATAATGACGCCTGCATGTGCAGAAATATGACATTTCAGTTGGGTGCATAACAATGAAGCAACCATTTGTTGAAAGTTTTAGTAAAAATAAGATGCTGTGTTATTAAGGACCTGGAGATGACTGTAGAAATAGGTGAAAAGTTAAAATTTCTGCAGTAATACATTCACTATCCTTCGTCATTCTTCCTCTACAGCCGCTTACGGTGTTCTAAAAGCATGCAGCGTGTCTTCTCTGTGTGTGTTTGATGAAGTATGTTATAAATATATCAGAACTAACATTATAATGTGCTTCTCATAAAACAAACAAAACATTTGTGTGGAATCAAAGAGCAACCATGAATAAGTTTTATGGTTCAGAGAAACACAGTGACAGATGCATGCAACTAACAATTACTGTATTTTCATTATTGACTAATCCACCATTTTTATTCTCCAAAATGTAAAAAACAAAACATAGAAAATATTACCAACAGTCTAAAACTCAAAGATAAAGAAGTCCACATGTAAAACTGAAAATCTTTACAATGGAAGAGTAAGAACTGATGGTTTTTTGGGAGTTTTGCTTGAGAAATAACTGCTGATTCATTCTGTCACCATCAACTAATCGATGAATCAACTGATTGTTTCAGCTGTAATCAGACATTAATAATTAAAAATAGGTTTAAAGGAGTGACCAGTAACCGCTGTTTATATATTTATAACAGATTTCCAGAGCGGTTTTTCATGATGAAATAATAATGCTACAGCTCCCCAGAGAGACCAAAATCAGGTGATGTGAGTTCATGAACTTATTGAGGAGGCGCATTCATGATAGAAAGTGAAAACATCCTAAAATGAAGGTGAAACATCTTTGTAGTGCCATCAAAAGCCGGAGGTAAATAGCGTGCTAAGACAAAGCATTAAATGTGATAAACAACAATGACTTCAGCAGCCCATCCTCTCTCTGTTCTCTCTCTCTCTCTCACACACATACACACACACACACACACACACACACACACACACACACACACACACACACACACTGAGTGTTAATTTTTAATCCTATTTGCAGGCTGCAGACGGCCAGGAGGAGACAGGACAGGGAAGGAGGGAGGGAGGGAAGAGACGGAGATATATAGCGAGAGAGATGGGAAATGATGAGACAGACCATGTTGGGACACACACACACTCACTCAGCAGAGGTGAGAAGCTGGGTGAGAAGTAGAAGAGACAATGCGACAGGCAGGGGGAGACGAAAGTGGTGAGACAGAGTGCCACGGAGAGTCTCTCTATGACAGACGACTGCTGCCGCCGCCGCCGCTGTTCCTTCAGGGAAATTTCACCAAATATTACAATAAAACTCCCCCAACGTTCGAGTACATTTCTCACATCTGTTTGCTTTGGTTTATAACAGTGGGCTTTGTTGTACTTTCAAATCTGTGCTGCCAATAACAATTCAACCTCCTGAAGATGTAAAGCCTTGATTTCAGAGTGATGTGTCAGAATGTTTCTGTGTTTATCACCAACAATTACAGTCACTTATCAAACAAATACGTCACATATTCACCAGCTCAGGCTTCTCAAGTGTGAGGATTGCTGCTTTTTTGTTGTAGATCATTTTAAACTAGACATTGACGGTCGACAGTGACGAATCAATAATGAAACTGAATAATTGTTAACAGCAGCCATGGTCCGTAGATGTTAATATCATAATAATAAGCACACATGATGATCATCTTCTGCTGCCAAACTCCATTTAGTCATAAAAGGCTACATCTCCGCTAATGTACTGTACATATATTGAAATGGAGCAAAGTAAACAAGAGTTAATGGGAGAAAGACGTCAAGGTCACCATTAGAAAGGTTAGCAAACAGCCATTTATCGAACATGTTAAGAGCGTTTCCCAAGCTGCATTGTAAAACTCGGTCCATGGTGCTGAAGAGGTTAAACAGATTCTTAATTTGTTATTTGTTCTGTGATATAGTTACTAATTTACATAAATGTTTTTGCCAATTTTGTACACCTGCTTGTGGGACATCTGGGAACAGCAGGGAGTTTGTATTTCTCACCATAAAGTATTGGAAGAAAATACAGAAACTCAGATATTGTGTCTTAGAATTTCGTCTATTTATTGATCACAACGCTTTTGGGTTACAATCACAACAGCAGGCACAATCGGTGCCTCAAACTAGCAAGCAAGCAATCATAAAATTGAGCCAACTCCCCCAAGAAAGCCTCATTGTAATCCTGGAATCAGTAATAATCCAACAAAAACAGTCCTGTTTCATTGCCAAAGGTCCAATACATCCAGTCCAGTAAGATTTATTTCTCCATCTACATGAGCACATAGATACATGCCCATGAACAGCTGTTTTTTAGAGTGTTATCTTTTAAACCAAAACCATGCATATACTGCAAATGGTTGATGAACAGCTTTTAATTTACTTTGGGTAAACGTTGTTTTTAGATGTTTTTAGGTAATTTTACATACATGGTAAGAGGTTGAACTACAATGGATTCACCTCAGCTGAAACAGGGACAAGCACTGTTGATGAATATTTCTGGGGGTTTATAGTGCTTTATAGTGGAGGCACTCTACCTGACCTCTGCTAACGTCTGAAGACAGTTTATTAAGTCTAATAAAAGCGTCAAGGAAAACAAGCAGTGATGCTACAAGAAACAGATCTATAACATCATGATTATTCTAATTATTGATGAATCTGCAGAATATGTTCTCTATTAATTGATTAAGGGTTTCATCTATTAAACCTCATAAAAGAGTGGAAACTTTCACAAAGCCTGATGTAACGTCTTCAATTGTTTTATTTAGTCCGACTTACAGTCCGAAATCCAAAGAGAATCATTTACTATCTGGTAAGACAACAAAAAACAACATATTTGAGAAGCTGGATACAATAATTAGGCTATTTGGTATATTTGCTTTAAAATTATTACACAATTGATTATCCAAATAGCTGCAGATTAACCTCACTAATCAACTTCCTCTGGGAAACCCTGCTGCTGCATTGTTAACAGCTACACTAAAGACAACCACATAGACAATACAGAGCAGAACAAAAAAGAAGACAACACAACAGGGAAATTAAAAACAGAGCAGGGCTGATGAGGCTAATTTAATACACAAAGTCTAATAGCCAATATTGATTACTTTAAGGGCACTCTTACAAATCAAATGAGAGTAGAGTATGACATCAAAATGTGTCCACCAGCCTCTCCATTAAAGAGCAGTACGGTCACCGCGGTGATGGTGGAGGAGGACTGTGACAGATTGGTCAGTGTGGCACCAATTTGTCAAAAGGTCTGGGCCCGAATTCCCCTAAAAACACCTCTGATATCTCTGTTGAGGGTTTTACAAAAGAATCTAAAGATATAAAACAAGTTTGCATTGCAAGTAGTTTGCCGGTTTGAAGCTGCTCAGCGTCAGTCTGAGCAGCTGTCTGAATGTGAAGCAGAGCCGAGCGTGTAGGGTGAAGCCCTGAATTGGATAAATAAAGATTTCAAAGAAACGCTGGGTCCTCAAAGGTTGTTATGTGGCGGCATTACTGTCTTTAATTCTCCTGTGCTGGTGAAAAGCCGGCTCTGTTTACTGATTTTCAGTGTAAACCTCTTTAAACGGCAGAGGAAGACGCCGGACCCTAAGCGGAGAGATTTAGATTGTTTCTGTGATAAATCCCTCTGCAGACCTGAAGAATAAGCTGAATTTAATGCTGCTTTCCAGTCGCACCGGGTTATTGATCTCGCCCGCTACGTGTGAGATGTTGCAGTGGAACGGATTCTAATGAGAGTCATCCTTCATTTTGGTTCCTAAAGCTTCGTTTTTTTTTTTTTTTACAGGGATCACCAATTAGCGCAGGCGCTGCTTCTCAGAAGCCCTCGGCTTTGCATTTATAGCACTGCACACTTACTCTGGGTGTAGGTGCCTTGCTCAAGGACATTTTAACACACACACACACACACACACACACACACACACACACACACACACACACACCTACACACACACACACACACAGAACCACGACACTTATCAAGTGTGGTAAGACTAGGACATTAAAGAAAAAATCAAAGTGAACGAAGAAAACTGTTAATGTTATGGCATCATTTTTTTTAAACAGAATTAATTTTGTTGAGACAGAGAAGCAGCTTGTTTCTTAAGCACTGACTGTAAAGAAAGCGATGAGAACAAAATGTGTTCATTGATTAGTTGATCAATAGAAATCAATAAAAAAAAGGCCAAATCTCTGGGTTTGCACCTTGTGCTCTGGGAGCATTTTAGTGTTTTAGAGACTAAATATAATAATACAAATTCATAGATTAAACAACCATGAAAATAATTAGTTTGATGTACTCTTTTTTTCAGTCCTGACTCAGTCCTTCCCTGAAGATTTAAACCAGCAAACATAACTTTAACCCCTTTAACTCCTTTCAGTATCCGTCTTGTTTACTTGTAAAATCCGTCACATTGCATCCTCAAACTGCAAATATCAATTCATTTCTCCTCAGTAAGGAGCATTCAGCAGGTTTGTTTAATGACAGTTCAACGGGGAATCAAACCTGCAACCTTCTGCTCTCAACCAACAGGCTGCATAAGGTAGATAAACAATGTGCTGTTGTTGAAGCTGGGGGTTAAACATCTCACTTACAGGGACTCTCTCTCGTCTCTCCCACTCTACATTCAGCCTGATTTGTATTTCTGACCCATCCTCTCTCTCTCTCTCTCTCTCTCTCTCTCTCTCTCTCTCTCTCTCTCTCTCTTCCTAAATCCCCTCTGGCGCTATCCTTTCATTTTAATTTTCAACCTACCTACATTTTGATATGAGCCGCCTCTTCCTTTCTTTCCATCTCCTCACCAGAATCTCTCCCTTCCCCTTACGTTGTCTGCCTCTCTCTGTAAACCGACTCTTCTTCCCCTCAGAAAAAACATTTTCAGAATATTGCACTTTCTTGTAGGACTTCAAGTCCATTGTGAGTTTGAGACCACTGCTCTAAACACTCAAAACACCAACAAATGGTTGCACCAGTCCAACCTCCCCCCCACCAATTCCTGATCCGATACCAATCGTTCTGCTTTACCTAAATCTAAAATTGGTGGAATAAATCAGATTAATTTTAGCCACTGAAGACAATTTGTACGTGTCTGATAGAAGAGATGCTGAATTTTAAAATTACACTGACAGAGAAATTATATTTAATGTGGATCAGTCACATCATGGCGGAACCCGGTTAGTATCAGCACTGATACCAAGTCGGCAACACTTTATAGAGTTTACGCCTGGGCAGAAGCTGTGCAGCAGGTAAAGTTAATGAGACGATTGTTATTCTGTACGTAACAATATGTAACATCGGTCCCCAGTCAGACTTCGCCCAGTTTCACATAAAATAAGGATTTGATGTCTCAGCACAGAAGTGAAGGAATTACAGACTTTCAGGTTTACAGGTAATTTTTCTGAATCTCAAACAAATCACAACAGAAAGCAGAAAATATGTTCAAACTATCAGAACAAGAAGAGATTTTACACTGCATTTCTCTCTCTCTCTCTCTCTCTCTCTCTCTCTCTCTCTCTGCTGTTATTGACGGTACGTTCAAGTCAGAGAAGAGGACGATCATTATTCCATTGTGTTGTTGGCATTTGAGAGCCAACCAGCTGCACAGTGGTACTGCAATTACACACACAAGGAGAGAAGCATCAGTCACTCCTGATAGCATGCCCATAGTATACACACTAATAGATACTGACATACACAACTAACAGGGGAAACACACACACACACACGCAGAGAAAGAAAAGACAGGTATGCTGCCGCTCTCCTCCACACCTAAAAATATAATTCAGCCCATTATCTCTAAAAGTAATTGCTGTGTTTTTGAAATGGCCCTGTGCTCATTGTTCTTCAAATCATGGATGACTGCTTCTCCTGCACATTAAGGCTAAAATAAATTGCTTTATTTCAACAACGAGACACTCATCGTCCTGCTGCTGGTTTGTCTCTGTCAAATAATGGATTGGGGTTGTGTATTAGTTTTAAACATGTCAGACTGGAGTCAATAGAGGTCTCTGCACTTAAGAGGATCATGTGGGAGAATGTGGTGACTGTTGCCCTGTTTCCGACAGTTATTATTAAGTCAGAGCGAGTGTCCGCTGCACCTGCGGCTGATGCCGCGAGAGACGTTGTTTTTTTCCCTCTAAGGGAAAGAGGTTTTGGGCTATTCTGTTCATGTGAGGTGTATCTCAGAAAATCAGTCACTTTGCATATTTTAATTAGCTACATAACCTAAAACTCACAGTGGCCCTGTGAGGCTGTAATATCTCATTATGCAGCAAAAAAACTCCAAATCCAGATTGTTGGATGGTGGAAGAATAGAGGGAAAACTCTAAACCTCAACAAAATGATCAGTGTGTGCTGAGGGTGATGCTATAGGAGAGGGTAGTTACCAAAAATCAAAGGGTTTATCCTTTTTACGGCAGCCATTTTAGGACAAAAAGTTACTCTAATGGCCACATTACTTAATGACTGCATGGTCATGATCACAAAGTAGTCCTCTGTAATAATTCTGAGCAAATCCCACACATGTAAGAGAAAGGGATTTGTGTAACACTCAAGCAAACCAAAGCCAGACATGCTGCTTAACATGTTGACTACAGTAAAGAGAAAAGCCCAGACGCCAACCGTTTCTTCCTCTTCAAAGAAAATGAGTTGTTGGATTAGCAGCGCCGATCGGAAGGAGCGGCGTGTTTGCTACATGATCCCACGCGGATGCACGTCATGAATATTAAAAAGCCTGTGAGCAAACACACAGAGATGAACATACAAATGCACATGTACAGAAAACAGGCGCATATTTAAACAGCCCTGCAAACATGAGCACACATGCTCAGCAGACATAAGGATGGATATTGGTAGCCAGAGAGAGAGATCACGTACGGGAACGAGGCTGCCAATACTTTGGCGTGTCAACCGGTCAATGTTCAGGTTCATGAGGGTCGATGTGAAGAGGAGCCGCTACCTTCCAGGTCACCTGACTCATGAACTCTATCAACCTCCATCAATACATTCACATACAGAGGGAGAACTGTGTTTGTGCATGGTTTTGCTTTTCCAATATGTCTTAATTGTTCCAATGTACTGCGTCATTGGATCATTAAAGGGTCACTTCACTTAAATTACATCTTTGCTTTTTGTATTTTTCAATGAATCAAACTTTTATGCACTTACACACAAACTAACTTTTACGCACAAAACTTCAAACAAAGCTGACCACTGAAAAACTGATTTAGAGATGACTTATACATTTACAGGTTGATATATTGGCATGACCTAGAAACAATTCTCTCTCTATTCCCTTTCTACTGTCACCTCTGTACTGTGTACTATGTAACTATTGAAACCAATGATGCATTTTTTTTGTTCATTCAAGTTCCTTCAACAATTTTTTCAATTATTAATCTGCTGATTAGATCTAGGACTGCACAATTCATTCAAATATTATCACATTTGCAATATGGCCAAGTGTATATTTTTTGATGAAGGTAAAAAGTGTGACAAAACAGCATCATAATAAAGTACTGCAGTGCTTCAGAGATGCCTTGGTCTACAAATGTTGTTCTCCAGATTTAAGATTAAGATTTGTTTGGTACAGACGGCAACAAATCATCATCATGATTTTAATAGTTTTTTCAGTGAACATTAAATTTCTATTTCTATTATCCTAAAAGACAGGAAAACACAATGAAAAGAATGTTCGAATCAAATTAAAAAACATAAAACTAATACCTGAAACTGAGGCTGAAACGGATCCAGAATCACTCCTTCATCTTACAAGTACAAAGCTAATTCTATTATTTGGAAATCTGCATGTAAAGAGAGAGAGCAGATGTGAAGGAGGGCCGCTGGCAGGTTTCTATCCAAAGTGTCCTTGAGCAGGACATTGAGAGCCCACCTGCTCGCTGTCCATCACTCTGGATAAACAGGCTGTACATACCAGGAACATAAAACATGATGTACAGCATGTCCCCTGGGAACCTCCCTTTTACTGCCCTGGCTTCGTTGTCCTGTTATTCTAATGCAGAAGATACGGTGACCTGCAGAAAAGAACACACAGACTAACTCTTATCTCTTTAGCACCTTCTTTACTTTTCTCTGCGACACGTCTGGCTCTCATTCTTTGAACAGCTGGCCTTTTATAATTCTTCCATTATATCGGGTCTAGTCTAATGGAATCAAAGCTTTGAATACCACAGTCCTCTTTTGTACCTGGTTATATAATGAAGGTGGAGAAAGAAAGTTAAATTTACTCTGAAATTCATGAGCAGCTCCCAACTCATCTTCTCTGTCTCTTTAACGCTGATTGCAATAGAAGCAAATCCTTAATTGGAAATGAAAAAAACTTTGATATACTGACTGTAATTTACATTGTGCGTGCTAACAAGCAATCCCAACACAGATATAAAAGGTGTTTCTCACTGAGTATGTGGCAGTCTCTTAAGAACAGAGAGCACAGAGAGGTTGGTTGAGTAAAGTTGTGCCAGCTCAATGTTCACAATAACCTTAAATTGGCTATAATTGATATTTTTATATTTTTACATGCAAATGTCAACGTGAAAACAAAATTAAAAGGGTCCCTCGTACGGAGACATATCAGCTGAATCTGCAGCTCCCCTCGGCTTTCCAGAGCTTTAAAGTGAGTTTCAGTTCATACACGTTCAGCCAACAACGTTACTGTTTTGGTTCACTCTCATCGCTCTCTTAGCATCGTTTTCGGCCACAGTAGGCAGCAGTTTTCAGAGTAAAAGATCTAAAACCCCCACTGTACACTACCTGCTCAGTACCAAATGGCAGACAAACATAGCTGAATAGCTCAAAAGGGTCACTGCAACCTGTATGCACTCTGACGGAGCTCTGCTGTTTATATTCGATAGCTAAGAGCCATGAACAGCCCTCTCTGTGACCTAGTTTTCTTTGGGTATAATGACTGTCAAGTAAAAACCCTTCGTAACCACGATTGTGTAGAGTCTTGCTTCCTGGCAAATCATTTATTAAATACACTCATTTCATCAAGACAATGGAGACTAATGAGAGTGTTTATTTATTCATCAAAATAGAAAGTGACCTGGGGTGCCCCGGTGGCTCATCTGGTACAGCTGGTACCCCATGTACCGAGGCTGAGTCCTTGCTGCAGCGGCCATGGATTCAATTCCAATGGGGGGCCTTTGGCTGCGTGTCATTCCCCTCTTTCTCTCCCCCTTTCCTGTCTATCTTGAGCTGTCTTATCCTATTAAATAAAGGCAAAAATTGCTATGTTGCAGCACAGACTGCCAGCCAGACATAGACATCGAAGCTGGTTACACAGAATAAACCAAGCAAGGACACAACTGGGAGATTATCTTGGTTTGGCCCATTAACTCGGACCGGATGGTGGCCTGTTTGAGTCATACTTCAGGTTGCTGTGGACGTCAGGTTGAGTTTCTCCATAAGTTTATTCTCTCTCAACTCCCCCACCGATGCATTATCTTCCTGTGCAGCCCCAAAGGGCCACAGTCTGTTGTAAGGGAGGCGTGTTTTAGCCCAATTTGGTCTGAATCGGCATATAATTCACATTTGGAACCAGAAAAAGTAATTAAATGATAAATGTAAGTAATATTATAGTTTCTGTTTTATTTCTTGATCTCAATTTTTATAAAGCTGTCTCTCTTTTTGACTTTGACTCACTCTCTCTCTCTCTCTCTCACACACACACACACACACACACACACACACACACACACACACACACACACAGAAACACCTTCCTCCAAAGCCTAGATGACTAAGCTGCAGAGGTCAAAGGCTGCACATCAGATGTCTAGACAGCATTCTCCAGACAATTTGACATTACACCCCTTCATGATGTTATTACAGAGGTGTGTGTGTGTGTGTGTGTGTGTGTGTGTGTGTGTGTGTGTGTGTGTGTGAGAGAGAGAGAGAGAGATTTTGACGTGGGTGGGGGGAGTGATAGAAAGTAACGAATAGAGTAAGAAAGTACAAGTGTGTGTATGTGTGTTATGTAGTTGTACAGCTCAGCAGAGGAAGCCCGGTGTGCAGGTTCAATTCCCACCGTTGACACCCACACTGCCGGTTTATATAAACAGGAAATGTCAAATAAAATAAATTTGTTATTAACATGTTGCTGGTCAAAAAACAAGCAATGCAACTGACACAATCACAGACGTAACTGACTGCTGTCCTCAGTGTATCATGCTGGATACCATAATTGATGTCCTGTGACAGTTTTAATTTGACGTTATTATGACGGGTTAGAAATGTCAGCAGCTCGCTCACACTGTGTGCTGTGTAACATGGCCAACTGTACGGTGTACTGCTTACATCTGTTCACATCTGTCAGAGCACATCTGACGTGAATGTCATAGAGAACCTGCTCTTACAGCTGAATGTATTAAGAACCGCTCATTTTTGTTTTGCTCCGTTCCGTAATGATTGTGGTGAAATGCTGCGGATGTCAGCCTGACCCTGAGAGAAATGTGGACTCATCTGTGGGCTGCGTTCAATACAATGAGTACATGTTCAACCAGGGCACTTCTTCTACGTCAAACCCTGATCAAAAACTACTTTCTCTGTCTATTCAAAAGAAAAAAACAGTTTTCATTAGTTTTGTGATGAAGCTAAAGATTGTTTTCATCATCAATTAATCTGCAGAGGATTTTCAGTCATTTGGTCTATAACATCAGATAATTGAAAAATGCCTGTCTGTCCTAAAGCCTAATAGGATCAAATGTCTTAATGACCAGAATACAAAAGCCTAAATACAATAATAGAAACAGCAAATGTTTACATTTCAGACCATCAAAATGTTAATAATTCATCCTGTTACAGCTTCATTAGATCTACCGATGTTTATGGAAGGATAACATATAGTTTATAACTTCTAACACCTTAAAAAAGATTGAAACTTGCCGCTGATATTTCCTCTAAAATAACAAACAACTGCACTTACAGCTTTTGTTGATAACAGGATGTGTTTGCTATACTCCTGATAGGATTTAAGGCCCCTACACTACATCACAAAGCTCATTGCTCTGATTGGTTGTAGGTCTATCCAATTGTGTCCAGAGGCATTTGGTGTAACCTTCCTGCATCAGAAGGTTTGTTACAGAGAACCATCTGGGAAGTCGTTATTGGAAAAAGTTTGGAAAAGGGCAGACAATTAAAAAAAACAATACTCTGCATGTGATTGGATGAATAATCTGTCTATCACGGGTGAACTTCAACAAATCAGATCAACAAATTATATAAACATCAAACTCTTTTGCTAAGGCCAGTTGGGAGAAGAACAAAAACATCTTCTTCCATCAAGAAAACTCTTCAGTGGTATTCTTTGGTCTTCTTTCAGTGAATAAATACTTCAGTTCTGATACTTACTAAACGTATGCTAACAGCAGCTACACCAACTATCATTGTTGATTAACAAACAGTCACACATACAGTAGCTACCAGTCATAAACGTGAAGGTTGAAGCCTGGCGAGATGGACTCTCACGCGATCTTCCTAGTCCAGCTGCTTCGTAAGGTAAGTTCTCGTCTGAGGCCACTGGTAACGCCCCTCGGAAATCAAAGATGAACGAGAGGTACCAGACTTCGCATTTGTGAATTAGTCTGGCAATCCCAGGACAGTGGACACCAGTACAGGCACTAAAAAGTGGATTTCCTTTCTGTTACATCCCCAATAGAAAAGAGTATTGCTTGATTACAGAAGTCCATTAACTCCATTTGTTGGAATGGAAACCACTGTGGTATCCACAAACCATAAAAACATCCATAAAACCCTCCATAAAGGAAGATAATAGTTCCTAATCAATATAAGCCAAAATTCAACATATTGTGTTGGATTGTGGGGAAACATTAGCTCATTAATTGCTTGCACAGGAAGCACTGGGACCCCTGACGTGACCCCACAGTGCTGCTCTTCCTAGAATAATGCTTGCAGCTGGCTGCAGGATGCTGCGGTTTGATTTGCGTCTTTATCGACAGGCAGGCGTGACAAAGAACGGCAGAATTTGAGGGTGAAGAGAACAACTCATGCATTTCAAATTAGCATTTTAGTTTCAGGACCATAATGAGAGAACAGAGGAAGAAAACAGCAGACGGCCGGCAGCATTCTTGCTGTTCCTCTACTAATTGCTAATTTTGCAGTTCACCATTTTCATTTTTGAAACAGAGTGTTCTTTTTATTGTTGTGGTGGGAGATTGAGCTCAGCTTGTCCTGGCTCTACCTTGTTCCAGTAAACGGCCACTAACACCACTAAACACTGCTGAATGGAGACCAGGAAGGCGTCCTGGTGTCCCTCATGCTTCCTGATAAAATGTTTAATGAGCTAATGTTTCCAGGCAACAACCACATAGACCACTCTGGTGTGATTCAGGTTGAGGCAACAGGACGGAGACAACAGGAAAATGTCTACAATATAACAGATACAATATTCATATGACAGTAACGGTCAAATCCAGTGAACTTCCATTTAACTTCATGTTAAAATTAAAGTCCAGTTTTTGTGACTTGTTGATTACAGATACTAATACGCCAAAATCCCAAATGAACTTGTATATTTGTTTTTTCAAATGACATGATAGTTTTTATTTTGTGTGCTACACTCATTTATCTACTTTCAGTTGGATTTTCTAATTGCACTTTAAGTAAATTCACTTGGTTTAACTTGTCAAAATGTTTGTTTACACCTGTTTCTGTGTTTCTCTGTTTTTCTCTCACATTTATTTCAGTATTAGTGCAGTTTAGTTGTTGCCGTCTGGTGAAAAGCTGCATTGTTATGACCCCTCTTTAACAAGAAAATGTGGCTCATTTAAAGGTGCTGCTGCACTGTGATACACTGAGTTTCTAAACATAACTGGTTGTTATTGCTTTTGGCCTGTTAGTGGGACTAAAATAGAATAGAAATAGAAAATCATCAACAAAAAAGTATGTTTTACTGACGTAATGTGTCATATCCTATCGAGTTTTTTTTACAAAAACTGAACTACAATGAATGATTATTTTCATTACTGATTAAAGGATTATTTTATCAAGTTACTGTTCAATCAAAATAGATGATTAATTTTCTATAGATCAACTAATCAGCTCATCACATTAAGATTTCTGTGTAAATCTGAAGGACAGTTGCGAACAATGCCTTTGTGTTGTTGCTAATATGTGATTGTTGCATACATTCGCCATACTGTAGTATGATCTCAGGAAAATAATAATGATATCACTTTAACTGTATCAAACTTGAGATGGACTACAAGGTGTGAGTCAGGTCGGGTAGAATCTTTTTTTGTTTTGTTTGTTTGTTTAGCAGCCTCACAAACACTGTAAGCCTGTGAGAATCCACATACATGTGTCAGTGGCTCCCTCTGTGTGCGTCTGTGTGTCCTCCAGCTCATTAGCAGACGCTTCTGCAGGGATCATGTTGATGCTGCTGTTTGAAAGGACTGGTGATGTCATTCTACGCACTGATTGATATGACTCTACTACCAGCTCTCTGTTTGTGTGTGTGTGTGTGTGTGTGTGTGTGTGTGTGTGCGTGCGTGTGTGTGTGTGTGTGTGGGGGGGGGGTCTTTACAGCACATAAAGCACGTATGACAGAGGGAGACACTGTGAAGAAGCTACAGTGTATCAGTCTGTGTGTGTGTGTGTGTGTGTTTTCAGAGTGATCAGTGACTCAACTCGCTGATTAATAGCTACCACTTCCTGTGCCATCAAAACAACTGCATTAACTTGGCGTGTGTGTGTGTGTGTGTGTGTGTGTGTGTGTGTGTGTGTGTGTGTGTGTGTGTGTGTGTGTGTAGAAGCGCTAGTGTGCAGCCTCTCTAAGTACAGTATATATCACTGTTAGTCAGGCTTACACAGAAATAAATGCATCTATGACTGTGTGTGTGTGTGCACATGGTGGATGTGCAGTTCTCATCAGGTTTGTTCAGTCGCGTGTGTGCACTCGCATATATGAATATATAGTATCTATGCGTGTGTGTGTGTGTCTTTGTATGTGTATGTGCATATGTGCATGCATATGCCTGTGTGTGAGGTAATCTATCGTGATATAGGTTGCAATCATTTCCCTTTCAATTTCCTCCTGAGTGGGTCATAGTGGCTGTCAGTAGAGGACAAGAGAGGAGATGGGAGGAGAGAAGACATGGAGAGGAGAGAGCAGAGGAGAGGAGGAACGAAAGATATGAGGAGAGAGGGTAACAGAGGAGAAAGAAGGAGAGGCAGTAAGGAGACAATAGATTTGGTTTTCAAAATCCCTTTATTTTTCCATTTCAACTATAAATCCGATCACTTTGCATCATCACTTCAGGACAAACCAGGAACAAATTTCAAAAATGTTCAATCAACTCCCTGTCTGCCCCCACAGAGCACAGAACCCCCCCAACAGCCCATATGCGACTGAATGTCTGAATATTGTCCATCATGTGATAATAAGCACGTTCCACTCTCAGTCGTGACTACAGCAGTCCTTCCAGGACCCGCAGCAGCTCCACACTGCCAGTACCCTGAACCCGGTTTCTGCGAGTCAGCCAGCTCCGGATCCAGGTGTGCTCTGTATCTGTTCGTGGCTATTGCCCCATGTACAACCCTCCACTGGAGGTCTGCTGCCCGCTTTTCAATGGGCAGCTTGTACAGGGACCGCCAGCTGCCTTTCAGGGAAAAACCTGGACCAAAAAACTCAGTCCACCTCGACTCATTCACCCCTACCAAGGAACGCAAGTTCAGGACTTTCACACAGGTTTGATATACTGCCAGTTTACCTACAGCCTGAAACATGTCCAGGTGAGGAGTTGTGAAAGACAGCAGCTGAGTGCCTCCCTCCTGCCATGCTCCCACAGCGGGAGTGATAACCAGAGAGGGGGAACTGTACTCCCCCTCCTCATCCCACTGGTCACACAGAGCTCAGTTTGTGATAAAAGCCCTCAGGGATTGTTGAAGGGCAGCACAGACCTCCTCCACCACTCTGTTGATTAACCTGATAGAGGTGATGTTACTGTTCCTCCTCAGAGTGTCCACAGCTGTCATCTTCATCAGATGGCCCAGTTTAGTGCAGCCAGCTTCTCTAAAGTTGACTCACAGACTGCAGTGTTTGAGTTCTTATAAAGTCGTTAAAAAGCAATGGCTCCTCAAACAGCCACATGCCCGGAGTTTCACTTTATTCACGATCAAACTTAAAAACCTGCCATGCCTGCAACACAGAGCTGTAGAATGACGTCAGGCCAGTAAGATCCACGTTCTCATGGTGTAGGAGGAAAAGCTGTTTGTCATAGCCCAACTGCCCAGCTCTCCTCATAGCAGTCGAGCCATATCACACCATCCTGGGCCGCAGCTGTACAGCAGTCTTTGTGCAGTCCGCAGTATAAATTAATTAGTCCCTGCCCACCTTCAGCCACAGGTAGGTAGAGGATAGCTGCACGGAGTGCTTGCCAGACCAGAAGAAGTCCAGTATGGATCTCTGAACGTCCTCTATCAGGCCTCTTGGTGGTGTCAGAGCAGTGAGTCTGTGCCAAAGAGTCGAGGCAACCAAGTTATTGGGAACCAGAACTCTTCCCCTATACGACAGCTGGGGTAGCACCCATTTCCATCGCGACAACCGAGCACACACTTTCTCCTTCAGTCCCTCCCAGTTCTTAGCCTGAAACCCATCAATTCCCTAAAACACTCCCAACACTTTCAACCCCTCCTTCCCCCCCTCAAGTCCTCCAGGCAGACTTGGTACTGCCCTATCCCTCCACTGTCCCACTAACAAGGCTTTACTCTTCACCCAATTTACTCGAGCAGAAGAAGCCCTTTCATAAAGCGACAGAGTATCCTGCAGCCATTTAATATCTTGCTGGCTGGAAACAAGGATATTGACATCATTAGCATAAGCAGAAACTGTAGGAGGATGCTCAATTCTAGAGGATACAGGCAGTGCAATACCACTAAGCTTACTTCTCAGCTTAACCAATAAAGGTTCAATTTCTAAGCTATATAACTGCCCAGAAATAGGGCAACCCTGCCTTATCCCTCGCTGCACAGAGACTGGCTGACTCAGCCCTGACCCCATCTTCACCGTACGTTGTGCACCCCTATACAATAAACTAACCCAATCCACAAAACCATCACCAATACCAAAAGCCCTAAGTGTGGAGAACAAATAAGAGTGATCCACCCTATCAAAAGCTTTGTCCTGGTCCAAAGAAACGATACCAAAATTAATATTATAACATTTAGATACATCGATAACATCACGCATGAGAAAAATGTTGTCCATCATTGTCCGGTCTGGTACACAATAGGACTGGTCTCTGTGAACAATTATTTCAAGTACAGTGGGGAGAACAAGTATTTGATACACTGCCGATTTTGCAGGTTTTCCCACTTACCAAGCATGTAGAGGTCTGTAATTTTTATCATAGGTACACTTCAACTATGAGAGACGGAATCTAAAACACAAATCCAGAAAATCACATTGTATGATTTTGAAATAATGAATTTGCATTTTATTGCATGACATACGTATTTGATCACCAACCAGCCACTAAGAATTCCGGCTCTCACAGACCTGTTAGTTTTTCTATAAGAAGCCTTCCTGTTCTCCACTCATTACCTGTATTAACTGCACCTGTTTGAACTCGTTACCTGTATAAAAGACACCTGTCTACACACTCAATCAAACAGACTCCAACCTCTCCACAATGGCCAAGACCAGAGAGCTGTGTAAGGACATCAGGGACAAAATTGTAGACCTGTGCAAGGCTGGGATGGGCTACAGGACAATAGGCAAGCAGCTTGGTGAGAAGGCAACAACTGTTGGTGCAATTATTAGAAAATGGAAGAAGTTCAAGATGACGGTCAATCTGATAAAAGACACCTGTCCATACACTCAATCAAACAGACTCCAACCTGAAGAGAGCTGGGATCACAGACTCAAAGAAAACCATTAGTAACACACTACCCCATGGATAAAAATCCTGCCACACCATGTCCCCCTGATCAAAGCATGTCCAGGCCCCTTTTCCAATGACCATCTGTGAAGAGGATGACTGGGAGAAGGTCATGTGGTCTGATGAGACAAAAAAGGGTTTTTTGTCTAAACTCCACTCGCCGTGTTTGGAGGAAGAAGAAGGATGAGTACAACCCAAAGGGGACAGGCCACCGTTTGGGGAGGTGATGGATCTTGGCCACACCTCCTTCCTCGTAGAGATTGAGTGGGTCGTGGCTGGGTTTCAAAAGACCCGAAACACACAGCCAGGGCAACTACGGAGGGGCTCCAGAGAAGCATCTCAAGGTCCTGGAGTGGCCTAGCCAGTCTCCAGACCTGAACCCAATAAAAAATCTTTGGAGGGAGCTGAAAGTCCGTATTGCCCAGCAACAACCCCAAAACCTGAAGGATCTGGAGAAGATCTGTATATAGGAGCGGGCCAAAATCCCTGCTGCAGTGTGCAAACCTGGTCGAGAACTACAGGAAACGTCTGATCTCTGTAATTGCAAACAAAGGTTTCCGTACCAAATATTAAGTTCTGTTTTTCTGATGTATCAAATACTTATGTCATACAATGAAATGCAAATTAATTACTTCTGGATTTTTGTTTTAGATTCCGTCACTTACAGTTGAAGAGTACCTATGATAAAAATTACAGACCTCTACATGCTTTGTATGTGGGAAAACCTGCAAAATCGGCAGTGTATCAAATACTTGTTCTCCCCACTGTATACCCTTCAGTCTGTTAGATAAGGTTCTGAAGAGAACCTTATAATCCGTACAAAGAAGAGAGACTGGCCTCCAGTTTTTGAGTAAAGCCAGGTCTCCTGTCTTAGGCAGCAGGGAAAGCACTGCTCGTTCACAGGAAACAGGAAGGGATCCTGTTCTAAAGCACTCCAGCAGCACAAGATGTAAATCAGGTCCAAGAATACTCCAAAAGTGTTTATAAAAATCAGTTGAGAGACCATCAATCCCTGGTGCCCGTCCTGACGTCATCTTTTTGACAGCAACTGTCAATTCAGCTAGAGTCAGCTCACAGTCCAAACCAGCTTTCTCTCCTGGGCTGAGCTGTGGAAGCCCTTCCAGGAGCTCCTCACGGCAATCCATGCTACACTGTTCTACCCCAAAGAGGTTAGCATAGAAGTCCATCGCATGATTCCTCATTTCACCAGGACTAGTGGTCACTCTGCCCCCTGGAAGATGAAGGCAAATCATCTGTTTCCTCTTTGCCACAGACCTCTTCAAATTGAAGAAGAAAGAGCTCGGGCCATCCATGTCTTTTAACTGGAGGAAGCGAGACCTGTCAAGAGCTCCCTTCACCCTCTCTTGCAAGAAAAAGCTCAAAGCCAACCTCTTCTCCTGCAGCAGATGACCCACAGTGGGATCAGGAACCCTATGTAAACCCTCCTCAATGTTCTTAATGTTTGTTTCAAGTTCCTGAACAACTGCTCTGATCCTAGCAGTGGAATGGGAAGTATACTGCTGGCAAAAAACACGAATTTGTGCCTTGCCATTCTCCCCACCACATCTTCAAAGAGCTAAAATCAGCTCTTTTAATTTTCCACTTCTGCCAAAAAAGCTAGAAACTCCTGCAGGAGTTTATTGTTAAAACACCAGTAGGATTTAACTCTTTCACCTGGTGAAATGATCAAGTCTGTGCTTACAAAATGGTGATCAGTAAAGCCGACTGGAATTATCCTGCTCTGCACTAGTCTTGGAAACATAAATCCTGTCTAGTCTAGCTGCGATTACCCTGTTATTGTTCACCCTCACCCATGTGTATAGTCGAGACTGTGGATGTTTAACTCTCCATGTGTCTAATAAGTCCAGATGTGTGATGGTACTGCAGAGGCTCTGTGCTGACTGCGGGTATGGTTCCTCACTCATCCTATCTACAGTTAAATCTAAATGTACAGTTAAAATCCCCACCCATGATGAACTGGTCCTGATGATACTTCTTCAGTTAATTTTTTAGCAGGTTAAAAAACGCTACTCTCTCTCTTTCTTGATTTGGGGCGTATACATTAACAAAATAGAACACAGAGCTCTCTATTTCTGCTCTAACAATCAATAACTGACCCTTCACCACTTCAGTAGAAGATAAAATAGTTGTGTTTGCTGGTCCTTTAAACAAGACAGCAACCCCTGCACTGGTATTAGTACCATGGCTGAGGTAACATGAGCCTTCCCACCATAAGCCCCAATCTATCTCATCCTTTGGAATTGTATGTGTTTCTTGCAAAAACAACACATCCACCTTTTTTTGAGTAGAGACCTCAGAAATTAGAGCCCTCTTATGTCTGTCCCTCCCTCCATTAATGTTCAGAGACCCTATTTTGATGTTTGGCATAGAGAGGTCAAAAAAGAGAAAGAGACAAGCTGAAACCAGCAAAGAACAGTAAAGAAATGAAACCACCATGTGATAATGCATGATCTTTCTACTTTTTGGCTTTTCTAGCAGTTGTACCTCTCTTTACCTTTCTCAGAGTTGTTAAGTGTTTCTTGAGACGGTAACGTTTCTTTTCACCCAAGAGGTCAAAACCCACCAGTTTTTTTTTAATACCCCAACAGATTGGATGAATTTATCAGTGTCACCAAAGTAGTCACTCACTTTAACAGATTTTTTGAATGTTTCATCCAGAAAGTTATGGATCTCCTCTAAAGAGTAGAGATCAGTGTTCCTGTTGGAAAAGTCACCAATGGATGCTGTGTCTGACTCAGACTCAAATTCCATGTCTTCTCCTTCCAGTGTTTCCTCTATGTTGATTTTGGAGCAGCAGCCCGCCGGTGTTCAGACGGGCCTGCCCCCACTGCTAAAAAAAAATCCTAGCGGAAACACTGCCTTCATATGAGACCTGACAACAGACTTCATCCTGTCCTGCAACACTGGTGGAGGGTGCTGACAGCGGGGAGACCTGCACAAATAAGTCCCTGATAAACACTCTCAATCAGCTGATGAACAAGTGGCTCGTTTTTCAGAAAGACAACCACCGCTTTGTTCATTCGGGAAGCGTAAGACAGCTGGTCATGTCCTACCTGCTCACCGACAGACAGCAGCACCTCCTCAACAGTCACGGAGCCATCCGGCGGGACTAGCCGCACTCCCTGCCGGATAGATGGAGGAGGCGTCTGGGAGGACGCCATTCCTCCCGGAAAAACACCTGGCTAAAACTCTGATCACTCAGCCAAAACTCACCAATAGTAACAATAAATCTTACCTGATCAATGCATGTACAGTTGGAGAAACAAGAAAAAAAACAAAAAAAGCAGAAAACCAGTTCAAACCTCCGCGCCACTCGCACGTCCACCACCACCACTCATGCTCACATTCACCAGAAACGGAGAGGAGAGGAGAGGAGAGGAGAGGGGATAAGACATGGGGAGGACAGGAGATAATGAAAGGAGAGAAGGAGAGGATAGTTTAAACAACAGGAGAAACGGGAAAGAAAGGGAGACTGGAGAAGAGAGAGGAGAGGAGAGGAAAAAAGGAGATGAGTCTGGCAGGGACCAAGAAAGGAGAGTAGACAAAGTGGCGAAAAGACGAGGACAGGGGAGGAAAGAGGACGCAAAGGAGAGAAAAGGAGAGGAATGAGGGATGGTAAGAAGAGGTGAGAAGGAGGGGTGAGGAGAGATGATAAAAGAAAGGAAGATAAGAGCAGAAGATGAAGGAAAGGAGGAGGAGTGAAAAAGAAAGAAATGAGTTGTGAGTTATTGCTCCAACAGGAGGAGAGAAGAGTAAAGAAGGATTAGAGGAGGCAAGTAGAGGAGGGAGGGAGAAGAAGGGAGGGAGGAGATGCTACGAGAGGTGGGATTAGAACAGAAATAGAAAATCAAGCAGAGAGAGACGAGAGGAAGGAAAAGGAGGTTGCGTGAGAAGGACGAGACACTCGACATCAAGTGGAGCAATGAGAGGAGAACGAAGGGGCAGGGGAGGAAGGAGAGAGGAAGGAGAAAGAAAGAAAGAAAGGAGAAAGTAATTAGAAAAGGAAGAGGATGAGATGAGCAGAAAGACGGCGTGAACAATAAAGAAAGGAGGAAATGAGACATAAATGGAGGAAACTACGAGCGAAAGAGTAGGAGACGCGGAGAGAAAAACTCTGCGGAGGTAAAGAGGGACAGCTGTAGGAAAAGAGAGAGAAATGATGGAGGGATAATAAAGAGAAGAGCGTCCACAGTGGGATGAAGTGCACTGCCTGCGTTTCACTCTGCTGCACAAAACAATCACAAGCCAAGCACCTCTCTCTCCATCCATCCATCTATCTGGAAAATAAAAAAAAATGAGTGGAGGAGGAAGAAAGAGGGAGAGAGAGGAAGGGAGGAGTGATGGAAAGAGAGAGAGAGAGAGAGAGAGAGAGAGAGAGAGAGAGAGAGAGAGAGAGAGAGGCTTGTGATAGTGAGAACAAAAAAGTCCTCACCCACACAGGTCAGAGCAAAATCACAATCCGAAAAAAAGAAGAGGGATTTTAAACTTTCTCTCTCTCCGTCGGCCCAAAAGCTGCTGCTGATCACACATACACACACATTGAACTCACAACCCAACACTGATAGTAATCACAGTAATAAAGCTCAAACAGACACAAACCATTATTTTCATCTGTCCCTTACTTTTTCCAATAATATATGACTTCTTTATTCTATATAATATATGAAACTATTAAATAATACTCATCACATGTCCACTGTAGCATCTCTAAACAGCCCCACAGACAGTGGATATAGTGGACAGAGCTTTCAGGTCTGTGGAGTGAAGCCAACACTGAAACCTGCATTCTTTTTAATGGCCAGCGGGGGGGGGCAATAATAGAAGTCCAATCCTACTGAGTATTATGAATATTATGGAGAAATTAACCTACTTCTCACTTGATTTATTAGCTCAGTAAACAGTTTCCTAATGAGTTTCAAGCCTTTTTCTAAATGATGGCCCCATGTTGAGTAAAGTTTCTCTGAATGCTTGGAAGGCTGAGCTGTATTCAAATGGTTGCAATCTGCAACTTCACTGCTAGATGGCACTACATCCCACACACTGGTTCATACAGTATAGGCCAGGTCACAAGCTCTTAAACCGGCATTCTTCACATCTTCATTATGGACTTTAAAATATTTGAAGTCATCGATCGAGTATCCGAATGTTACTATTGCTCAACAAAACCCCCTCGGGAGGACTTTGACTCTTCCTATTCAGTCAGAGTTGATTTCTTTAATAATAAATCCACCCTCAACCTCAACGAGTAGTTCTCCTTTTAAGCACGACCCTCACCTTTCTCTAACCTTGAGTGAGTTGGGTTCACTAGTAGCACTATGGAGCAAAGTGTCTCTGGTTCGTACAGCACTTTGGTCAACAAGGGTTGTTTTTATATGTGCTTTATAAATATGATTTGATTTAAAGCTCCACAGGGAACCTTTAACCACATGTTAACCATGAGGCGTTGATCAGAAAACTCTAATATGAAATCATTCTATAACAGTTATATGAGTGTACAGTATACCATAACCACATACACTAATATAATAATAATAATAAACACACATGCTGGGCTCCAGGTGCTCTGATTTCATGTCTCTATATTTCAGACAGGCGGTGAAGCTGCAGCCATCTGCTGATCGTGTTCAATGATGCAATGATGTAAAGATAAAGTCAGACTACAGGTGGAGACACCCTCCCTCTCTCTCCAACACGTCCTCATACTGAATCAGTGACTCCCAAAACTGTATATGACAATGGGGGGGGGGTTCCAGCAACAGGCAGGCGTACTGGACCTTTGTCGTCATGGTTTCTGTTCAAATAAGCACGTTACAGAAGTTACGTATGTTACGTTAATTAAAATGCTGACCTTTGGTTTCACACGGGACACAAATGTCGGTCTCCTGGGTGAATGTTCTGTGTTTGACCCATCTATCCACTGGAGCTGTGTATTAGCAAGAGTCTGGTGAAAGGATATGTATCACCAAACAGGGGTTACGATTCAATGTATTGAGATATATTGTGATATTGTAAGCAAGGCGATATATATTGATATGAGATATTTAAAATCTAATTTTAGGAAAACTGTCCGAAGAGCAAAAAAGTCTTTGTTAGATCCGAGATCATAACCCTCGGTTTATGTCGGGGTGCAGTGTTTCTGAGAATGGAGACAATATCACAAAACAAAATATCGTGATATTATGATTTCGATATTTTCTTACACCCCTACTTTCCACCCCGACCTCACCCGACTTCCTCCTTTGTTCCCGCCTAATAATAAACGTAAACACGGGTCGTAATAAGCTGCTTGCATAGACGACCAATACAGTCATATTTCTGGGGAGGACTGTGTCTCTCCCACTGTAGGGCACAAACTGGTGGGAATTGGCTGATACTGGGAACCAGTCCGAACCATTCGATTAGCTGAAGATAGTTTAAAAGCTGTTATTTTGAGGCAGAGCTCGTTTAAAAATCCATTTTTCTCTCCTGTCTTACATCCCCTCTTAGTGTGAAACTCTCGCTCCCTCTCTGCACTCCACCAAGCTAAGCCACCGTCTTCTGTTTAATCCCTTTATTTAAACAAACATTCATGTTAAAGCCCCCTCTCTCAAAGTGCTTTTACTCTTTTACTTTTTTCTCCACTTTTATTCTGTTTCATCACTTTTATCTCTCTTTTCATCCTTTAGTCTGCTCAGCCTCGTGTCGACTGTTTATGTGCTTAACAAATGCTGTGTTGTTTCACATGATACCGGCATAAATAAACTCGTATTATCCACTGTGTGCTTTAGGAGGAGGAAGGCACACAAACATGCCTACATTAGAACTCATCCCAGCTTGGCACTAGCTGCAGATTTCATCCATCGCTGCAGCTGCTGAGGTAACGTTTGGATGGAGCACAGAAAAAAAAAGATGAGAAAGAGGGACGGGGGGGGGTCGCTGGAGTGTGATCTGTTACGCAATCAACACCATCAGAACAAACATCGCGGCTGAAAAACAAGAAACATACTGACATTTTATGTCTTGGGAGATGTTGGGTGTCAAACAATAAGAAGGTGGTTGAACCTCCTGACTCCCGGTCTGGTCCCATCGGCGGTGAACTGCATGTTGTGATGATCTGATGTGTGTTCTCATTATTCAGTCTTTTGTGCCGGCTCAAAGCAGTAGAGCCAAATTTTCATTATTTTCATCGGCGACAGATCTACTGATGATTTTTCTATTAGTTCTTTTGTGTAAATAACGTCAGAAAATAGTGATGAAAGTCCAAAGTGACGTCTTTAACGGTCAAAACTTAAAGAAATTCAGTTTTAAAATGATATAAAGCAGTAAACCTTCACATTGGAGAAGCTGGAACCAGCTGACTAATTATCTGTCGACTAATGATTAAATAAAATAAACACTTTAACCCAACAGAAAGTTCACCTGTAATGTTTTAAACACACACCAGAACTGATTGTTATTCTGCTAACTGTTGTCATTGTAATCACTCGTGATAATTAGTAGGACCAGAATTATTTTACTGTCCCCTCGCTGTCTCACATTAAAGTGTCCAGTTCCAAAAGCAGAGAACTCAAATTAAATAGGAAACTACTGGCGAGTCCACGTTTTGTAATTAACTAAAATCTCAAGATACAATTAGACACAATTATTGTTCATCCACTGCTGGATGCTCATATTGGAGATCTGCTGTTTGCCATCTGTGTAGAGCTCTGCCTGTGTGTGTGTGTGTGTGTGTGTGTGTGTGTGTGTGTGTGTGTGTGTGTGTTGCGGCAGCAGAAACTTAATGTTTTGGCTGACATTTAAAAGGGAGGATGTACTTTCCTTCAGGTGGACAGGGGAAACACTTAGGAGGGCTGACGAAGGGTTTAATATGCGGGGAAAAACCCCTGTGGGCCCGCGCGCACGCACCGACGTGCACGCACGCACACACAAACACACACACACACACACACACACACATTCTGCAGCTCCATCCATCTCTTTCGTTTTCTCCTTTTTGTTTCTTCCTTTCTTATGCGCGCTCACACACACACACACACACACACACACACACACACACACACACACACACCGGAGAACTGCACTGGCGCAAACATGCACGCACACGCGCAAAAAAAAAAAAAACCCCGCACAACCTCCATCTCCTGCGCACGCAAAACGCAGAGAACAGAGCCTACAGAGACCCACACAAACTCTGCAGCCCGCCCCTCTCTCTCTCTCTCTCTCTCTCTCTCTCTAACTCACACACACACACACACACACACACACACACACACACACACAAGCTCGCACGCACTTTCTCTGCACCCCCTCTCTTTCCAGCATTAGTCAATAGAGTCAGGATACATAAACCACCCACCAGTCACCCAAAGCATCTCCCAGCCAAACCCTCTCTCTCTCTCTCTCTCTCTCTCTCTCTCTCTCTCTGCAACAGCACATATGCAACCTGCAGCAGCTTCAACACATCCACAGCAACAACAAAAAAAAAAAAACCCCATCACCACACTAGTCTCAAATTCCCAACCAAACCACATCAAACATCTGGAGTTGGCTGAATCCTGCAGGAATTCTGGGTAAACAGCGCATCCAAGATCGCTTATTATCAGCATGTAGAAGCAGTTCAGCGCAACCAGCTCCAAGTGCTACGAAGGTGTAATACAGTCAGGACATCACGGGGGAGGGATGGAGGGCACATTTTTTTCTAATAAACACAACATTCAGAGAGATAAATCGGCCTCCTGAGGGGTTAAAGCACATCTGGGAGACTGTGCGAACAGTCACAAGCACTTGAAATAGATTTCAGTTGGAGGCAAAACCAGAAGAAAACGCACCAAAGTCTTAAAAATAATCTTCACACAGCTTCATTATCCGGTTTCTGCTCTGTTAAAAACTGATACTCCACATTATGGCCGACGGTTCGTTTTTTTGGGGGGAAACCGGGGTTAACATTGACTACAGGTAGCAGAGCCGAGGCAACATTTCAACGGCCACAGCTGTAGTTCATTAATCAATTACAGATGCTTACAGGTGTTAATTCCCGCCGTGTGCGGGGTTTTAATCCGGATTTGAAAGCCAAAAAAAGAAAGAGAGAACAGTCGGTGTTCGGGGTGTTTCTTACCTTTATTTTCGGAGACCCTCTCGCTCCGTCTGTGTTGGGAAAGATAAAAAATAAAAACAACCGTTGCTCTCCAAATTAACGATTAGTCCCCTCTCCCCGGGGGTCTCGCGCACCTCACGTGCGGCGGTTTCCCACTCTCTCTCTCTCTCTCTCTCTTTCTGTGTGCTCTCTGCGCGTATCTCTGTCTGTCTGTCTCTTCTTTTCTCGCGGGATTTCCTCCTCCGCCTTCCTCTTGTCTTCTTCTCCTTCTTCTCCTCCTCCTCCTTTATTCGTCTTCAGCTCCGAGGTATCAGCTCGTTCTCCTCGCGCCACTTGGACGGAGACGGAGCGGCTCGCGACGCTTCTGCTGCTGCTGCTGCTGCTCCTCCGCGCGACCCATCCTGGTGTGAGCGGGTTTCTGCTGCGGCGGGAAAGAGGAGAGGAGGGAAACAAGCTCTCTCTCTCTCTCTCTCTCTCTCTCTGTCTCTCTCTCTCAGTCCTGAAGCTACAGGTGATGGAGGAACATGAGTTGGCGTGTGGCGGCGGCGACGCTCCCTGCAGGGCGTCCTGGTTCCTGGAGTACGCACCAGTAACTGCGACGTTGCTGGTTTGAGACCACAAGCCTATATCCTCTCTCTCTCTCTCTCTCTCTCTCTCTCTCTCTCTCTCTCTCTCCACGTTTTCTCACAGTTTAATGACCACTAATGGTGAAATTTCAGGAGGGAATATGTGTACTTTTTACACCTCTATATTTATTTGTTTTATATATTAGTTATAAATGAACATTTTCCATTAAAAAGAGGTTCAGTTCATAAAATGGGGCATTTGTATTGTTTCAATCAGTGGAAGGATGCAAGCATAGGCTACTAGGTTACTCAACTACATGCTTTTTTCACTCCAGTAAGCTACATTTATTTCTAAGCTTAGTTTGAAGATTAAGATTTCACACACAAAATATACGATGAGCCTACAAAATATAATGCAACAGTAGCCTATATTACAATTGTTAAAAAAAGGGGTTAAATTAGTTAAAACCTCCACTAACTGCAACAACAAAATGCTACTTATGCATTCATGATGAGCAACAGTAAAAGACACATTCACTATTTGCTATTTTTATGCTTTATGGGTGCTTTTATTTTGTTTATTTAAGTGCATTTTGCTCATAATACCTAAAGGACCAGTGGATTTAGGGACACATATGGCAAGATTGGTAAGAACCCCTTGATTCAACCATCTGTCCACAGCCGGTGTTTGGCGTACCCCGTAGAAGAGGACCCCTCTCCCTCTATAGATAAAAAACGACTCATTCTAAGGTAACAAAAACACAAGACTGATTCATTTCAGGTGATTATACACTAATGAAAACGTACCTGTGAATATTATATCCCATTTCTGCCAGTAGATCCTCCTAAATGTTACACACTGGAGCTTTTTACTGAAGTATCTGATTGCTTATTGCTTATACTTTAATGCAGTAATAACAGTAAAAACACTGACAGGGGCCATTCTGCATAATGAATGCTTTTACTTGAAATTCTCTACACTTTGCTGATATGTACCTTTCCTAATAGTAGTAATTTGACTATTGATCTGTTAACGCTGCCATAGACTTTCTTTTAAATCCAAATTACTGTCATCTATTATATGTAATCTATTACCCTCAGTGATCCATTTAACAGCATATTGCCATGGAAACTGCTGACACCAAAACATCTATTAACAGCTGTATAAAGTACAATAAAAAAATATATGTTATTATTCTCCATCAGAGTTTTGTTGATATTAACACCCCTTCAAAGGTTTCTCTATCAAAGTGTTAATTAAGTTTCTGACCAGCGTTTCAGAAACTTTCATCTATGCCTGTCTTCCTAATTAGAGCTGTCAATCATTGCTGGGGGGGTCCCAGGTGCACAGGCCAGCTGGAGATTGGAGGGTGCAGCCTGAATGCTGAGGAGGCTTTGAAGCAAAGGTCCAGTTAGACCTGCACTGAAAGTAAATGATGACCTCAAGTACTTCATGAAGGGAAGGTTGTGGAGCAGCAGTGTCCGGACTTTAAAGAAGCAGGCGGGCGGACAGAAGTTTACTAGTTTTAGACTTGAAGACGCAATCAGGACAGGGGGAAACAGGAAACTTTAAACGAAAACGCCTCCCCCAACTAATGCAATTTTTTTTTTAAGCTTTCACCATTCTTTGCTCCCCTACAGCTCCTTGTGTTTCCACATTCATTTGATAACTTGTTTACTATTCTCATGCCTTTTCACAGCACTTCTACCACAAATCTGAGGTGCTTTGAAAAGGTTGCTGATATTTCTTCACCTTGACAGATGAGGAAACCCTTTGGGGGCAACACTGCAGAGCAGCGAGTCCAAAGAGCAGAAAGTGAGAACAATTACTCCAGCAGCTATCAGTTGCTGCATCACTAGTGCAGAAGCAGACTGTGTATATATAACCTTTATATGTGTTTAATTATTTGGATATAAAATCTGAACTCTCATCTTGACCTTTGAATATAAAGCCAATATATAATAATATATTCAAACAAACACCAGAAACAACGTTTTCTGAGAAAGAAAGTTCTGTACCATGTAGAGTAGTGTTCACACTCATTGTTTGACTCACATCCTTGAAGCCTAAATGTGTTTAATGCTGTTTCTTCCTTATTAAACATTTGCAGAGCAGATTTGTTGGATAAATCAGAAACCTCTATTGTTAAAATCCATATTATAGCTCAATGTTGTCTTTTTCCTCATTTTATTAGCTGACTTTTGTTGGTGCATTGCAGTGTGTCTTAGGACATTGCCACCATCAGTCGTCAAGAAGTAGAATAGAGCAATGAGCGTGAGGCAGCTGGACTTGCCAGTCTTTAATCTGCGTTTGTGGTCAGTTCTGTACCAATTAGCGTCAATGTCAGTAGCTTTGCAGATATTTTGACATAAATTATTGGACAAATTCTAATTTTGGCCTGATGATGGCGCTAGTCCAACAGTCAGGGATCCCTAACGTCTGTAGGATTCGTCCTATGGGGACCATGAATGTCTGAGCATCACTTTAAACTTAAAGATTTGGTAAACATATGTTCATCCCACTGAGCTCAATGACGTTATGTTGTTTTAAAAGAACATAACTCAATCTCAGTCTCACGCGGCATCAGATTTCGATAAGATTTAACTTCTTATCATTCATTTAGACACAAGAACTGTGAAGTCCTGATTCAAGAACGACAAATAGCTCCAACATCAGTCGGTCCGTTTGTTCACCACTTTCGTCCAGACTGAAATATTTCAACAACTATTAGTATCAGTGTAGAAGATAATGCTCTCATAAGAAGTCTGATATCACAGTAATACAGTTATAAACACCCACCACTATGTAACTGTAATGGGACATTCAACTATCCCAAATAAAATGTCATTGAACTGAATACGCAGCGTGTACTAATCTTGTCTGGTGCTAAATGTTCCAAAGGGAATGAATGAATGTGTGTATGTATGTGTGTGTGTGTGTGTGTGTGTGTGTGTGCTCAGGAACACGTATAATCCATCATAACGCAGACACCTGGTGCCTCTGCCATTACTCCTGCGTGGTCTGGACTGTGTGTGTGTGTGTGTGTGTGTGTGTGTGTGTGTTTGTTCTGCCCAGTGTGTGGGAGTCGGTATCCATGGGACACCTGATTCAATTACTGGATCGTCATAACGAGATGAATGGAAAGGCAGAGAGGGGAGGAAAGGGTGAGAGAGCTAAGGGAGGAAGGGATGACGGAAAGGAGGAAGAGCAAGGGGGGGAAAGGAGTAAAGGGACATAGGAGGAGTAAAAGAGGGCAAGAAGAAGATGTAAGAGGGAAATTAAGTGAGTGAGGAAAGAATGAAAGGAATGGACGAGGAGGAGAAACGGTAGGTGGATAACAGAGCAGGAGAAGAGGAGAGTGGATGAAAAGAGAGATGGATGAGAGGAGGGAGAGAGACTGTGTGACATTTTCCAGAACAGCCGCTCGTTGATGTGAAAGCACTGCGACGAGTGTGTGTGTGTGTGTGTGTGTGTGTGTGTGTCTGTGTGTGTGTGCATGTAGACACTGTTTAAGCTCAGACTAATCCATTCGAGCCAAATTCTACACCCACACACACACACACACACACACACACACACACACTGAACCTACAGTATGAGGCATGCTACCATATAAGTAGAAGCCAAGAAGACAACCAAAAGCTTTATTTTACCTTTTGTTTTCTTCAACTTTTCTTTTCTACTGAGGTTTGCTGTTCATAGTTCCTTCGTTACCATTACTGTCATCTCCAGACATGTTTTAGTTCATGAAAATACTCATTATTTGAATAATAATTTGCCACACATATACCATTAAGCAATGGTTTTTAAATTGAAAAAAGGAAATATTTTGTTATATGTGTTATATTTAACAAATAAATATACATTTAATTTAACCAGCATGCCCAGAGGTCTTTCTTCAACCTCAGTTTGTTTAAAGGTCACGTCACCCAATGAGTCTTTGCATTACAGTCCATATAACAACAATAACCAAACTGAGGTGGATAGCTAGTAGGAGTAGAAAGCAGAAGAGTAAATTTAAGCTTATCCAGAGAAGGTGGAGCTTGATGAGCAAAGACTTTACCCCCCCGAAAGAGTTTTTAAACCTAGGAACAGTTAAATATCAGGAGAAGATAAAGGACTCCCTGTTATACCTCTTATAAACAGGTTATAAATGGTTGTAAAACTCCAATAATAGAAATACAGAGACCTATTTTGGCTTTAAAATGGGCAATCACAGATGGAAGATAAAAATATTCTTTGTATTGAACCTGTTTTAGTTTAATTTCAAAGTCACGTTTATACACAATTCTCATAAAAGTAGGAAAAAGTCATCCAGTATCAAGCTGATGAAGCCATTTTAAGTGTGTTTTTGGGTTGTTTAAGGGCTCCAGGGACAGAACAATGTGTTTAGAAGACGCTTGCCAAAGAGTTTTGTTTGTGTTTGTAATAAATTAGAACGGGGGACAGACAGGGAAGTCACACAATAATTTAAAAAAATGTTTATTATGAACTGAATTTTAAAACAAATTATGATCGGGAAGCTGAAGCACACACAGTTTTAAATGGAAATAACCTTAGATACTCCGTATGTCCGCACTGATCCTGTTAGAGCTGGTTTCAGGTATATGTACCATTAAATACATCTTAAATGCCCACATTCCTCCTCTTTATGACTCCTGTAATTGTTTTTAATAAATGTTAGTCTGTAGCTTGACTGGGGTCGTCTGGCCTTATATCTCTGATTAGGAATGTTCTCTATTGATTAGCTGAGCTGATCCTTCACCTCCCCCTGCTGGTTAGTTTGTGTACTACACCACATGAACATCCTCATCCACATCTTCTACTGTTCCTGAATGTTCCTATTTCCTATATGGATATCAGTATCTATTTTTATTACTTTTTCACCGCATTGGTTGCAGTGTTGGATTATCTGGGAACTAAAATAAATTCTATATATTGTGTGTGTGTGTGTGTGTGTGTGTGTGCATGTAGAAGGATGTATGCACACTCATATAGACCGCTAATCGAAACATTCATAAACACACATTTCTCTCTGTCTGTGTGTCTGTGTGTGTGTCTGTGTGTCTGTGTGTCTGTGGGTCTGTCTGTAGGTCTGTCTGTCTCTGGGTGTCTTACTCTTCCTCTCCTCTATGCACTCTTTACCTCTTCACCCTCTTTCTTAAATCTCTCTCTTATACTTATGAGGCCAAATACTGAACATTCAAATGTGTCTGCTTTGCCTCTCTTACATAATCTCTCTCTCTCTCTCTCTCTCTCTGTATCTCTCTCTCTCTCTCTCTCTCTCACTCACACACACACACACACACACACACACATACACACACACACACACACACACACACACACCGTGATAAACGGCAGCTCATCCATTAGCGGTGGTGTTTAGATCAATTGTCTGGTACCTTAGGAGATGTGGCAACATTTATATTTGGCCTCTCCTCCTCTTCTTCCTTCTCCTCCCCTGCCTTCCCTCCTCTCCTCTATCCATTCCTTTCCCCTGTTTTTTTTCTACACCTGCTCCCATTTTTTCTCTCATATTTCTCTTCTGTCTCCTTTGTTTTCTATCAATTTAATGGTCTCACCCAGTAAAAAAAAATTTTTTTTTCCCTCAGCTCCTTCGGGCTGCCAACAGCGCTCTCAGTGAAATAAAAAGAAATAAAAAATCGTCATTAATGTGAAATTAAAGACATTTTTAATTACACAGTTATACTACAGACAAGAGAATTGTGTAATTCTCAAGAAACATAACAAATGTTAGATGCCAACTGTTTGATTTCTGGAGAATGACACTTTCTTATTGTTCTAAATGTATTGTGTATTTGAAACAGCTCAGCATTTTTGATAAAGTTGATAAAATTTTGGGCTTGTATCCATATGGTTAAATGCACCATGTTGCTTATGATAAAAACAACAACTAAATATATGTAATCTAATGTAATGAAATCCTTCCTCTAATTACCATCTTCCTCCTCCTCCTTGTCCTATCACTTAGGCACTCCTCCTCTCCTCTATCTCCTCCCTAAAACACAGCTTTCCTCACCTTTTCCTCCTTTTTTTGGGGCCTTTAAGTTTTCCTCCTATCCCCTCCCAGGCTTACTCCTGCATCTATGTGATCTTCATCCTTTCCCCTCCTATTTCACCTCCTACCCCAACCTTTCATCTCCTGCTCTCCTTTCGTTCTCTTCGTTATCCTTGACTTTCACTCCTCTTCCTTTTTTCAACTCCTACCCTCTCTCCTCTCCAGTCTCTCTTCCATTACCTTCCTCTCCTCCTCTTCCTTCCTCCTATTCTTTTTTCGTCATGCTCTCCTCTCTTCATGCTGCTCCTCTTTCCACTTTACTTCAGCTTCACCTTTTTTTATTTACTTTCCTCCTGCTCCTTCTCCTCAGTCACATCTCCATCCTCCTTCCATGTTCACCTTCCCATCTTCCCCTCGTTAACGAGTCGGTGTCAGCCGTGACGTTCTGGTTAAACTGTGAGATTTGCCTCGCTAACCGTTTCGCTTCGGTCAGACAAGCAGCAAATTAGGCCTGCAAGTGTGTGTGTGTGTGTGTGTGTGTGTGTGTGTCTTGTGTACATGCATGAGAATGTGTTTCTACAAGTGTGTGCATATGTTACAATGTGTTCATGTGCATTAATGTGGGTGGATGTTTTCTATATCCATTTCTTTTTGTGAGAGAAAGTGTGTCCTCGATTGTAGAAACGCTAATCACTTAATTAAGGAGAAAAGAATAAAGACGCAGCATTAGACAACAAAATGATAAAAGTTAACAACATAAAACGCAGCTGGAGAGGGAGGTATGTGGAGGGAACATCCCTCATCTGTAAAGTGATCTGTGACAGAATTCATTTCAGTGATGATGAAAAAGGTTTTGGCGAGGACTGGAGGGAGCGGAGCGTTGATTAAATCTCCATTGCAGTGATTATGGCGTCGTCAGTGAGCTGCCAGGAAGAGATCAGCCAAAAGCGACTATTATCATCTGCAGCAGTCAGTCTGGGTTCAACTCACTCCCCAAACACTGTCCTGACAAGAGGCACTGCTCACTTCATGCTCCTGTTATCTTACACACTTTCAGATTGCCCAAAACTGCCCCTGTAAAGCATGACTTCAGCTAAAATATCATCTTTGCCCTGTAAGATATAAAGGGCAGCAGTGCACAGAAAGTTGTGATGCAGGTCATGGTTAGGATTAGCACCCCAGAAGACATATCATTTTTTTTCTGCCATACGGGCATCCAAGAGGAAACTTTTGCAGCGTTTCTTTGAACATGGGGGGCAGCAGTGCTGGGTCCAGTAAGATGATTGGAAGTGTATTCTTTTGAATCTTTCAGTTTGAATGCAGGTCCTGTTGAGTGGTAGCAACATTTCCAGTGAACAAATGGCCCTACTCAACCTTCCAGGAACCCAGAAACCTTCAGAGAGCCTACTTTCCTTTGACTTTTGGTTTATTGGCCGTAATTCCTGCTTCCCAAAATGTGTCTATATTAGGAGGCAGAACTCTAAACTTTACTCAAACACTGGAGGCATGGCAGAATACAACATATTGTACAGTGCCCCTCAAAATAAAATCCTGGACAGTCAAAACTCAAAAGTTGCCCAGCAGTTCAATGTGGAGAAGGTGAGAACGGTTCAGCTATATTTAGATTTTTTCGGACAGGTAGCGGCAACCAGGAGACAACCGATCGAAGAAAAGCTGCTCTCTGAGGTCAACAGCTTCCGAATTCTCTGAAAAACTGTAACTCAAACAAGGAGACTGTCCCAAGAAAAATGACATTTCAGCAGATTCCCCAAAACTTTTTTAGTGACAGGAAACAGTGTGACGTTACAGAGCCACAGAGAGAATAGGTTAGGGTGGCTAGATGGCTCAACAACACATCAGACTTTAACATCGCCTCCTGTTTTGTTCCCTATCGACAGTCAACGTTGGTTTCTTATAACCATGACTACAGTGTTTCCCTGACCTACTCCTTTTAGTGCCTAAACCTGACCAAACCTTAACCTTAGCTGTATCAGATCAGGAAACAGGTATATTCAACTATGACTTGTCGGTGTGGATTTCAAAGACACAGCTAAACGATGTTTAGGGGCATCAGGTCGGTTTGTTGCAGTAAATCTGGCTTTCAGTGTTGCGTTTATTCGCCATTGTCAGCCCTCACAAATATTGCACTAATCAACTAAACTTATATTTCTTGTTTTTAGTTTAAGGTGTTTTGTTCCTTCGAAAAAAATCTATTTTAATTTAACTTTAACAGAAACATGCTCAATTAAATCTGGTTAATTTTGGGTTCCAGTGTACATTTAGATTCACTCTAACGTGGCTCTACTCGAATGAAGTCTTACTTGAAAATATCCTACTAATCCCATGTATTTTACTATAGAATAAGTTGCATATTGTGGCTTTAATATCAGTTCAAGCCTGCCTGATGCTCTCTGTGTCAGTATATACCCATAATCTCCTTACTGAGTGGCCTCTGGGGTGTATTCAGATGGTCACAATATCTTCAGCAGAGGGCAGAGGTTGAAGGAAATGGCTCTTAGCTCCATGACGTCTTTACATAACACCATAAAGCTGGTCTCATGTGAATAAAAGACCTTGCAGGGCAAATTCTGCCGTCTAGAGGATAAGAAACAACTCCCTCTCTCCTTCTCTGTCTTCCGTCTTTTTCTCCCTTTTCTTTCTTCCTCTTCCACATCTTTTCTCTCCCCACGGTTGTTCTACCATTTTTCTGTCCGCGTCTCTTTTTTCGTGTGTAAAAACCCAAATTGCTGGATTATGACAAAGTCACCTTGCCCTCGCACTTCAGCTCTCAGACGGGGAAACAAACACACACACACACCTCCTATTACTCCGTTTAAACAATGTGTCACGCCTACTTTTCAGTGTCTCCTTTCTCTCTCTCTCTCTCTCTCTCTCTCTCTCTCTCTCTCTCTCCTCTCTCTCTCTCTCTCTCTCTCTCTCTCTCTCTCTCACACACACACACACACACACACACACACTTGTAGAGACCTGGGGAGGCTGCATGAGTTCAGTATGACCCTGATGGAGGGAAGAGAAATTACAAAAGATTTTAAAAAAGAGCAAAGACGATTTCATGGTAGATTTTTTCTTCAAGCTAGTCGAGGGCAATTCCACAGGCTGTGGTTATCTTTCTTTTCGGGACTGGTGAGATGCACTTTTGCAGGTTGATTTTATAATGTGCCACTATGTCATTGGGTTTTACTTTTTTAGTGGCATCCACTCAAACTGTTGTTGGCAGCTGCTGTTTACCGCTGTAGGTGTGGTGGCAGGTGCCTAAAATAGTGGCAGCCATGGGCATTACATCAGAAGCTGGCAAATTTATTACTGAGGTTCCTCGCCAATGGCTGCGGTAGACGCCACCAGAAGTGCCACAGCTAAAGTATGTTGCCACTCTAAATGGAAAAAAAGCATCAACTTTTGTCATCTGTCACATGACAGGAGAAGAATGAAGAAAGAACTTGAGAGAGAAGTTGAAGAGAAGTGTTTTGCAAATCGCTGCTTAAAGATGGCGTGACTTTCAGATTTCTGGTGTTTAAAATGAGCTGTTATTCCAGTCCACCGCATCGATCCGCCATGTTTCTACCGGAGTTGGGAGGTAACAAAGTACAAATACTTCATTACTGTAGTGTAGTATTTGTAGGCATCTACATTTTTTAAAAAAGTTTTCATGCACCCATTAATATCAAGCTTGGCCGAGCCTTAGTGGGGGTCCCGACCCCCAGGGTGGGAACTACTGGCCTAGAATGGACAAGCCAGACACTGTCTCTAGATAGTTCTCTCCGGTCTCTTCTATTCTATTCACAAACATCCGACCGTCCTCCTTTCACTTGAGCTGGTAAACAGATTAGCATCCTGTCCTGAAAACACTGCAGCACCAATCCCATCAGCCCCCACTTCCTGTGCCCGTTACTCTTTCATCCCGTCTGTGAGTCTGTGCCCGGACTCAGACTGTTTGATAACAGCGGCAAAAGCGATGAGGTAGGGAAGAGGAGAGGGGGAGTGTTTTCATCAGACGAATGCTGTTTCAATTTTTCATTTCCGCAGGGTGTAAGGCCACACACCGATGAAGTATGGAGAGATGGCGAGGTGATGGATAGAGGAGTGTGTGCGCACATATGTGCGTAGAAAGAGAGAGAAGTGTAGGAAAAGAGAGCTCGAGATACCTGACTGACACAAACACACAGACAGAGGTTCAACTAAAGTGACTCAGAGGTTGAAATAATCTTATTAGTTGAGTCACCCAAGTGGCTTTAAGCCTTAAAGAGTAATCTTTGTGATTATTTTATATACAATATGTATACATACATTTAGGGTGGCATTGTTAGCCATGCTTAAAACCAAGAAATCGGAGCAATAACAAGGGAGTGAACAGGGTCGAGAACAATATAACTGATTAATACATGTTTTATTTTAACAAAAAGATCCATGTTAAAAAAGCTGCTGGAGGAAGCTGAGCTACACACACTCACCAAATTATAGTTAGTAAAGACGATGACAAATGTGTCATCTCCATGCAGACGTGATTCTAAATTGTGGAAAATGAATCTGTACACTTTGTATTAGTCGATCTGTGCAAATAGTTTTCATATTGTCAGAAGTTGTGCATGAAGGTGCTGAACTATAAAATGGACACAAGATGGCGACAAAACACATACAATCTCATTGCCTGTGTGTGTCATTCTCAGCTAAACGCATTCAGGAGCCGAGGAGAGTTCAAACATCACAAGCTTTCATTGTTGCATTTTCTCTGTTCAGTTTAACAGGACCAGGGATACATTAGAGATGCTGCTTTAATACTGATGTGTAATACTGAAACACTGATGTGTTTCTGTGGGTCAGAGATGTTCACAAGTCTTTTTTTGCAAGTCCAAGTCAAGTCTCAAGTCTTTGTGGGGTGAGACTTGGTCAAGTCTCAAGTCTTTGGTCACAAGTCCAAGTCAAGTCTCAAGTCTTTGGTCACGAGTCCAAGTCGTTGTATGTCTCTTCTGGTTGCAATGAGCCTTCTGTCATCTGCTGCTATCCGGTGTACTAAGAATGCAGTTTTCCGGTTTTGTCAAACAGCTACCCCTAGAGTCGCTGCGGAGTACTTGTATTTAACGTTAACTGTCGTAAATACCACTCACCAGAGCCGTCTCTATATACGGCTCTGCGTCTCTGCACTCACAGCCTGATCCCCTCCCCCCTGTATACTGGTACGTAGATAGATAGATAGATAGATAGATAGATAGATAGATAGATAGATAGATAGATAGATAGATAGATAGATAGATAGATAGATGGGGAAATTCACTTGTCACAGCAACATTTGAGTGAAATAAATACAGATATAAAAAAGAGGAACATTTGCATACAGCAGGTCCAAGGTCTTATTGTCTCTGGTGGTGCATGTGACAAACTGGTGGAAGGTTGGGAGTGTGGACGAGAGAGAAACGTGGTTGAAGTCCCCTGTGATGATGATGATAATGAAGGCCTCTGGGTGTTTCGTTTGTAGTCCTGCAGTCGCAGTGTGTCTGGAAGCCGGGCATGGTACTGTTGGAGTCTGGTATCTGCTCGTGTAGCCACATTTGTTGCACAGTGATGACTGCAGGGATGAATAGTTTAAACCTCCTCTTCTTCATCCTCTGTTTAACCCCCGCTCTGCAGTCTCGCCGTCTCCTCCTCAGCTCCTTCGGTATGGAGGGTCTCTCTCCAGTCATGACGCTAGGGTGCCTCAGGGCGATCATCTGGTCACGGGTGTAAACAATACGACTCCCCGTCGCCATGGAGACCCGTGCAAACAAAAAATAAAAAGTGCTCAAAAACGCCAAAAAAGTATTTAGGCGACGTGAACAAAGTAGTAAGAAAGTAAGAAAAGAGTTAAAAATAGCAAAAAACACTCTGAAAGTGTAAACACACATGTTCAGTAGGATGGAAGTTCGGACATCGATCAGGCAAAGATAGACTCCGAAGATGTCTGTTGACCAGGTAACGTCTGAGTGAATGCCGTAAAGCAATTGGTGATTTTCGCGAGATTTGGCGGGGCACCACCTTTCAGACTTGCATTGCTGGTTCTGCCAGCGGCGTCCCTCTACAGCTTTGCTATCGGGATGATTTGCTATACTACAAGTTTGTTTACCATTGAAATGACTGTTATATTAAAGTAAAAATCTTGCATAGTGTGCCTTTGACATCATTCCAATTAGTGCAAAAAAATCACACTTTAGCTAAATGCAAACAACTTGTAAGCGAAACACTTAAAAGTACTTTAAACACTTGTATATGTTACTTCTGTGTTATTTGCAATTACAAATTTGTTCACAAAAAAAAGCAAAACTGTTGCTGCCATATTATCTGAAATATACTGTATGCTGCACACACCAGCCAAAATAACAATGGTAATCTATTGAGTGGCTGGTAAAATTTCAACATTCACTAGTCTAGCCATTTTGCCAGTGGACAAAAAAAGTTAAAGGTTTGCACTCTGCAACCGTATTGTTTAATTACACTGGATCTCTAATGACACATTCCTCTATCCTCTCACTCAAACTCAGTGTAATGGTAACCAGGTAAACCTGTAACATTAACGTTACGTGGGCAACAATTAACCTGTAACCTGCCTGTAAGCCGACAGTATAACTATGTATTTTTCTACGGTTAACGTTAGCCAGTAGATGGTGGCAACGTAGATGATTAACGTTACCCGACCTTTTTTTTTACTTCATGTCAACGCCACTCAGTGCAAACAAGTGCGACATGCAAACTAACATTCACTCATCTATTTAAATATTCAGTTACAAAGCTAGTAGCAAGCTCAGTGGTTACATAGTTGATGCTGAGCTAACTGTCCATATGCACTAATGTGACTGATCTATCCAGGTGAGTTTTCAGGTGCCTGATAAAATGTGATGTGGTGGATCCAGCATCCTTGATTCGGGTACTGCAGACTTTGCAGTCAGCGCTCATTTTGTTGGTGCCGTCATGTTTGAAGTTTTTATAACCAAATGTAATCACAAATGGTACAGCAGCAGCTACAGGTGTGCCGCTGGTCGCCATAGTCGTCATCTGGGCGTGCACCCGATGCGTGATATGGTTACCACGGTTACCGTGAAAAAAAGGAAGGAATCACATTAAGCTTGTCAGAGGTTTCAGAGTTTCCTCAATATTAATACGCCAAAAAAGAAAACATAATGATTTTTCATGAGTCCGAGTCGAGTCTGAAGTCTTTTGAGCACGAGTCCAAGTCAAGTCTGAAGTCTCTGTGTGTGCGACTTAAGTGCGACTCAAGTCCTAGTTGCAAACTCGAGTCCCCATCTCTGCTGTGGGTATTTGTAGAAGAACATCTGATCTACCGTTATTGTGCTGATTTAAGATGGTGATGGTGGATTTGTTCATATCAAAGGAGACAAAGAGCACACTGACTTCAGCACCAGTTTTATTGCAGAGAAACATTATCTTACAAAATTGTATTATTTCAGTAATAAATAAAGAACAAAAACCAAAAGTGCAAAGAAACGTTTTATTCTTTTTTATTCTCTCTTTTCTCTTTTATTGAGCTGCTAAAGTAACTTTACGTTGCATCTTTTAATGTACATCTCTCTCTCTCTTTCTCTGCTACTGTGGTAAGTCAGAAGCAGGAGCTGATGGTATAATTTCTTTTTTCCCACCTTCCACATTTTTCTCTTCCACACAAGAAACACCTTAAGATACATATTACAGGAGCCCATACACACATTTTTCATAATTGTACCTGCACAAAATCTTGTTCCAGTACAAGAACAAATGCGATTTCACTATTCTCTGATAACTTAAGATCCTGACGTCCAATGACTGAAATCCTTCATCTGGTTAAAAACGACCAAGATCTGAAATGTGTATCATAAAAAGTCAATGTATGACAGCTTCTGGCAGACAACCACAACACTGACGCATGCACAAAGAGGATATGACGCCATTGACAGGCGACTGGCAGCATTACTTGAATAAAATTAACATTTCAACACAACTCAACTACTTATATAATATAGCTTTAGATTTTATAGACATTTGAATTACATATTATGGCTTTAAGCCAGGGGCAACATGGCCTGGTACATCTTTCATCCTGTTTCAACCTTGTAACTAACACATGGTAATTTCCCAGCCCTATGGAGAAACAGCAGAGGCAGTGAAAGACTGCTCGGCAGACAGAACCAGAATTAGGACATCAGCAGCACACACACATCGTGGTAGCTCAGCAGTGATGATGTATGCACCCCCATACAAACCACTAACCCTGCATATTTCAGAAACATGACCACAGTTATCGCCGCGATGGTAAGAAACGCCCTCTTCTTTGATTGGCCGACCCATTTCCCTTCTCCCCCCACCTCCCCGGGCCCCGGGCGGATGAGGGCAAAGAGAAGGATATAATCAGTAACCCAATGGCAAATAATGTAAAAAATGGGATCATGGGTAAATCGCTGTTGCATGAAACCAACAAACACATCATTCCCAAACACAGCAGCCAAACGCAGCCAATGCTGATATTTCTGACCCTGATGCTTCTCTCAGTTTTCAGACTCAGGTAGGTGACGGGGGTGTACGACTGCTAGGTACTGCTCCGCACAGGTAAGGCACTGAAACAACAGCCGTCCAAGATAAACAATGAACACAATGTTAAACCCTGCCTTCATCATCCCTTGCCGCTCCATGAAGATTCCACAGCAGTAAAACACGGAGGCGAGACAACCGATCGGCTCTGGGGCGATTATATTGTAGGTGAGGAAGTCTGAGTGGCTCACTGTCTTCGCCGTGGACAGTTGGCGCTGTTTCCACCACCGCTGGATCCCCACACGGAGGATGAGGGCTAAGAGAGGGAGGAGGAGAAGCAAGGAGGTGCAGGTGAAAGTGGTGAAGGCTACTGAGCTGACGACAGACTCAGAGCACGTATAGAAGTGGGGGTAGATGAAGGAGCTGGACATGACCAAAGAAATGGAGATGGAGGCGTTGTGTGGAGAGCGTGAGTCGAAAGACATATCTGCTCAAACAGAGGCCTGTGGAAGAGGGGAAAAGGAAGAAGTCAAGACATGGATGAAGAAATAAATGCCATCCCATGATGTTAGAATACTATTTATTTGCAGCAAATCGTTTTGAAGAAACTTAACTTAATGTATCTGGAAAGTTCTTTGGTTTTCCTACACCTGCTATAGTAAATACAGCATGATTAATTGTTTGAATGTCTAAACCTAACCACACTAGACTCCAGATGAGAAGCCCGGTCTCTGGTGGCATTGGTGGCTTTGTTCACTTCTGTTCATACCCCAAAAAATACATCCCCACCAATACTCTGATAGCATTTCCTTCAAAACATAATTTATAGGAGACATGGTTGGATAAATGACAGACCAGCATTTCTTAATATATCACGTTCTGCTACCAACATATTATTATTAACATATTAACATATTAATACATGCATCTGAATGTGTAAATAAGTCAAAGGTGAGCAGGGCTGAGGGATTTTTGCATACAGCAAATGAAATAAAGATGTGGTAACAACTGTACCATAAATGACAGTAGGCAAATATTGCTGTCACATTTTTCAGAGCACAGGGTCAGCTGCCGAACAGCAACGCAGGTAGATAATTCAGTACCTTGCTCAAGAGCCCTTTAACGGCACTGATTCTGGTCAACAAAGGACTGTGATGTACTTAATCCATAATGAATATAATCATTAATTGCAGTGCTATAGGAAATGAGCTCCACTTCAACCAACATCAACAATAAAATCCTGCTTTTACATTAATGCATGAGTCATAATCATCTAAAAATATCATATGTAATAGTGTACTTCAATTACATTTTCTTGATAATACTTTTGTTAACAACTCTTTTTATTTGGGTTCTCAGAGCTCCAGACAGATGGAAACATAGAAACAATATTCCCAGTACAGATATAAAGAAAAACAAACAAACATAAACAATAAAGCAGAAAGAAAACTGTTCATTTGTATTCAGCACTGTCAAACATGCATGGGGACTAGATTAATTAGTGATGAATTATACACATCTGGCGTGACATCAATCTCATAGTTGTTGGTTAGATTTCCATCAATACCGTGAACATCTGACAGGATTCAAATGACTGGTGTATATTCAAATCAAACTGAGCCCAGAGCACCTGTCTGCTGCTTACGTGTCAAACTGTGTGTACAAAGTTTAGTTTTTTTAATCACTGTCATAACCCGGCTCCTAGGCCATGACAAATATGGAGGAGGGCACAGCAGATGGCAATAAGTTCAGTAATTTATTACAGTAAATTGAGGTGTGAATGAAGAAACAAAACAGAAGTCAAACACATGAGAGAGAGAGCCAGAACAAAGCTGGGCTGGGGTTTTTGTCATGTAGGAGAACCTCACCCAGGTGCTCCAAATGTGGCTGGTTGCTGATGGTACCTTCAAGGACAGACAGGGAAAACAATAACTTGTGCACATCAGCATGTTAGGCAGGGACATCATATATGTGGACTGAAGATAGAAAAGAAAATTTAACAGAGTTGTCCTGATGTCTCTTAGTGCCTGTTAATCATCTAGAATCTAGATGGAGATAACTGAAGCTCTCAGACAGTGCAGTGTGCTGTGTCCATCAGTCTATGTCTGTGAAAACCTCACAACCATTTTCCAACCTTAAACTATCACCTAGCTCCAACCATTTTATTTATGGAGCCGGTTTAGAGGCACACATGTCCCAGGAGTTTATTTTAGGGCAAATAAATCAGCGTCACAGGATTCAAATGACCTGTAACTAAAACTGGTGCTTATTCAAATCAAATGGTGTCAGGCTGCCCAGAACACCTGTCTGATCTGTGAACCTGCGCGCGTGTCTGCTTCTACCCTTGTGATGACTTCAGAGAAGTGTGTGAAAGGTCTGTACATTTTGTCGTGTTCTGGGTTTTCAGCAGTTGAAGGTGTGTAGCATCAGGTGGCATCTGAATTAGTTTTTTAGTGTGTAAATAGACACATCTGAGCAGGACTACGGCATATTTGCTTGAAGCTAATGCAGTAATGATGTTACTTAAGGGACCCCTTTTCTATTGCTACAATTAGTACACTGACGACCCCTGGCTCATGGTAGATTATATTCAATGATGCACAACAATAACAGTACAGAACAACTGATACAACTGTACAATGAGCTCAAATAGAATTTTGAGCAGATTATTTTCTGTAATTTAGCTTATTTTTGGATGTTTTTAGGAACTTTTTATACAATTTTCTCTCTGTATTATGTATTTTTGCATTTTTAACAATCATACATACTGAGTAGGCTTCCTTTTTGATGAATTCAGTGTTCTTCTCCATAGAACAAGGCTGTTTAGCAAAAAGCAATGGGTCTGTGAATATAGCTTGTGTTCAAGTTTTCACCGTGTCCTTATCCTGTGAGACATAACTTAATAATCTAAACTTTAATAATAACAATTCCATCTAGTTTTCTTCATAGAAATGGAGAAAATACTGAAATATAGGCATACTGTGTACTTTCAAGAAAGAAGTTTTCTTACAACCCTTGAGGTCAAGAAGGCCTGTGACCCCCTTGTGAACCCGTGGCGACCCCTAGTGGGGATCCTGACCCCCAGGTTGGGAACCACTGCTATAAATGGTAGTAGAAAAATGTTCTAGCTGCAGAACAACAACACTGATTCGCCTTGCTCAAGGGCACTTTCGTTGATTCTGGCTGATAAAGGACTTCACCCAACTGTGCATCATCTATTGTGCACCAGTTTCCCCAGTAGTGGAGTGTAACTAAGTATATTTACTCACAAGTACAAGTACTTTCCTTAAGAACAAATGTGATGTACTTGTATTTTAGTCAAGTCTTTTCTTTTCATACTATTTTCTACTTCTAATCACGTACTACATTTCAGAAGTATATCTTATACTTTAAATGAATTACTAGTTATATAGTTAAATAAATAATTTTGCACAAAACATATGAAAAGCTTATAAAACATGATGCTTTGTTATAAATTAAACTACCAAACATTATATTAAGGTACAGCTGAAATGATTAGTCATAACCATTCATGGTTCCAGCTTCAGAAGCCAGAGGCAACTCTTGATCTCTATTTATCTATGGGTCATGCATTTGTCCGTCAGGTGTCATCACCACTTTGTTTTTTTATTCAAATAAAACATTTGAATTTGGATTTAACTAAAAGAAAGAGAGACACAGGTGGAGTGAGTTCACAGAGGGATGAGACAGTGGGAGGAAGATCAGAAACAAATACTCATAAGGTTGGTGTTATTTTAATATCATCATCTTCTTAAATCATAAATAGTGGATGGACAGAAAACAGACTTTATCTTGTTTGGAAACTTGCACAGTTGATACTGTATATTTTATAAACTCAGTGGATTTCCCACAGACACCTGAAGGTCAATTTAATCGTTAGGGTTGGTCAGGCTTAGGTTTGAGACTTTGGAAGCAGAGGGCATTTAACAGGCAGGTAACGTTATGAAAGATGCTTTTTAGTTGCATCATGGAAGATGTAGAATCCAGCGATTTCGAACCCTGACTGACCAGGGATTAAAAGTCTGCTTTTTTAACATCCTCTCTTAACATAATATGGAATGCTAATTTCCTTGGCAAGTTACAAAAATGTCAAAACTGATCGTATCAGTAAAGTATTTCATTTGTTTCCCGCCAATTTCGTCAATCTTGCAATAGTGACAACAGCACCGACATGTAAAGTCAGCAGTGACATGAAACATGAAATCTTTTACAAAATATATTTCTTAGAACTTAAACAACAGTAGCTTATATAAAAGTATAGCTGAAAATATATACATATATTTTGTTGCAGGACTGTGGAGTGTGTGTTAGCCAGAATGCCAACATTAGCCAGCTAAAACCCCAATATCACAATATATTATACATGCTTTGCAGTATTGTTATTTTTGACTTTGTCGTGGTGGTTGTTGACTGTTTGTAGACGACTCCATTTCGAAGCTAACAACCTGTAAACATGACATTTACATTTAATCACGTCATAAAGTTGTTCTAAAGTTGTTTTAACATTCTCAGGAGATGTGTGCCAAGATTAGCATTCATTTTGAATTATTTTTCTGTCCACTTGTATTTAACTAAAGTGTATTCGCTTGTCTTTTAGCTCGGTTTTGGTCTCCACCAGCTCCTGAGTGAAATATCTGGCTCTTCAGCTGCTAATCGCTCCACTTCACTGGCTACACTCTCTGGTGCTGAGCAGGTATTCAGTGCGTTTATATGACCTTTTCTTTTGCTGAAAATAGTGTCCTGCAATGTCTGTTTTTATTAGAAAACTTATGAAACCCAAATCAGATCTGTGTTTGTGAATTTAAATGAAAAGACAGTGGAATCGACATAGTTTTTTTAGAGTTTAACTTATTTCTGCAACACGTTTATTTTTCCTGCTTTTAAAAATAAAGATACTCTGAATCAAACTTACGTTAGCTTTTAAACAATTGCAAAATGCATGCTCTAATACTTTCCCAAACGATATCGCCCATGCTATGCAAAGAAAGTCAAATATGACATTTATATGAGGATTAACCTACTTTAAACTCAGCAATAGTCAAGTCCTGTCCATTGTTATGTCTGTATCTTCCAAAAACACACATTTGTGTCATAGGACTTTACAATCTGTACAATATAAAACACACACTATCTAAGTTTAGATGTCTTTTTCTCTTCCAGATATGTCAGTAAACTCTTCTTCCTTCACCAATGACTCCCTTCTTCATCCTAACCATTCCTCCATCCATTCTGCAATATATTGCCTCATCACCACACCAGGTTCCTCAATCTACATCACATTCCTCATCGCAAGCATCCTCCTCCTCGTCCCTCTCTGCACCTTCATCCTCTACCTGGGTCTTCAACGATGGCGGCAACAGTGCTCCACCTCCACAGCAGCAATGACGAGTCACTCAGACGCCTTCACCTACCACATGGTCACCATGGAGCTGATTGGTGTCTTCGGGTGCACCGTCTGCTGTAGTGGTATTTATGTCAATCATGTCAATGTATTATTGATGGGGCTCCATCTTTGGTCCTTTCACTGGTATGGAGAGACGTTCTTTCACACTCTGACCTGTGTGGAGCGCTACCTGGCTGTTGTTCATCCAATCACCTATCTGAGTCTGAGAAGAGAGAGAGGGATCAGAATCAGAAATATCAGCATTGGGTGTGTTTGGCTGCTTTCCTTTGGAGGAACATGTCTGATAATTTTAGAAAATGTCTACATAATGGTGGAATTCAGCGTTTTGATTATCTCCTTGATCATCATCTCCTTCTGCAGTCTTTCTGTTCTCTGCGTTCTAATCCGTCCAGGGCCAGGTGAACAGGGAGGGGACAGGGAGAGAGTTGACCAATCAAAGCAGAGGGCTTTCTACACCATCATGGCCATACTGGGAGTTCTGTTGGTGAGGGTTTTTTGGAATATGGTTTGGTTTGTGCTTAATATCGTAAAAGCAGCTAGTGAGTGTGCGATGAGTGTGTCTGGTTACTGGTTTAATCTCCCCAGCAGTCTGGTGTTACCTCTGCTGTTTCTACACAGAGCAGGGCTATTAGGGTGCAGTAAGAACAACACCAAATGATGATAAGAATTAGATTTGCAATTTTTTGATGAAGGTAAAATGTGTGACAAAACAGCATTATAATGATTTAATGTAGTGCTGCAGAGATTCCCTGACCTACAAATCTTCTTCTCCAGATTCAAGAAAATATGTTTGTTTGATACAGACCCCAAAAAAATTTCACATCATCGTGATTTAAATAGTTATTTTTTTTGTGAAAATTCAATTTGTGATGCAAAAATGATAGTTCCAACATTAATTGTGATGTTGCAATATCTGTCAAAATAATTGCAATGTGATGTTTTTACCATATAAAGCCCTAGTTTTAACATAATTTAATTGATTGTGTTTAAATGTACTGTATCTGTTGAAGTAGCTGAAATAAAGCCACTGGATGTAGAAGAAAAAAATCTTTTGAAGAATAGGAAAATAAATTTCAACAACTAATTATAAAATAATAATGGTAAGCATTTTAATTTATTTTCCCATGTTTCTAGTTCATTTCTGTATATATATATATATATATATTTAAAAATATCCACTTTCTGAATTAATTAATATTTCTTTCTGTATATTTAAAAAAAAGGCCATTATTTTTTCCTTATTCTTTTACTTATTACTGTTTTTCCTTTCCATAGTAGCATGCTATATCTTAACATTTGTATTTGGACTAATATTACCCTCTTATACCCATTATTAATAACAATATGTAACCCATTTAATACCTTTTTTGTTATTACTTAATTATTATTTCTTGATTATCAAACTATCACCATGTTATCACCAAGCTGAAATGTAAAGTGCTACCCAGGGTTATTGCAATAAAAGAATAAATGTAGGATTTCTAGTGACATAAATATTGATGCAGAAAAGCTCTGTATAATGTTTAATCCTCACAGGTTCTGTGTATATGTGTGTCTTGTGTTCATAGCATTCACATACATGCATTTCCTGAATGTATTTATGTAAATACGAAACACTGTATATTATATAGGCCTACTATTATTTTTTTTCATTTGAGCATTACTGTAATTGTTTATTTATCAATGAGTCAAAAGAATGCAGGGAGGACCAAAATGCGGTGAGAAGCAGGAGACTGAAAAAACATTTTAAGGAGCTTCTCTTTGCAAGACAAAAAATACCACAGACATGTAGATATACTTTCATATACTTGCATGTGAACGGGGACCCAAGATTCAGCAAACAGGAAATACAATAAAGAGACAGATGAAGTCAGTGATTAGAGAGGGACATTATTGGCGGCAGTCCTCCCACTGCTGTGGGTGGGGGTGAAAGAGCACTTAGGATAGTTCCCTTAGGGGCTCCCAGCAGCAGGAAAGCACCTTGGAGAGTGGCCCCTGTTCTTTATGCAAATAAGACATATTTAAATTTGAATTTTACTTAGAGAGAAAGAGGGAGAAAGGGTTGGAGTGAGGCTGCAATGTACAGCCAGTACAGTATATCTGGAGGAGGTACTCAGGCACAGGAGTCCATAGAATTAGACACAAAGGGAGGAAGATCAGACACAAACACAAATACGGTTGGTGTTCTTATTACTTTTTAATAATATCAATTTCTTAAATCTTCAACAGGACAGAAAACAGACTTTATCTTGTTTGGAAACTTGCACAGTTGATATTGATATTGATGTATAAACTGAATGGCTATAGAAACTTTAGACAGACACTCGGTTATATAATGTCTTCTGTGGCGCTGGAGGAGATTCCTAAAGCTCGAGAAGATCTCCTTTTAGCTTAATTCACTTATTTAAATTATGCATTTTGTGTTTTGCTTTTATTATTTCTTGAATAAATGCTTATGTACATATATGCTGGCCTGGTTAATCTTGCACAAGAGTAGATGATGACCCTAACCCTAACCCTCTGCTATGCTGAGATCCAAATCCTTCAACTTAAGCTACTGATATGGTAATTGTTGGTAATTGTTATTATTATAGTTTAGTGTATTTTATGAGACAGAGAATCAATTAATTATTGGTTATCACATTCCATTATTTAAAGGTGCTGCCCCTGAGGAACTTTAATATCAATTAAAGTTATTATGTATTATTATCTTTGATCATTTTGATAGCTAAAATGTATTGAATGCAACCTACAGAGTTTTGTGTAGGCAGAACTGGTGCAGTGCATTGATTTGATAGTGTCAATATAAAAAAACAGGACACAGGATAGTCAGACAAGAACAGTGTTACTGGAAAATAGTAATTAGTTACAGTTACTAATTGATTTACTTTTAAATGTCTGCTTAAGTTCTCTCAGCTGTCAAATTTATCTAGTTGTTAATAATCCTGAGCACCAGACGGTCAGCAATGCGTAGCATTCTTAGACCCACACAAATGTAAACAGTAGCCAAATTTTGCTATAGTAGTTAATTACCTAATAATTAATTCATGAATGGACTGAGCTGTTCTGGGCACCCGTATGGTTGGTGCTCTTACCCGGAAAATCAACGGGATGCACTCGGATGCGTCCACTATTGTCAGGTAAGACAAAAGCAATCAGTAACAAGCCCATTTAGATTTCTGTAATTGTCAGTATGTTTTTAATATGAAAATTGAATTAGTTACATTACTTATTACCGCCAAAAGTAGTGGAATTACAGTAACTTCACATTCATTTATAACATGTTATTCAGAAACAGTTAAAAAATAAACCAGATAAACAGTCCAAAAGGAAAACAAATCCAAAGGCGGCAGTGAGGACGACCATAATGCCAAACTCGAGGCTTCTGTCCACCAAGTGTGTGTCTTTAACCTGCATTGAATAAATGTAATGTATTTTACTTTTTTTCCATTTTCATTATCATGTCTTTTTCTCTTCCAGATATGTCTGTAAACTCTTCCTCCTCCTCCGATGACTCCCTTCTTCATCCTAACCATTCCTCCAACAACTCCTACATCATTTCTATTATGCACTGTCTCATCACCAGACCGGGCTCCTTAATCGTCACCGCATACAACATCACAAACATCCTCCTCCATGGTCCAGCTGTAAAACACATTTGGACTGGCTTACTGTTATATAAACATTATACTTTTTATTTAATGTTATATTATTATACTAATACACTAATTTATACTGAGTCAAAAAGTCCAGGACCATTTTACATTTCCGGTCTGTCCCTGGTCTGGTATGTATACAGTTATTGTAAACTGTGTATAGGGCTGCAAATAGTTCAAGAGTGTATAGGAGTTAAATGAATATTGGAATAAATAGAATATGAGTAATGTTATAAGTTACTTTATTTACACACAGCATGTGGTTTACTACAGCATCCATATATACACACATATATAAATGTATATGAACAGTACATACAGCCAGCATACATCTGCCTTTGACAGTAAATGGATATTATTTAAATGTTGTACATGCATGTATATTACACTATTTGATATACAAATGTTGTATTTGAATAAAATAATAGAGGAGAGAGACAGACAGAGAGGGAGAGAGAGAGGGGAGAGAGAGAGAGAGAGAGAGAGAGAGAGAGAGAGAGGGGCTGTAATATACAGTCAGTACAGCTGTGAGCAGATACTCAGACACAGGAGTCCACAGAGCGGAGACACCGAGGGAGGAACATCAGAAACAAATACTGATACGGTTGGTGTTCTTATTCATTTTTACTATCGTCATGTTCTTGTCTTCTTATGAAATAGACAGTAAACTACCTTGGCATTGCATCGTTGTGGCACATTCAGTACAGTGTTTTATAAACTCACTTGTACAATGCCATCTGTGATTCTGTATGAAAAGAACTCAGAGTTAGACTTCAGACTACAAACATTTGAAGAAATGTGTTGTAAAGTACGACAGGGGGCATGGACTTTTGAAACAGTGGGCATTTAACGTCTACTTAAAAATTATTTAGAGTTACATTTTGGGAAATCCAGAAAATTTGAACCTTGACTCTGAGCAGGTATTAAAGTCCTTTTAAGGTTAATATAATAATTTACAGTCACCAGTTAGTGTCATAGACAGGAAAGGGGCTAGAGAGAGAGAGGAGATGATACACAGCAAAGGGACACAGGTTGGATCTGAACCCATAGCTGCTGCAGCAAGGATTCAGCCTTTGTCATTATAGAAACTTAATCACAAATCAGATCTTTATTTCTTTGTTTATATTTTCTTCTTTTAAAAATAAAGATTTTCTGAATGTAAATTACATTAGGTTTAAAGCACTGCTAAACACAGGTTATAATGATTGCCCAAAGGATAAAGCCCATGTGCATGTAGAGATACACCAAAGAAGACATCAAGATATGGGGATGAACATAGGGACCACTGGGACTTTATGTATGAATTTGTTCATTTGGTGAGATTTAACCTGAACTATTATCATAATATTCCTGTGACGTGTCTGCAGGTCATCGCATTGTTCACTCTCTTCTTTTTTCTTTTGGAACTTGGAGGGATAAATGTTCATTATTTCCCCAATTTCATTTCACTTTACAATATCCATTATTGTTAGACCATTGATTTGATACACATGGAATAGATGTAATGAATACATTTTCTCATTTTCATTATCATGTCTTTTTCTCTTCCAGATATGTCTGTAAACTCTTCCTCCTCCTCCAATGACTCCCTTCTTCATCCTAATCATTCGTCCAACAACTCCTACATCATTTCTATTGTGGACTGCCTCATCACCAGACCAGGCTCCTTAATCTACAGCGCATACAGCATCACAAGCACCCTCCTCCTCCTCCCTCTCTGCACCTTCATCCTCTACCTGGGTCTTCAACGATGGCGGCAACAGCGCTCCACCTCCACAGCAGCAATGACGAGTCACTCAGACGCCTTCACCTACCACATGGTCACCATGGAGCTGATTGGTGTCTTAGGGTGCATCCTCAGCTGTTGTGGTATCTATAGCAATCATGTCAATACATTATTGGTTGGGCGCTATCTTTGGACCTTAACCTGGTATGGAGAGATCTTCTTTAACACTCTGACCTGTGTGGAGCGCTATCTGGCTGTTGTTCATCCAATCATCTATCTGAGCCTGAGAAGAGAGAGAGGGATCAGAATCAGAAATATCAGCATTGGGTGTGTTTGGCTGCTTTCCTTTGGAGGAACAAGTATGATAACTTTAGAAAATGTCGACATGATTTTGATTTTCAGCGTCTTGATTAGCTCCTTGATCGTCACTTCCTTCTGCAGTCTTTCTGTTCTCTGTGTTCTCATTCGTCCAGGGCCAGGTAAACAGGGCAGGGACAGGGAGAGGGTTGACCAATCAAAGCAGAGGGCTTTCTACACCATTGTGGCCATACTGGGAGTGCTGATGTTGAGGGTTTTTTGGAATCTGCTTCCGAGTGTTTTCAGTGTGTCAACAGGAGCTATTGATTGTGTGCTGACAACTTCTGAAGTCTGGTTAAATCTCCCCTGCGTTTTGGTGTTACCTTTACTGTTTCTACACAGAGCAGGAATATTAATGTCTTGCAAGAACAACACCAAATAAGGATAAAGATCTTGTATTGGCATGAAATCAATTCTGATATTAGAAAAAGATAAAAATAAAAACAGTAATACAGATTTGAACAGGTATGACACTATTGCAAACATTGTAGTAGGCATGCCAGGCCAGTACTTAGTGGTGCAACTTTGTTTTTGATTTTGTTATGTCTTGTCCAAAAGCATTTTCTAGTTGCATTTTATTTAGCAGACATAAGCAATGCGTCTCTGTTGATCACAGTCTGCCATCGTTGCTGATGTTCTTCTGTATGTGCATGGATATTTGGCTGAAAACTCAGTAGTCATGTGCAAAGTGAGGCGATTTCAAAGTGAGTGTGTTTATTTTAAAATATTGCTCTCTGGAACCCAGTTTCAAAAGTTTGTGTTTCTAGGCTCCCAAAGGGGCAAATACTGTTATTGTGTAAACAGGGCCTTAGTTATACAGAAAAAAGGCCCTTTAAAACCCCCCAAAATCTAAAAGAGGCTTAAAAGCTGGATAGAGCTGCAAAGTTGGTTTAAAATACTTTTTGCAGAGACCCTCTTCTCATTAAAAAAATGGATTGGTGTAGCCTTAATATTTAGTAGATTGTACTAGAGGTTATGATATTGGGCTAAGTAGATTAACAAAATAAAACGATTTGAAAGCCATGCTAGCAGCACTCTTATGTTGTGAATGCTAACACCAATATGGCGCAACATTCAGACATTTCTTTGTTAAATTGCATTAAAAAAAATACATCTGAGGCTGTAGGCAAAGTATTAGAAAAAGTGAAATTTTGAGCTGATGATGGTGTTAGATGAAAGGATCACCAAAATGATGACAATTCATCCTGAGAGAAACATGAATGTTAGAACTAAATTTAATTTAAATCCTTCCAACAGCTGTCAAAACATTTCATTCAAAAATGCAAATGTCAAGCTCATGGTGGCGCCTGAGGAAAAGTCCGGGTATCACTAAAGTCAGCATAAATGTCTGTATAATATTTAATGCCAATCGTCTAATAGTTGAGATATTTCAGTCTGGACCAAAGTGGCAGACCAACCATCAGACAGACCTCCATCCCTGCTCTGTTTGCTTTGCTGCCTTCACAGTTATGATGAGAATAAGTGGAGAGAGATCCTTCCTACTGTTTGTCAAACTCACTACACACTCATGTATCTACCCCTCTCAACTGAATGCTTACATCTAGATATCTGTATAAAAAACTCAAGTGTGTTTTGATTGTGTGTTAAACATGTTATTTTATCAAATGTATTATATCAAGTTTCTGTCTATCTGTGTGCATTTCAGATGTCATTGTTTTATGGGTTGCTGACAGCTTAAAGTGGTTCTCGTACATTAACAAAGGTCCATGTTAAATGTAGGTGTAGTACAGAGTTGGACTGGCCATTAGGAGCACCAGGAGAAACCCTGGTGGATTTTATTGTTAAACAATGGTAAACATTACCTTTTATTTAATATTATAATGTTATACTAGCACTCTAATTTATACTGAGTCAAAAAGTCCCGGACCGTTTTTCATTTCCGTCTGTCCCTGGTCCAAATTAAGTATGTATACAGTTATTGTAAAGTGTGTATAGGGCTGCAAATAGTTCAAAGTGCATATATAAATGTATATACACAGTATATACGCTCGTACATCTGTCTTTGACAGTAAATGGATATTATTTCAATGCTGTACATGCATGTATATTACACTATATGGTATAAAAGCATGGTAGATTATTTGGTAATCGCGAGGAATTGTTTCTGGACCTCATGTCTTATTTAGCTGTATGCAAGTGTGATGCTGTAGGTAAACTGTGGAAAGGTTGAATTTACAGCACACATAAGTTAGTGTATATACAGCAAATTAAAGAGTGTGAAACACAAATGTGATTAAAATAACAAATCCTCACGAAACACTCTCAGAGCACACATTTAATGGCTGTACTTGATTTGAATACGCACACACTCTGTCTTCACATCATTTGAATGCTGTCATCTGTTCATCTAATGGGTCAATAAAATAATAAAATAATCTACACAGGCACCCTAGTTGCCACTCCAGTTTGGTCTCAAATGCTGTCACATTATTCTAGATTATATTTTTAAACTAAAATGTTAAAAAAGTTAATTTAATCATCTGTTACAGCCACATATTAGAATGAGGCTTACTTTCAATGAAAAAAGAGTTTATTGATTTCTAACGCCACCTTTAGATACTTATATTCACTGTTTTACTAATGTGCCACAATGATGTCATGTTTTTTATTTCAAATATCTTCATATGGGAGCTTTTCTAAGCAAATACTGATACCAATTAGTTTTATGTTTAAAGATTGTAGTTGCACACAAATGGTATGTGTACAATACCTCTACAGTACAGTAGAGCACAGTATTCTTTATTAATGAACAGGTTAGTCAGTTCATTACCACTGATTTTATTCAAATAAAACATTTGAATTTGAGAGAGAACGAGAGAGAGAGAGAGAGAGAGAGAGAAGGAGAGAGAGGCTGTGATATACAGTCAGTACAGCTGTGAGCAGATACTCAGACACAGTCCACAGAGCGGAGACACAGAGGGAGGAACATCAGAAACAAATACTGATACGGTTGGTGTTCTTATTCATTATTAATATCGTCATGTTCTTGTCTTCTTATGAAATAGACAGTAAACAAACTTTATTGCATCATCGTGGCACATTCAGTACAGTATTCAGTTGTACAACATCATCTGTGATTCTGTATGAGAAGAACTCAGGGTTCGGCTTGCGACTACGAACGTTAGACATTTTGAAAATGTGGGTTGTAAAGTGGGGGCATGGACTTTTAAAGCAGTTGGCATTTAACCGGCAGGTAACGTCTAATTCAAAATAATTTTTAGTTATATTTTGGGAAATCCAGAAAATCTGAACCTTGACTCTGAGCAGGTATTAAAGTTGGGATATATCAGCCTCTGCTGTACACAGTTTAACTCTTATTTGTCTTCTCTCACAAGTACCCCAACTTTCTGGAAATGCTATAATTAGTCCTTGTATGGTTAATATAATCATTTGCACTCACCAGTATCTTGGTGCTGAACAAGTAATGTACAATATAGTTTTTTGGGCTTTTCCCCTTTCTTAGATAGGACAGCTGAACATAGACAGGAAAGGGGCTAGAGAGAGAGGAGATGATACACAGCAAAGGGACACAGGTTGGATTTGAACCCATAGCTGCTGCAGCAAGGATTCAGCCTTTGTCATTATAGAAACTTAATCACAAATCAGATCTTTATTTCTTTGTTTATATTTTCTTTCTTTTAAAATTAAAGATACATTAGGTTTTAAAGCACTGCTAAACACAGGTTATAATGATTGCCCAAAGGATAAAGCCCATGTGCATGTAGAGATACACCAAAGAAGACATCAAGATATGGGGATGAACATAGGGACCACTGGGACTTTATGTATGAATTTGTTCATTTGGTGAGATTTAACCTGAACTATTATCATATTATTCCTGTGACGTGTCTGCAGGTCATTGCATTGTTCGCTCTCTTCTTTTTTCTTTCGGAACTTGGAGGGATAAATGTTCATTATTTCCCCAGTTTAATTTCCCTTTACAATACCCATTATTGTTAGACCATTGATTTCATACACATGGAATAGATGTAATGTATACATTTTCTCATTTTCATTATCATGTCTTTTTCTCTTCCAGATATGTCCGTAAACTCTTCCTCCTCCTCCAATGACTCCCTTCTTCATCCTAACCATTCCTCCAATAACTCCTATGTCTTTTCTTTTGTGGACTGCCTCATCACCAGACCAGGCTCCTTAATCTTCACTGGATACAGCATCACAAGCATCCTCCTCCTCCTCCCTCTTTGCACCTTCATCCTCTACCTGGGTCTTCAACGATGGCGGCAACAGCGCTCCACCTCCACAGCAGCAATGACGGGTCACTCAGACGCCTTCACCTACCACATGGTCACCATGGAGCTGATTGGTGTCTTAGGCTACATCCTCTGCTGTTGTGGTATCTGTAGTGATCATGTCACTACATTATGGATTGGGCTCTGTCTTTGGAGCTTCAACTGGTATGGAGAGACATTCTTCCACATTCTGACCTGTGTGGAGCACTACCTGGCTGTTGTTCATCCAATCATCTATCTGAGCCTGAGAAGAGAGAGAGGGATCAGAATCAGGAATATCAGCATTGGGTGTGTTTGGCTGCTTTCCTTTGGAGGAACATGTCTGATGAATTTAGAAAATGTCTACATAATGGTGGATTTCAGCATCTTGATTTTCTCCTGCAGTGTCGTCTTGTTCTGCAGTCTTTCTGTTCTCTGTGTTCTCATTCGTCCAGGGCCAGGTGAACAGGGCGGGGACAGGGAGAGGGTTGACCAATCAAAGGAGAGGGCTTTCTACACCATTGTGGCCATACTGGGAGTGCTGATGTTGAGGGGTATTGGGAATTTGTTCCAGTCTGTTTTTAACGTGTCAACAGGAGTTATTGATTGTGTGCTGATGACTTCTGAAGTCTGGTTAAATCTCCCCTGCATTTTGGTGTTACCTTTACTGTTTCTACACAGAGCAGGAATATTAATGTCTTGCAAGAACAACACCAAATAAGGATAAAGATCTGATATGATTGGCATGAAATTAAATCAAATCTGAGAGAAGAAAATAGAAATACTGAAAATGAGGGACTTGAGGACTTGAACTGTCACGTATGGTCTTGTAAATGTTTTAGCTAACATCAATCAATTTTGTACATCTTACATAAAGGTTAGTGCAGTTCGAAGTGCTTCACAGATAAATGACAAGCTGCTGTGGACCATAACAGAAAGAAGTCAAAACTAGATTAAATACATTTAAAAATACAATACAAAGATAAAAATAGGTTTTATTTAACAGGTATGATAGTAAATAGTAAATAATAAGAGAAGCTACTAGATATGTGATAGAAGATTGAGAAGACAAGACTAAATAAAAAGCAAATAATAAATCAATAATAAAATATTATGATAAAAAAAACAACAACCCACTATCCCGTTACAGAATGAAATAACTGGATCTTCACACCAGTTTAGATATATGTATAAAAGAAAACTTATGTATGTTTTTATTGTGTCTTTCTGGTAACTAAACATGTTGTTTTATCAAATTTATTATATCAAGTTTCTGTATATCTTGGGCATCTGTTTCCTGTATTAAACACTCCCTAATGTTAGTTTTGTTTCATTGAATAATCACGATTAAACAAGTATGAAATGTGGCTTGAATGGTTTCATTTTAATAAATGGTTTTATTTAAAATATTTCAGATGTCATTGTTTTATGGGTTGTTGACAGGTTAAAGTGGTTCTCGTGCATTAACAAAGGTCCATTTTAATAGTAGGTGTAAAACACAGTTGGACTGACTATCAGAAGCACCAGGAGAGATCCTGGTGGCTTTTACTGTTATATAAACATTATACTTTTTATTTAATGTTATATTATTATACTAATACACTAGTTTATACTGAGTCAAAAAGTCCAGGACCATTTTACATTTCCAGTCTGTCCCTGGTCTAAATTAAGTATGTATACAGTTATTGTAAACTGTGTATAGGGCTGCAAATAGTTCAAGAGTGTATAAGAGTTAAATGAATATTGCAATCAATAGAATATGGGTAATGTTATAAGTTACTTTATTTACACACAGCATGTGGTTTACTACAGCATCCATATATACACACATATATAAATGTATACGCACAGTATATACAGCCAGCATACATCTGCCTTTGACAGTAAATGGATATTATTTAAATGTTGTACATGCATGTATATTACACTATTTGATATACAAATGTTGTATTTGAATAAAATAATAGAGGAGAGAGACAGACAGAGAAAGAGAGAGAGAGAGAGAGAGAGAGAGAGAGAGAGAGAGAGAGAGGCTGTGATATACAGTCAGTACAGCTGTGAGCAGATACTCAGACACAGGAGTCCACAGAGCGGAGACACCGAGGGAGGAACATCAGAAACAAATACTGATACGGTTGGTGTTCTTATTCATTTTTACTATCGTCATGTCCTTGTCTTCTCATGAAATAGACAGAAAACTAACTTGGCATTGCATCGTTGTGGCACATTCAGTACAGTGTTTTATAAACTCAGTTGTACAATGTCATCTGTGATTCTGAATGAAAAGAACTCAGAGTTAGACTTCAGACTACAAACATTTGAAGAAATGTGTTGTAAAGTACGACAGGGGGCATGGACTTTTGAAACAGTGGGCATTTAACGTCTACTTAAAAATTATTTAGAGTTACATTTTGGGAAATCCAGAAAATTTGAACCTTGACTCTGAGCAGGTATTAAAGTCCTTTTAAGGTTAATATAATAATTTACAGTCACCAGTTAGTGTCTTGGTGCTGAGCAGGTAATGTACAATATAGTTTTGGGGGCTTTTTCACTTTATTAGATAGGACAGCTGAACATAGACAGGAAAGGGGCTAGAGAGAGAGGAGATGATACACAGCAAAGGGACACAGGTTGGATTTGAACCCATAGCTGCTGCAGCAAGGATTCAGCCTTTGTCATTATAGAAACTTAATCACAAATCAGATCTTTATTTCTTTGTTTATATTTTCTTTCTTTTAAAATTAAAGATACATTAGGTTTTAAAGCACTGCTAAACACAGGTTATAATGATTGCCCAAAGGATAAAGCCCATGTGCATGTAGAGATACACCAAAGAAGACATCAAGATATGGGGATGAACATAGGGACCACTGGGACTTTATGTATGAATTTGTTCATTTTGTGAGATTTAACCTGAACTATTATCATAATATTCCTGTGACGTGTCTGCAGGTCATCGCATTGTTCGCTCTCTTCTTTTTTCTTTTGGAACTTGGAGGGATAAATGTTAATTATTTCCCCAATTCAATTTCCCTTTACAATACCCATTATTGTTAGACCATTGATTTGATACACGTGGAATAGATGTAATGAATACATTTTCTCATTTTCATTATCATGTCTTTTTCTCTTCCAGATATGTCTGTAAACTCTTCCTCCTCCTCCAATGACTCCCTTCTTCATCCTGACCATACCTCCAACATCATTTCTATTATGCACTGCCTCATCAAAAGACCAGGCTCCTTAATCTTCACGGCATACAGCATCACAAGCATCCTCCTCCTCGTCCCTCTCTGCACCTTCATCCTCTACCTGGGTCTTCAACGATGGCGGCAACAGCGCTCCACCTCCACAGCAGCAATGACGAGTCACTCAGATGCTTTCACCTACCACATGGTCACCATGGAGCTGATTGGTGTCTTAGGGTGCATCTTCTGCTGTTGTGGTATCTATAGTGATCATGTCAATACATTATGGGTTGGGCTCTATCTTTGGAGCTTAACTTGGTATGGAGAGACGTTCTTTCACACTCTGACCTGTGTGGAGCGCTACCTGGCTGTTGTTCATCCAATCATCTATCTGGGCCTGTGAAGAGAGAGAGGGATCAGAATCAGGAACATCAGCATTGGGTGTGTTTGGCTGCTTTCCTTTGGAGGATTATGCCTGCTGACTTTAGAATACGTATGCTCAATTGTGGATTTCAGCCTCTTGGTTTTCTCCTTCGTTGTCATCTCCTTCTGCAGTCTTTCTGTTCTCTGTGTTCTCATTCGTCCAGGGCCAGGTGAACAGGACGGGGACAGGGAGAGGGTTGACCAATCAAAGCAGAGGGCTTTCTACACCATTGTGGCCATACTGGGAGTGCTGATGTTGAGGTGTTTTTGGAATCTGCTTGTGTCAACAGGAGTTATTGATTGTGTGCTGACAACTTCTGAAGTCTGGTTAAATCTCCCGTCCATTTTGGTGTTACCTTTACTGTTTCTACACAGAGCGGGAATATTAATGTCTTGCAAGAACAACACCAAATAAGGATAAAGATCTGATATGTAGATTACATAGATTAACAAATAAAAAGATTTGACAGCCATGCTAGCAGCACTCTTATGTTGTGAATGCTAAAACCAACATGGCACAACATTCAGACATTTCGTAAGTATAATGTTAACTATGTTTAAGCTTACTGTTTTAGCTAATATTTGTTAAATTGCATTAAAAAAAATACATCTGAGGCTGTAGGCAAAGTATTAGAAAAAGTGAAATTTTGAGCTGATGATGGTGTTACATGAAAGGATCACCAAAATGATGACAATTCATCCTGAGAGAAACATGAATGTCAGAACTAAATTTAATTTAAATCCTTCCAACAGCTGTCAAAACATTTCATTCAAAAATGCAAATGTCAAGCTCATGGTGGCGCCTGAGGAAAAGTCCGGGTATCACTAAAGTCAGCTTAAATGTCTGTATAATATTTAATGCCAATCGTCTAATAGTTGAGATATTTCAGTCTGGACCAAAGTGGCAGACCAACCATCAGACAGACCTCCATCCCTGCTCTGTTTGCTTTGTTGCCTTCACAGTTATGACGAGAATAAGTGGAGAGACATCCTTCCTACTGTTTGTCATACTCACTACACACTCATGTATCTACCCCTCTCAACTGAATGCTTACATCTAGATATCTGTATAAAAAACTCAAGTGTGTTTTGATTGTGTGTTAAACAAGTTATTTTATCAAATGTATTATATCAAGTTTCTGTCTATCTGTGTGCATTTCAGATGTCATTGTTTTATGGGTTGCTGACAGCTTAAAGTGGTTCTCGTACATTAACAAAGGTCCATGTTAAATGTAGGTGTAGTACAGAGTTGGACTGGCCATTAGGAGCACCAGGAGAAACCCTGGTGGATTTTATTGTTAAACAATGGTAAACATTACCTTTTATTTAATGTTATAATTTTATACTAGAACTTTAATTTATACTGAGTCAAAAAGTCCCGGACCGTTTTTCATTTCCAGTCTGTCCCTGGTCCAAATTAAGTATGTATACAGTTATTGTAAAGTGTGTATAGGGCTGCAAATAGTTCAAAAGTGCATATATAAATGTATATACACAGTATATACAGCTAGCGTACATCTGTCTTTGACAGTAAATGGATATTATTTCAATGCTGTACATGCATGTATATTACACTATATGGTATAAAAGCATGGTAGATTATTTGGTAATTGCGCAGGAATTGTTTCTGGACCTCATGTCTTATTTAGCTGTATGCAAGTGTGATGCTGTAGAGGGAAACTGTGGAAAGGTTGAATTTACAGCACACATAAGTTAGTGTATATACAGCAAATTAAAAGATGTGTGAAACACAAATGTGATTAAAATAACACAACCGTGCACACAGAAACACTCTCAGAGCACACAGTTAATGGCTGTACTTGATTTGAATACGCACACACTCTGTCTTCACATCATTTGAATGCTATCATCTGTTCATCTAATGGGTCAATAAAATAATAAAATAAACTACACAGGCACCCTAGTTGCCACTCCAGTTTGGTCTCAAATGCTGTCACATTATTCTAGATTATATTTTAAACTAACATGTTAAAAAAGTTAATTTAATCATCTGCTATGGCCACATTTTAGAATGAGGCTTACTTTCAATGAAAAAAGAGTTTATTGATTTCTAACACCACCTTTAGATACTTATATTCACTGTTTTACTAATGTGCCACAATGATGTCATGTTTGTTATTTCAAATATCTTCATATGGGAGCTTTTCTAAGCAAATACTGATACCAATTAGTTGTATGTTTAAAGATTGTAGTTGCACATAAATGGTATGTGTACAATACCTCTACAGTACAGTACAGCACAGTATTCTTTATTAATGAATAGGTTAGTCAGTTCATTACCCCTGTTTGATTTTATTCAAATAAAACATTTGAATTTGAGAGACAGAGAGAGAGAGAGAGAGAGAGAGAGAGCAGAGAGAGAGACAGAGAGAGAGAGAGGCTGTGATATACAGTCAGTACAGCTGTGAGCAGATACTCAGACACAGGAGTCCACAGAGCGGAGACACAGAGGGAGGAACATCAGAAACAAATACTGATACGGTTGGTGTTCTTATTCATCTTTAATATCGTCATGTTCTTGTCTTCTTATGAAATAGACAGTAAACAAACTTTATTGCATCGTTGTGGCACATTCAGTACAGTATTCAGTTGTACAACATCATCTGTGATTCTGTATGAGAAGAACTCAGGGTTCGGCTTGCGACTACGAACGTTAGACATTTTGAAAATGTGGGTTGTAAAGTGGGGGCATGGACTTTTAAAGCAGTTGGCATTTAACCGGCAGGTAACGTCTAATTCAAAATAATTTTTTGTTATATTTTGGGAAATCCAGAAAATCTGAACCTTGACTCTGAGCAGGTATTAAAGTTGGGATATATCAGCCTCTGCTGTACACAGTTTAACTCTTATTTTTTAATTCTTCTCTCACAAGTACCCCAACTTTCTGGAAGTGCTATAATTAGTCCTTTTATGGTTAATATAATCATTTGCACTCACCAGTATCTTGGTGCTGAACAAGTAATGTACAATATAGTTTTTTGGGCTTTTTCACTTTATTAGATAGGACAGCTGAACATAGACAGGAAAGGGGCTAGAGAGAGAGGAGATGATACACAGCAAAGGGACACAGGTTGGATTTGAACCCATAGCTGCTGCAGCAAGGATTCAGCCTTTGTCATTATAGAAACTTAATCACAAATCAGATCTTTATTTCTTTGTTTATATTTTCTTTCTTTTAAAATTAAAGATACATTAGGTTTTAAAGCACTGCTAAACACAGGTTATAATGATTGCCCAAAGGATAAAGCCCATGTGCATGTAGAGATACACCAAAGAAGACATCAAGATATGGGGATGAACATAGGGACCACTGGGACTTTATGTATGAATTTGTTCATTTGGTGAGATTTAACCTGAACTATTATCATAATATTCCTGTGACGTGTCTGCAGGTCATCGCATTGTTCGCTCTCTTCTTTTTTCTTTTGGAATTTGAAGGGGATAAATGTTCATTATTTCCCCAATTTCATTTCCCTTTACAATACCCATTATTGTTAGACCATTGATTTGATACACATGGAATAGATGTAATGTATACATTTTCTCATTTTCATTATCATGTCTTTTTCTCTTCCAGATATGTCTGTAAACTCTTCCTCTTCCTTCAATGACTCCCTTCTTCATCCTAACCATTCGTCCAACAACTCCTATGTCTTTTCTATTGTGGACTGCCTCATCACCAGACCAGGCTCCTTAATCTTCACGGCATACAGCATCACAAGCACCCTCCTCCTCGTCCCTCTCTGCACCTTCATCCTCTACCTGGGTCTTCAACGATGGCGGCAACAGCGCTCCACCTCCACAGCAGCAATGACGAGTCACTCAGACGCCTTCACCTACCACATGGTCACCATGGAGCTGATTGGTGTCTTAGGGTGCATCTTCTGCTGTTGTGGTATCTATAGTGATCATGTCACTACATTATGGATTGGGCTCTATCTTTGGAGCTTAACTTGGTATGGAGAGACGTTCTTTAACACTCTGACCTGTGTGGAGCGCTACCTGGCTGTTGTTCATCCAATCATCTATCTGGGCCTGAGAAGAGAGAGAGGGATCAGAATCAGGAACATCAGCATTGGGTGTGTTTGGCTGCTTTCCTTTGGAGGATTATGCCTGCTGACTTTAGAATACGTAGGCTCAATTGTGGATTTCAGCCTCTTGGTTTTCTCCTTCGTTGTCATCTCCTTCTGCAGTCTTTCTGTTCTCTGTGTTCTCATTCGTCCAGGGCCAGGTAAACAGGGTGGGGACAGGGAGAGGGTTGACCAATCAAAGCAGAGGGCTTTCTACACCATTGTGGCCATACTGGGAGTGCTGATGTTGAGGTGTTTTTGGAATTTGTTCCAGTCTGTTTTTATTGTGTCAACAGGAGTTATTGATTGTGCGCTGACAACTTCTGAAGTCTGGTTAAATCTCCCGTCCATTTTGGTGTTACCTTTACTGTTTCTACACAGAGCGGGAATATTAATGTCTTGCAAGAACAACACCAAATAAGGATAAAAGATCTGATATGTAGATTACATAGATTAACAAATAAAAAGATTTGACAGCCATGCTAGCAGCACTCTTATGTTGTGAATGCTAACACCAACATGGCACAACATTCAGACATTTCGTAAGTATAATGTTAACTATGTTTAAGCTTACTGTTTTAGCTAATATTTGTTAAATTGCATTAAAAAAAAATACATCTGAGGCTGTAGGCAAAGTATTAGAAAAAGTGAAATTTTGAGCTGATGATGGTGTTAGATGAAAGGATCACCAAAATGATGACAATTCATCCTGAGAGAAACATGAATGTTAGAACTAAATTTAATTTAAATCCTTCCAACAGCTGTCAAAACATTTCATTCAAAAATGCAAATGTCAAGCTCATGGTGGCGCCTGAGGAAAAGTCCGGGTATCACTAAAGTCAGCTTAAATGTCTGTATAATATTTAATGCCAATCGTCTAATAGTTGAGATATTTCAGTCTGGACCAAAGTGGCAGACCAACCATCAGACAGACCTCCATCCCTGCTCTGTTTGCTTTGTTGCCTTCACAGTTATGACGAGAATAAGTGGAGAGACATCCTTCCTACTGTTTGTCATACTCACTACACACTCATGTATCTACCCCTCTCAACTGAATGCTTACATCTAGATATCTGTATAAAAAACTCAAGTGTGTTTTGATTGTGTGTTAAACAAGTTATTTTATCAAATGTATTATATCAAGTTTCTGTCTATCTGTGTGCATTTCAGATGTCATTGTTTTATGGGTTGCTGACAGCTTAAAGTGGTTCTCGTACATTAACAAAGGTCCATGTTAAATGTAGGTGTAGTAGAGAGTTGGACGGGCCATTAGGAGCACCAGGAGAAATCCTGGTGGATTTTATTGTTAAACAATGGTAAAATTACCTTTTATTTAATATTATAATGTTATACTAGCACTCTAATTTATACTGAGTCAAAAAGTCCCGGACCGTTTTTCATTTCCAGTCTGTCCCTGGTCCAAATTAAGTATGTATACAGTTATTGTAAAGTGTGTATAGGGCTGCAAATAGTTCAAAAGTGCATATATAAATGTATATACACAGTATATACAGCTAGCGTACATCTGTCTTTGACAGTAAATGGATATTATTTCAATGCTGTACATGCATGTATATTACACTATATGGTATAAAAGCATGGTAGATTATTTGGTAATTGCGCAGGAATTGTTTCTGGACCTCATGTCTTATTTAGCTGTATGCAAGTGTGATGCTGTAGAGGGAAACTGTGGAAAGGTTGAATTTACAGCACACATAAGTTAGTGTATATACAGCAAATTAAAAGATGTGTGAAACACAAATGTGATTAAAATAACACAACCGTGCACACAGAAACACTCTCAGAGCACACAGTTAATGGCTGTACTTGATTTGAATACGCACATCATTTGAATCCTGTCATCTGTTCATCTAATGGGTCAATAAAATAATAAAATAAACTACACAGGCACCCTAGTTGCCACTCCAGTTTGGTCTCAAATGCTGTCACATTATTCTAGATTATATTTTTAAACTAACATGTTAAAAAAGTTAATTTAATCATCTGCTATGGCCACATTTTAGAATGAGGCTTACTTTCAATGAAAAAAGATTTTATTGATTTCTAACGCCACCTTTAGATACTTATATTCACTGTTTTACTAATGTGCCACAATGATGTCATGTTTGTTATTTCAAATATCTTCATATGGGAGCTTTTCTAAGCAAATATTGATACCAATTAGTTGTATGTTTAAAGATTGTAGCTGCACACAAATGGTATGTGTACACTAGCTCTACAGTACAGTACAGCACAGTATTCTTTATTAATGAATAGGTCAGTCAGTTCATTACCCCTGTTTGATTTTATTCAAATAAAACATTTGAATTTGAGAGACAGAGAGATAGAGAGAGAGAGAGAGAGAGAGAGAGAAGGAGAGAGAGGCTGTGATATACAGTCAGTACAGCTGTGAGCAGATACTCAGACACAGGAGTCCACAGAGCGGAGACACAGAGGGAGGAACATCAGAAAGAAATACTGATACGGTTTGTGTTCTTATTCATTATTAATATCGTCATGTTCTTGTCTTCTTATGAAATAGACAGTAAACAAACTTTATTGCATCGTTGTGGCACATTCAGTACAGTATTCAGTTGTACTACATCATCTGTGATTCTGTATGAGAAGAACTTTCATTTGGCATTTAACCGGCAGGTAACGTCTAATTAAAAATAATTTTTCGAAGATTATTAGATAGGACAGCTGAACATAGACAGGAAAGGGGCTTGAGAGAGACGCAGCAAGGGCCGATCTGGGGTGTCTTGATTTTTTTTTCTTCTTTTAAAAATAAAGACACTCTGAATCTAAATTACGTTAGGTTTTAAAGCACTGCTAAACACAGGTTATAATTATGTTACAACGGATAAAGCCCATGTGCATGTAGACATACATTGTTTTATGGGTTGTTGACAGGTTAAAGTGGTTCTCGTGCATTAACAAAGGTCCATGTTAATAGTAGGTGTAAAACACAGTTGGACTGACTATCAGAAGCACCAGGAGAAATCCTGGTGGCTTTTACTGTTATATAAACATTATACTTTTTATTTAATGTTATATTATTATACTAATACACTAATTTATACTGAGTCAAAAAGTCTAGGACCATTTTACATATCCAGTCGGTCCCTGGTCTCAACTAAGTATGTATACAGTTATTGTAAACTGTGTATAGGGCTGCAAATACTTCAAGAGTGTATACGAGTTAAGTAAATATTGGAATAAATAGAGTTTGGATAATGTTATAAGTTACTTTATTTACACACAGGATGTGGTTTACTACAGCATCCATATATACACATATATAAATGTATACGCACAGTATATACAGCCAGCATACATCTGCCTTTGACAGTAAATGGATATTATTTAAATGTTGTACATGCATGTATATTACACTATTTGATATACAAATGTTGTATTTGAATAAAATAATAGAGGAGAGAGACAGACAGAAGAGAGAGAGAGAGAGAGAGAGAGAGAGAGAGAGAGAGAGAGAGGGGCTGTAATATACAGTCAGTACAGCTGTGAGCAGATACTCAGACACAGGAGTCCACAGAGCGGAGACACCGAGGGAGGAACATCAGAAACAAATACTGATACGGTTGGTGTTTTTATTAATTTTTAATATCATCATGTTCTTGACAGAAAGACAGAAAACTAACTTGGCATTGCATCGTTGTGGCACATTCAGTACAGTGTTTTATAAGCTCAGTTGAACAATGCCATCTGTGATTCTGTATGAAAAGAACTCAAGAGTTAGACTTCAGACTACAAACATTTGAAGAAATGTGTTGTAAAGTACGACATTGGGCATGGACTTTTGAAACAGTGGGCATTTAACGTCTACTTAAAAATTATTTAGAGTTACATTTTGGGAAATCCAGAAAATTTGAACCTTGACTCTGAGCAGGTATTAAAGTCCTTTTAAGGTTAATATAACAATTTACAGTCACCAGTTAGTGTCTTGGTGCTGAGCAGGTAATGTACAATATAGTTTTGGGGGCTTTTTCCTTTATTAGATAGGACAGCTGAACATAGACAGGAAAGGGGACTAGAGAGAGACGCAGCAAGGGCCGATCTGGGGTGTCTTGATTTTTTTTCTTCTTTTAAAAATAAAGACACTCTGAATCTAAATTACATTAGGTTTTAAAGCACTGCTAAACACAGGTTATAATTATGTTATAACGGATAAAGCCCATGTGCATGTAGACATACACCAAAGACGACATCAAGATCTGGTGATGAAGCTTTTATGAGATTTAACCTGAACTTTTATCATAATATTCCTGTGACGTCTCCACAGGTCATCACATTGTTTGCTCTCTTCTTTTTTGTTTGGAACTTGGAGGGATAAATAATAAATAATTATTTTCAGATAGCCCCAATTTCATTTCCATATACAATACCCATTATTGTTAGACAATTGATTTAAAAGACATGAAATATATATATACATACACATATACATTTTCTCATTTTCATTATCATGTCTTTTTCTCTTCCAGATATGTCTGTAAACTCTTCCTCCACCTCCAATGACTCCCTTCTTCATCCTAACCATTCCTCCACCAACTCCCACCTCCCTTATGGACAAGATTGCTTCATCACCAGACCAAGCTCCTTAATCTCCTTCTCGTATTTCATCACAAGCACCCTCCTCCTCCTCCCTCTCTGCACCTTCATCCTCTACCTGGGTCTTCAACGATGGCGGCAACAGCGCTCCACCTCCACAGCAGCAATGATGAGTCACTCAGACGCCTTCACCTACCACATGGTCACCATGGAGCTGATTGGTGTCTTCGGCTACATCCTCTACTGCTATGGTATCTATAGTCATCATATCGGTGTATTAATGGCAGGGCACTATCTTTGGACTTTCATCTGGTATGGACAGATATCCTTTAACACTCTGACCTGTGTGGAGCGTTACCTGGCTGTTATTCATCCAATCACCTATCTGAGCCTGAAAAGAGAGAGAGGCATCAGAATCAGAAATATCAGCATTGGGTGTGTTTGGCTTCTTTGCTGTTTCGGAACAAGTCTGATTTTCGCAAATGCCACCTTTAGTGTGGAGTTGTGCGTCTCAATTTTCTCCTTCTTTGTTGTCTCCTTCTGCAACATTTCTGTTCTCTGTGTCCTCATTCGTCCAGGGCCAGGTAAACAGGGAGGGGACAGGGACAGAGTTGACCAATCAAAGCAGAGGGCTTTCTACACCATGCTGGTCATACTGGGAGTGATGTTGTTGAGGTGTGTTTGGGATCTGGTTTGGTTTGTTCTTGATGAAGGGCCAGAGAGTAATAGGTGTGTGTTGTTGATGTCTGGAACCTGGTTTAATCTCCCCTGCAGTCTGGTGTTACCTGTGCTGTTTCTACACAGAGCAGGAATATTAGTGTGTTGTAAGAACAACACCAAATGAGGATAAAGATTAGGTTCAGTTTGCATTAAATTAAATCAGTTCAGATACAAGAGAATATAAATGGGAACAATAGATAATTAAAGCTGCAAGCAGCGATGAGCCCTCGCAGTCAACTCATTTGTTAGCATGTCATGTTTAGACCTCACCATGAAAATTTCATGTAAATCAGATCCAAATTGCCATGCAAGGCATACTCCTTCTATCCAGGCGCTACGAGTATGTAGATGTGTTCAGGATGGGTCTCTTATCAAACATGTGAAGTTTGGTGGAGTTTGGATGAAGTATACAGAAGTTAGAATATTTTGTCCTGTTTCTTGGTGAAACATTGATTTGTGATGCCATGCCACAGACATAGGTCAGACTACATCTCAGGACTTTGATAAATGTATATCTTGAACTTGTTTAGAGTGTACTGACCAATTTTGAAGTTTATCTTATAAATCGTTTAGGAAGAGTTCATTAAAATACAATGCCTTGAAATTGCATTAATGGCTGCAAAAATTAGACGTTAAATTCAATACGGAATGAGTCCAAGAGCCTTTTTTGTAAGTTTAGATATGATCTATGTGTGTATCAGTTTACATCCACAACTGTGAAATGTGCCGTTTTGGAAGTACTGTCGAGCCATTTTGCCCCGCCGAAACCAAACCCTTAGAATAGGTACATTTTTGGTTGCGTCACATTTTTGGTTTATTTCATGAGATGTTGTGGCGGCCAAAAATGCTATGTATTTCTAGAAAAAATAATTATTCTTAAATATACCGTTAGATTACGAGATAATTGCAAATTGCTAACCAAATTGATTTCTTTGGCCGGTTAGGGTCAAAATATCTTATCAATATTACTGTCTTGCAGTTGGTTTGCTGAAGACAGTTTCCTTAACAATTAACCCTAATTAGACCACTGAAAGTAGAGCTGTATAGGTGGGTGATATTGCTTATTTTTATCATTGTTAATATACAATTTATTAGTGCCGCCTTAATATTTATTTAGTATTATAGGTTTTGCACCAATATTATGCATTGTAGATTACAAAGTAATAACTGTCCAGAGCCTTGCTACCAGCTCTGTGAGGCTGTAAATGGAAATGACAATGCTAACAAAGTTTAGCAGGTATAATGTTTACCATGTTCACCATTTTAGTTCAGCTTGTTTGCTAACATTTGCTAATTTGCTCCAAAGAAATGTCTGAGGCTGATGACAATGTTATGGTCAGGTTTAAATAAAAAAGAAAAACATTTTTTGTTGCTATTTTGTTGACGCAGATTAAGCATATGAGTAAGCAAGCAGTGTGACGATGAAAGCGAAGAAATTAGATATGGAGAGTGAAGATCAGTAGCTATTGAGGTTTAGAAAAATAGAGAAAACGTGGCAGAAATCACATATTGTATATTTAAACTGCTTGCAGAAATGAAACCCACTAGTTTTTGTCCAACCCCTTGCTGCACTCATATATCTGTACCTATAACCTAACCTTCTTGCTGTTAGCTTTTTTAAGTTTGGGTTTTATCTTTTTATGAAGTTTCATTATTGTGGATAAGCAGTGACAATCCCACGAAAGAATAAAACATGATTCTATAGATTTTTACGCCTTTAGTGTGTTTTCTCTTTAATTAGTTCAAGTTGCTGCATCAGCTTCCTGTAAAAAACACATTGTTATGTAAATGTCAGATTTCATGTAATTGATTCTTCACTGAACAATCATGATTAAAGAATTATGAAATGTTGTTTGACTGATTTCATTTTAATAAACTTACATGGTTTTATGTGAAAACATTGCTGCACAGCAGACAAAACACAAGCTTAAAGTCTTTCAGATTTATGAAGTGTGTATTTCAGGTTTCATTGTTTTATGGGCTGTTGATATTTGAAAGTGGTTCTCATGCAAATATGAATTGTGTGGAGGAGCAACTGAAATGCTTTAGTATTTAAGTATGTATACATATTAACTTTAAACTGTCCGTAAAGCAGTGGAATTAATGCTGGAATACATTTATATTCCAATCTAGATGAAAACACACCAATTTTCTAAATGCTGCACTCATTTGAATTTAATGGTTTCATTTGATTTGAATACACACATACTTTGTATTCACGACATTTGAATGCTGTCAGCTGTTCTTCTAATGGGCCGATAAAATAAACTACACAGGCCATCCAAGTTTGGTATCAAATGCTGTCACATTATTTCAGATACATTTTTAAAATAACATGTTAAAAAACTTATTTTAATCATCCATTATGGCCACATTACAGACTAAGTGAGACTAATAACAAGTCAAAAAGTCCAGGACCATTTTTCATTTCCGGTCTGTCCCTGGTCTCAACTAAGTATGTATACAGTTATTGTAAACTGTGTATAGGGCTGCAAATAGTTCAAGAGTGTATAAGAATTAAATGAATATTGGAATAAATAGAATATGGATAATGTTATAAGTTACTTTATTTACACACAGCATGTGGTTTACTACAGCATAAATATATACACACATATATAAATGTATATGCACAGTATATACAGCCAGCATACATCTGCCTTTGACAGTAAATGGATATTATTTAAATGCTGTACATGCATGTATATGGATGGACCTCATGGCTTATTTAGCTGTATGCAAGTGTGATGCTGTGGAGGGAAACTGTGGAAAGAATTGAATTGAATTTACAGCGCACATAAGTTAGTGTATATACAGCAAATTAAAAGATGTGTGAAACACAAATGTGATTAAAATAACACAACCGTGCACACAGAAACACTCTCAGAGCACACAGTTAATGGCTGTACTTGATTTGAATACGCACACACTCTGTCTTCACATCATTTGAATGCTGTCATCTGTTCATCTAATGGGTCAATAAAATAATAAAATAAACTACACAGGCACCCTTTTTTTTAATTAATACCTTAAAAAAGGTAATTTAATTGTCCATTATGGCCACATTTTAGACAAAGCAAGGCTTAAGTTCAATGAAACTGACTTTATTGTTGTTATTTCTAATGCCACCTTTTTTTAAGATATATTTTCCTACTAACTGTTGTAGTGTTCCACAATAATGTCATGTTTTTTAGTTCAAATATCTTCATTTGGGGACTTTTCCAAACAACTATTGATATATGTGATTGTATTGTGTTCTTTATTCATGAATAGGTTAATCATTTGTCATTTCATTGCCACTGTTTTATTTTATTCAAATACAACATTTGAATTTGACAGAGACACACACACACACACACACACACACACACACACGAGAGAGAGAGAGAGAGAGAGAGAGAGAGAGAGAGAGAGAGAGAGAGAGAGAGAGAGGCTGTAATATACAGTCAGTACAGCTGTGAGCAGATACTCAGACACAGGAGTCCACAGAGCGGAGACACAGAGGGAGGAACATCAGAAACAAATACTGATACGGTTGGTGTTCTTATTTATTTTTTAATATGACATTTTTAAAACATGTGTTGTAAAGTAGGGGCATGGACTTTTAAAGCAGTGGGCATTTAACCAGCAGGTTAAGTCTAATGAAATTTTTTTTTGAGTTGCATAAAATTTGAACCGGTCACAAAGGACCACACGTTGGATTTGATCCCATAGCTGCTGCAGCTTCAATTCAAATCAGATCTGAATTTGTACAGGTAAATGAAAAGACGATCAATGTGGTGTTTAGAATTTAAAGTATTCCTGGAGTGTGTTTATTTTTTTCTTCATTTAAAAATAAAGATATTCTGAATTTAAATTAGACTAGCTTTTGAAGCATTGCTAAAGACAGGTTATGCTTTCCTAAAGGATAAAGCCCATGTGCATGTAGAGATGCAGCAAAGAACACATATTGGGATGAATATGTTGTAAGATTTAACCTGAACTTTTATCATAATGTTCCTGTGACATCTCCGCATATTGTTCACCCTCTTCTTTTTTCTTTTGGACATTGGAGGGATAAATAATAAATAATAATTTTCAGATAGCCCCAATTAAATTTCCATACACAATAACCATTGATGTTAGACCATTGATTTAATAGATATGCGATAGAGGTAATTTATACCATTTTCTCGGTTTCATAATCATGTTGCTTTCTCTTCCAGATATGTCGTTAAACTCCTCCTCCTCCTCCAATGACTCCCTTCTTCATCAGAACCATTCCTCCACCAACTACAACCTCCTTTTTGGAATGTATTGCATCGCCACCAGGCCAGGCTCCTTAATTTCCACCTCGTACTTCATCACAAACATCCTCCTCCTCCTCCCTCTCTGCACCTTCATCCTCTACCTGCGTCTTCAACGATGGCGGCAACAGCGCTCCACCTCCACAGCAGCAATGACGAGTCATTCAGACGCCTTCACCTACCACATGGTCACCATGGAGCTGATTGGTGTCTTCGGCTTCTTCCTCAGCTGTTGTGGTATCTATAGTGATCATATTGGTGTATTAATGGCAGGGCACTGTCTTTGGACCTTCATCTGGTTTGGACAGATGTTCTTTCACACTCTGACCTGTGTGGAGCGCTACCTGGCTGTTGTTTATCCAATCACCTATTTGAGCTTGAAAAGAGAGAGGGGGATCAGAATCAGAAACATCAGCATTGGGTGTGTTTGGCTTCTTTGCTTTGGAGGAACAAGTCTGATAACTTTAGAAAACGCCTCCTTGATTGCGGATTTGTGCATCTCTATCTTGTCCTTCTTTGTCATCTCCTTCTGCAACGTTTCTGTTCTCTGCATCCTCATTCGTCCAGGGCCAGGTAAACAGGGAGGGGACAGGGAGAGAGTTGACAAATCAAAGCAGAGGGCTTTCTACACCATGCTGGCCATACTGGGAGCTCTGTTGTTGAGGTGTATTTGGAATGTGGTTTGGTTTGCTTTTTATATCATGACAGAAAATAGTGAGTGCGTGTTGATGATGTCTGGATTGTGGTTTAATCTGCCCTGCAGTCTGGTGTTACCTGTGCTGTATCTTCACAGAGCAAGAATGTTAGTGTGTTGTAAGAACAACACTAAATGAGGATAAAGACAAGATTCAGTTTTCATGACAAGAAATTAGTTCAGCTACAAGGAATTATAAAAATGGAGAACAATAGTAATTGAAGCTGCCAGCAGTGATGAGCCCTAGTAACTCATTCGTAAGCATTACATGTTTAGAATTTTTTGGGATATGGGTCCAAGAGGCTTTTCTGTACGTCTAGACATGGTCTACGTCTGCACCAATTTTCCTCTCCAATGTGACTTATTTGGCCTCATTTGGGACCCATAGAATAGTGCATTTCCGCTAGCGCCAAATTCTGTGCCGCATACAATGAGTTACGAGATGTTCGGCACCAAATTGTAGATGGATTTCTTTTCAGAAGGCAGGTCCTTGCTTCTTACTGCACAGGCCCTAAATATACCCTTAGATTATAAGGCCACTGATAAGATTGATTGCTGCTCAATTGATTTTTGGACTTAGGGGCAAAAAATTCTTGTGTGGTTTGCAGAAAACAGTTGACTTAACACCTAACCCTGATTAACCACTGAGAGTAGAGCTGCATAGTTGGGTGATATTGCTCATTTTATTGTTAATATACAATTTTCTAGTGGGGGTTTAACATTTATTTAGTATTAGAGGTTTTGCACCAATATTGGGCTGAGTAGATGAACAAAGTAATAACAGTTCAGAGCCTTGCTACCAGCTCTGTGAGGCTGTAAATGCTAACACCGGCATGGCAACATGGATATGATAATGCTAACAATGTTTAGCATGTTCACCATTTTAGTTTAGGTTGTTGGCTATTTGCTAACTGTCACAAAAAAAGCTCTGAGGCTGATCACAATGTCATTCAGTGTGCTGGTTTTTTTTTTTTTTAAATGAAGAAATAATGAAAGTGAAATTTTGACTGGATGACTAAATTTGATTATTCTAATTTCTTGATGCAGATTAAGCGTACCACTAATCGTGTAGTGTGACTGTGAAAGCAAAGAAACGTGTCCATGCATTATTAAATCCTCTCTTTGTTCAGAGACTTTACCTGTTTTTGGAATCTTTTTAAGTTTGCATTTTATCTTCTTCTGTAGTTTAATTATTGATAAGCAGTGACAATCCCACGAAAGAATAAAACATGATTCTATAGATTTTTACGCCTTTAGTGTGTTTTCTCTTTAATTAGTTCAAGTTGCTGCATCAGCTTCCTGTAAAAAACACATTGTTATGTAAATGTCAGATTTCATGTAATTGATTCTTCACTGAACAATCATGATTAAAGAATTATGAAATGTTGTTTGACTGATTTCACTTTAATATACTTACATGGTTTTATGTGAAAACATTGCTGCACAGCAGACAAAACAAAAGCCTAAACTCTTTCAGCTTTATGAAGTGTGTATTTCAGGTTTCATTGTTTTATGGGCTGTTGATTTGTTGATGTTGATATTTGAAAGTGGTTCTCATGCAAATATGAATTGTGTGGAGGAGTAACTGAAATATTTTAGTATGTATATTTAAGTATGTATACATATTAACTTTAAACTGTCTCATGTTGTATAGCAGTAGAATTAATGCTGGAATACATTTATATTCCAATCTAGATGAAAACACACCAATTTTCTAAATGCTGCACTCATTTGAATTTAATGGTTTAATTTGATTTAAATACACACATACTTTGTATTCACGACATTTGAATGCTTTCAGCTGTTCTTCTAATGGGCCGATAAAATAAACTACACAGGCCATCCAAGTTTGGTATCAAATGCTGTCACATTATTTCAGAATAATTTTTAAAATAACATGTTAAAAAACTACTTTCAATGAAAAAAAATATCAATTTCTAATGCCACCTTTAGATATTTCCAACTAGTGTTTTACTAATGTGCCACAATAACATCATGTTTGTTATTTCAAATATCTTCATGTGGAAGGAAATTGTAATATATTTGATTGTTTGTATTTTAAACTTTATTCATTAATAGGTTATTCATTTGTCAGTCAGTTCAGAGCCACTTTGTTATATTTTATTCAAATACAAGATTTGAATTCAAAAGGGAGGGAGAGAGAAAGAGACAGAGAGAGAGAGAGAGAGAGAGAGAGAGAGAGAGAGAGAGAGAGAGAGAGAGACACACAGAGGGAGAGGCTGTGATATACAGTCAGTACAGCTGTGATCAGATACTCAGACACAGGAGTCCACAGAGGGGAGACACAGAGGGAGGAACATCAGAAACAAATACTGATACGGTTGGTGTTCTGATTCTTTTTTAATATCGTCATTTTCTTGAAGCCTCAATAATGTGTGGACAACTGAAATAGACAGAAAACAAACTTTATTGCATCATCGTGGCACATTCAGTACAGTATTCAGTTGTACAACGTCATCTGTGATTCTGTATGAGAAGAACTCAGGGTTTGGCTTGCGACTACAAATTTGACTATTTGAAAATGTGTGTTGTAAAGTGGGGGCATGGACTTTTAAAGCAGTTGGCATTTAACTGACAGTTGCATTTTGGAAAATCCATCAAATTTGAACCTTGACTTTTTCCCTTTCTTAGATAGGACAGCTGAACATAGACAGGAAAGGGGCTAGAGAGAGAGATCATACACAGCAAAGGGACACAGGTTGGATCTGAACCCATAGCTGCTGCAGCAAGGATTCAGCCTTTGTCATTGTAGAAACTTAAATATAAATCAGATCTGTATTTGTACAGTTAAATAAAAAGACAATGTTATCTTTATGGTTTTTAGAATTGAACGTATTTCTGCAGTGTATTTATTTTTTTCTTCATTTAAAAATAAAGATACTCTGAATGTAAATGTCATTAGGTTTTAAAGCACTGTTAAAGACAGGTTATAATAATAAGGATAAAGCCCATGTGCATGTAGACATACACTGAAGAAGACATTAAGATCTGAGGATGAAGATTTTATGAGATTTAACCTGAACTATTATCATAATATTCCTGTGACGTGTCTGCAGGTCATCACATTGTTCACTCTCTTCTTTTTTCTTTTGGAACTTGGAGGGATAAATGTTAATTATTTCCCCAATTCAATTTCCCTTTACAGTACCCATTATTGTTAGACCATTGATTTGATACACACGGAATAGATGTAATGAATACATTTTCTCAGTTTCATTATCATGTCTTTTTCTCTTCCAGATATGTCCGTAAACTCTTCCTCCTCCTCCAATGACTCCCTTCTTCATCCTCACCATTCCTCCACCAACTCCAACCTCCCTTTTGGCATGCATTGCCTCACCACCAGACCAGGCTCCTTAATCTCCACCTCGTACTTCATCACAAACATCCTCCTCCTCCTCCCTCTCTGCACCTTCATCCTCTACCTGCGTCTTCAACGGTGGCGGCAACAGCGCTCCACCTCCACAGCAGCAATGACGAGTCATTCAGACGCCTTCACCTACCACATGGTCATCATTGAGCTGATTGGCATCTTAAGCTTCTTCCTCAGCTGTTGTGGTATCTACAGTGATCATATCGGTGTATTAATGGCAGGGCACTGTCTTTGGACCTTCATCTGGTTTGGACAGATGTTCTTTCACACTCTGACCTGTGTGGAGCGCTACCTGGCTGTTGTTTATCCCATCACCTATTTGAGCTTGAAAAGAGAGAGAGGGATCAGAATCAGAAATATCAGCATTGGGTGTGTTTGGCTTCTTTGCTTTGGAGGAACAAGTCTGATAACTTTAGAAAACGCCTCCTTGATTGCGGATTTGTGCGTCCTATCCTTGTCCTTCTTTGTCATCTCCTTGTGCAACGTTTCTGTTCTCTGCATCCTCATTCGTCCAGGGCCAGGTAAACAGGGAGGGGACAGGGAGAGAGTTGACAAATCAAAGCAGAGGGCTTTCTACACCATGCTGGCCATACTGGGAGCTCTGTTGTTGAGGTGTATTTGGAATGTGGTTTGGTTTGCTTTTTATATCATGACAGAAAATGGTGAGTGCGTGTTGATGACGTCTGGATTGTGGTTTAATCTGCCCTGCAGTCTGGTGTTACCTCTGCTGTTTCTTCACAGAGCAAGAATGTTAGTGTGTTGTAAGAACAACACCAAATGAGGATAAAGACAAGATTCAGTTTTCATTAAAAGAAATCAGTTCAGCTACAAGAAAATATAAACATGGAGAAGAAAACAAAACTATACCGTAAGATTACAAAATGATGATAAGATTGCAAATGGCTGCCCAAAGTGACTTATTTGGCCTCTTTGGGGCAAAATATCTTAAAAACAATATTACTGTCTTGTAGCTGGTTTGCAGAAGGCAGTTGCCTTAACACCTAACCCTGATTAAACCACTAAGAGTAGAGCTGCATTGGTGGGTGATATGGGTCATTTTTATTATAATATTTATCATAATATACAATTTTCTAGTGATGCCTTAATATTAGAGTAGATGAACAAAGTAATAACAGTTCAGAGCCTTGCTACCAGCTCTGTGAGGCTGTAAATGCTAACACCGGCATGGCAACATGGAAATGATAATGCTAACAACGTTTAGCATGTTCACCATTTTAGTTAAGGTTGTTGGCTATTTGCTAACTGTCACAAAAAAAGCTCTGAGGCTGATTTATTTATTTTTTTAAATGAAGAAATAATGAAAGTGAAATTTTGACTGGATGACTAAATTTGATTATTCTAATTTCTTGATGCAGATTAAGCGTACCACTAATCGTGTAGTGTGACTGTGAAAGCAAAGAAACGTGTCCATGCATTATTAAATCCTCTCTTTGTTCAGAGACTTTACCTGTTTTTGGAATCTTTTTAAGTTTGCATTTTATCTTCTTCTGTAGTTTAGTTATTGATAAGCAGTGACAATCCCACGAAAGAATAAAACATGATTCTATAGATTTTTACGCCTTTAGTGTGTTTTCTCTTTAATTAGTTCAAGTTGCTGCATCAGCTTCCTGTAAAAAACACATTGTTATGTAAATGTCAGATTTCATGTAATTGATTCTTCACTGAACAATCATGATTAAAGAATTATGAAATGTTGTTTGACTGATTTCACTTTAATAAACTTACATGGTTTTATGTGAAAACATTGCTGCACAGCAGACAAAACAAAAGCCTAAACTCTTTCAGCTTTATGAAGTGTGTATTTCAGGTTTCACTGTTTTATGGGCTGTTGATATTTGAAAGTGGTTCTCATGCGTAGATTAATTCCTGATTGTGGAGCAGTAACTGAAATATTTTAGTATGTATATTTAAGTATGTATACATATTAACTTCAAACTGTCTCATGTTGTATAGCAGTAGAATTAATGCTGGAATACATTTATATTCCAATCTAGATGAAAACACACCAATTTTCTAAATGCTGCACTCATTTGAATTTAATGGTTTAATTTGATTTGAATACACACATACTTTGTATTCACGACATTTGAATGCTGTCAGCTGTTCATCTAATGGGCCGATAAAATAAACTACACAGGCCATCCAAGTTTGGTATCAAATGCTGTCACATTATTTCAGAATAATTTTTAAAATAACATGTTAAAAAACTTACTTTAATCATCCATTATGGCCACATTACAGACTAAGTGAGGCTTACTTTCAATGAAAAAAAACATTAATTTCTAATGCCACCTTTAGATATTTCCAACTAGTGTTTTACTAATGTGCCACAATAACATCATGTTTGTTATTTCAAATATCTTCATGTGGAAGAAAATTTTGATATATGTGATTGTTTGTATTTTAAACTTTATTCATTAATAGGTTATTAATTTGTCAGTCAGTTCAGAGCCACTTTGTTATATTTTATTCAAATAAAAGATTTGAATTCAAAAGGGAGGGAGAGAGAAAGAGACAGAGAGAGAGAGAGAGAGAGAGAGACACACACACACAGAGGGAGAGGCTGTGATATACAGTCAGTACAGCTGTGATCAGATACTCAGACACAGGAGTCCACAGAGCGGAGACACAGAGGGAGGAACATCAGAAACAAATACTGATACGGTTGGTGCTCTGATTCTTTTTTAATATCGTCATGTTCTTGAAGCCTCAATAATGTGTGGACAACTGAAATAGACAGAAAACAAACTTTATTGCATCATCGTGGCACATTCAGTACAGTATTCAGTTGTACAACGTCATCTGTGATTCTGTATGAGAAGAACTCAGGGTTTGGCTTGCGACTACAAATTTGACTATTTGAAAATGTGTGTTGTAAAGTGGGGGCATGGACTTTTAAAGCAGTTGGCATTTAACTGACAGTTGCATTTTGGAAAATCCATCAAATTTGAACCTTGACTCTGAGCAGGTATTGAAGTTGGGATATATCAGTCTCTGCTGTATACAATTCATACTTTTAAGGTTAATATAATATTTACAGTCACCAGTTAGTGTTTTGGTGCTGAACAAGTAGTGTACAATATAGTTTTGGGGGCTTTTTCCCTTTCTTAGATAGGACAGCTGAACATAGACAGGAAAGGGGCTAGAGAGAGAGATGATACACAGCAAAGGGACACAGGTTGGATCTGAACCCATAGCTGCTGCAGCAAGGATTCAGCCTTTGTCATTATAGAAACTTAAATATAAATCAGATCTGTATTTGTACAGTTAAATAAAAAGACAATGTTATCATTATGGTTTTTAGAATTGAACGTATTTCTGCAGTGTATTTATTTTTTTCTTCATTTAAAAATAAAGATACTCTGAATGTAAATGTCATTAGGTTTTAAAGCACTGTTATTGACAGGTTATAATAATAAGGATAAAGCCCATGTGCATGTAGACATACACCGAAGAAGACATTAAGATCTGAGGATGAAGATTTTATGAGATTTAACCTGAACTATTATCATAATATTCCTGTGACGTGTCTGCAGGTCATCACATTGTTCACTCTCTTCTTTTTTCTTTTGGAACTTGGAGGGATAAATGTTCATTATTTCCCCAATTCAATTTCCCTTTACAATACCCATTATTGTTAGACCATTGATTTGATACACACGGAATAGATGTAATGAATACATTTTCTCAGTTTCATTATCATGTCTTTTTCTCTTCCAGATATGTCCGTAAACTCTTCCTCCTCCTCCAATGACTCCCTTCTTCATCCTAACCCTTCCTCCACCAACTACAACCTCCTTTTTGGAATGTATTGCACCGCCACCAGACCAGGCTCCATAATTTCCACCTCGTACTTCATCACAAACATCCTCCTCCTCCTCCCTCTCTGCACCTTCATTCTCTACCTGCGTCTTCAACGATGGCGGCAACAGCGCTCCACCTCCACAGCAGCAATGACGAGTCATTCAGACGCCTTCACCTACCACATGGTCATCATTGAGCTGATTGGTGTCTTCGGCTTCTTCCTCAGCTGTTGTGGTATCTATAGTGATCATATCGGTGTATTAATGGCAGGGCACTGTCTTTGGACCTTCGTCTGGTATGGACAGATGTTCTTTCACACTCTGACCTGTGTGGAGCGCTACCTGGCTGTTGTTTATCCAATCACCTATCTGAGCCTGAAAAGAGAGAGAGGGATCAGAATCAGAAACATCAGCATTGGGTGTGTTTGGCTTCTTTGCTTTGGAGGAACAAGTCTGATAACTTTAGAAAACGCCTCCTTGATTGCGGATTTGTGCATCCTATCCTTGTCCTTCTTTGTCATCTCCTTCTGCAACGTTTCTGTTCTCTGCATTCTCATTCGTCCAGGGCCAGGTAAACAGGGAGGGGACAGGGAGAGAGTTGACAAATCAAAGCAGAGGGCTTTCTACACCATGCTGGCCATACTGGGAGCTCTGTTGTTGAGGTGTATTTGGAATGTGGTTTGGTTTGCTTTTTATATCATGACAGAAAATGGTGAGTGTGCGTTGATTACGTCTGGATTGTGGTTTAATCTCCCCTGCAGTCTGGTGTTACCGCTGCTGTTTCTTCACAGAGCAAGAATGTTAGTGTGTTATAATAAGAACAACACTAAATGAGGATAAAGACAAGATTTAGTATGCATGACAAGAAATTAGTTCAGATACAAGGAATTATAAAAATGGAGAACAATAGATAATTGAAGCTGCCAGCAGTGATGAGCCCTGGCAGTCAACTCATTCGCCAGCATGTCATGTTTAGACCTCACCATGAAATTTTCATGTAAATCAGATCCAAATTGCTAAACAAGGCATACTTCTTCCATCCAGTTTGAGGTGCTATGAGTATGTAGATGTCTTTAGGGTGGGTCTCTTATCAAACATGTGAAAATTGGTAGAGTTTGGACAAAGTACACAGAAATTAGAATAATGTCCTGTTTCTTGGCGAAAAAAATTGATTTGTGATGCCATGCTACAGACATAAGTCAGACTAAATCTCAGGACTTTGATAACTTTTCATCATGAACTTGTTAAGAGTGTACTGAACAATTTTGAAGTTGATCTTATCAATTCTGTGGGAGGAGTTCGTTTAACCCAACTGTGACCCATAGAATATGTACATTTTCGCTACCACCAAATTTTGTGCTTTATTCCAGGAGATTCGGAGAATGTTGCAGCCGCCAAAATGCGATGTATTTCTTGAAATAATAATAATTCTTTTAGATACAATTGGGTCCTTGAAGTTACTACATGGGCTCTAAAGATACCATTAGATTACAAGATGATGATAATTGCAAATTGCTGTCCAAATTGATTTCTTTGGCCTCTTTGGGGCAAAATATCTCAAAAACTATTTATGTCTTGTAGCTGGTTTGCAGAAGACAGTTGCCTTAACACTTAACCCTGATTAGACCGCTGAGAGTAGAGCTGCATAGGTGGGTGATGTTGAAGAATGTTTAGCAGGTATAATGTTGACCATGTTCACCATTTTAGTTCAGCATGTTGCTGATTTTCTCAAAAAAGAGGCTGATGACAATGTCATGATCAGGTTTTTGTTTTTTAAAAAATAGAAAAGTAGTGAAAGTGAAAATTTGACGAAATCACTAAATTGCTAATGCTAATTTCTTGACGCAGATGAAGCATACGGTAAGCAATCGGCAATGGTGAAAACAAAAGAAATCTGTTCACGCACTATTAAATCCTCTTTTTGTATGAAGACTTTTCCTTTATTTTGTAATCTCAGATAAGACAAGATGTTCCTTTATTGATCCCCCTTAGGAGAAATTAAAGATTGACACAGCAGCACAGGGACAAAGTAGTGCAAAAGAGAGTACAACAATACAAAAAAAATACAACACAAAATAAAATATTACAAAATATAATAGAAAATATAAGACTCTAAATGAAAGTATATACACTTTGCAATATTCAAGTAGGAATGGTGTGCAAATATATGAGCAGAACATTAAACTTGACTAAAACTAAACTGTGCATGTGGAAATTAAATATAAATAGTGCAAAAAATCTGTGCGTTGTAGGTTGGAGTTTAAAGCAGTCTTAGTCTGCGGGGTTGGAGGTACTGGGTGCTGTGGCCTTATGAAGTCTGGTCTAGCTAGCCTAGCTATGGAGACTGAAGACCAGTAGCTATTGAGGTTTAGCAAACTGTAGAAAAAGTGGCAGAAATCTTATATTGTACGTTTAAACTGCTTGTAGAAATCAAACCCACTAATTATTGTCCAACTCCTTGTTGCATTGATATATATATATGTGTATGTATAACCTGAATTCCTGCTCTTAGGCTTTTAAATTCGGTTTTTATCTTCTTATGTAGTTTCATAATTATGGATCTCATGAAAGAATCAAATATGATTCTATAGATCTTTACACCTTTAGTGTATTTTATTTCCCTCTGGGAACTAAACATGTTATTATATCTTTAATTAGCACAAGTTTCTGCATCAGCTTCCTGTAAAAAAGATACATTTGATGTAAATGTTTCTTCACTGAATAATCATGATTAAAGAATTATGAAATGTTGTTTGGATGGTTTCATTTTTATAAATGTACATGGTTTTATGTGAAAACATTTACCTTTCACAAGACTGGAGACGCTGTTAGCAGCAAAGCTTCAGTCAACTGATTCATAACTTTAGAATCAGACCATCGACTTGTTCATGTTACATTTAGATCTATCCAGAGGTCTGTGTACTGCTGTAGTTGCATCTATAACGTTAAAACCATTAACTCATATAAGTAAATCTTTACACCCCTAATATGCACACACATATATAAATGTACAGCTTGTGTAGATTTGGCAGTAAATGGATATTATTTAAATGTTGTACATGCATTTATATGGTACACAAGTATAGTATACGACATAATCTATAGATGACATTGTATTACAGGATTATTGCAGCAGAATGGTTTTTGGACTTCACATGTCCGAGTTAGCTGTCTATGAGTGTTCTTCCAGTCAGTGCGAAAGTTCTGTAAAAACAAAGTGTGATTAAAATAACACAACCATGCACACCGAAACACTCTCAGAGCACACATTTAATGGCTTTATTTGATTTGAATACAACCAGACTTTGCCTTCACACCATTTGAATGCTGTCAGCTGTTCATCTAATGGACTGAATCAAATAAAGAGTTTGATATATGTATTGAAATAATGATGAACCACTGTAAGTTCCAATGTTCAAATTATTGGTTTTACAAGGAATTTGATTACAAGTTGTTGAGATAATACAGTGGGACACAAATGGAATAAATGTAGGAAACTAGAGACAGGTACGAGTCTGTCAATGTAAATTTACATACATGCATTTATTATTTATCATATATAATGTAAAAAAGTCTTTCATTTGAACTGTTATTGCAATTGTGTATCTATCAACAGGTTATTCATTTGTCTGTCAGTTTTTTCACTGCCACTTTCACTGTTATTTTTTTTATTCAAATAAAACATGTTTGAATTTGAATTTAAATGAGAAAGAGCGAGAGAGGCAAAGTAGGGCTGCTCTATACAGCCTGTACAGTGTATCTGGAGCACATAGTCAGGCACAGAGGGTGTCCACAGAGGGTGAGGCTGACGAGGAAGGAACGTCAGAAACAAATACTCTTACGGTTTGTGTTATTACTTTTTAATAGCTCCTTAATGTTAGATTAGTGAATACCTGAAATGGAAAGAAAACAAACTTTGCCTTTTTGCTGAACAGGTAGTGTACAGCTGGCTCTCTGCCATATCTGGAAATTTAAAATTTTCATGAGAAACGTATCAAACCCAATCTGTAAAGTTAAATAAAAACACAATGCAATCAATATAGCTGGGGGATTAAATGTACTTTTGCCAAATTAAAAAAAATTAACAGAGATACTTTGAATCTCACTTACTTTAGCCTTTTTGCCCAAAGGATAAAGCCCATGTGCATGTAGAGATATACCAAAGAAGACATTAAGATATGGGGATGAACAAAGGTACCACTGGTAGATTTAACCTGAACTATTATCATAATATTCCTGTGATGTCTCTGCAGGTCATCACATTGTTCACTCTCTTCTTTTTTCTTTTCGTATTTGGAGGGATAAATGTTAACTATTTTCTGATAGCACGGATTTCATTTCCCTATACAACAAACATTGTCATTAGGCTATTGATTTGATAGTTATACAATAGATGTAATGTATACATTTTCTCTGTTCCATTCTGATGTCTTTTTCTCTTCCAGATATGTCAGTAAACAATTCCTCCTCCTCCAATGACTCCCTTCTTCATCCTAACCATTCCTCCACCAACTCCCACATAGTTTTTGGAATATATTGCTTCATCACCAGACCAGGCTCCTTAATCTCCACCTCGTACTTCATCACAAACACCCTCCTCCTCCTCCCTCTCTGCACCTTCATCCTCTATCTGGGTCTTCAACGATGGCGGCAACAGCGCTCCACCTCCACAGCAGCAATGACGAGTCACTCAGACACCTTCACCTACCACATGGTCATCATTGAGCTGATTGGTGTCTTTTGCTTCCTCCTCAGCTGTTGTGGTATCTATAGTGATCATGCCAGTGTACTTCTTTCGGGACTCTGTCTTTGGTCCCTCACCTGGTATGGACAGATGTCCTTTCACACTCTGACCTGTGTGGAGCGCTACCTGGCTGTTATTCATCCAATCACCTATCTGAGCCTGAGAAGAGAGAGAGGGATCAGAATCAGAAGTATCAGCATTGGGTGTGTTTGGCTGCTTTGCTTTTTCGGAACAAGTCTGAAAGCTTTCGGAAATGCCTCCTTTGTTGCAGATTTGTGCATCTCAGTTTTCTCCTTCATTGTTGTCTCCTTCTGCAACATTTCTGTTCTCTGCGTTCTCATTCGTCCAGGGCCAGGTAAACAGGGAGGGGACAGGGAGAGAATTGACGAATCAAAGCAGAGGGCTTTCTACACCATGCTGGCCATATTGGGAGTGATGTTGTTGAGGTATGTTTGGGATCTGGTTTGGGTTGTTATTTATGTCATGAGAGAAAATCGTGAGTGTGTGTTGATGACGTCTGCAATCTGGTTTAATCTCCCCTGCAGTCTGGTGTTACCTGTGCTGTTTCTACACAGAGCAAGAATATTAGTGGGTTGTAAGAACAACACCAAATGAGGATAAAGATTAGATTCAGTTTGCATTAAAAGAAATCAGTTCAGATACCAGAAAATATAAATATGGAGAACAAAACAAAAATATACTGTTAGATTAAAAAATTATGAAAAGATTAGAAATTGCTGCCCAAAGTGACTAGTTTGGCCGCTTATAGGCAAAATATGTTTAGAGCAATGTTACTTTCTTCTAGCTGGTTTTCCTTAACCCCTAACCCTGATTAGACCACTGAAAGTAGAGCTGCATAGTTGGGTGAAATTGCTCATTTTATTGTTAATATACAATTTTTTAGTGGAGCCTTAATATGTATTTAGAATTAGAGGTTTTGCACCAATATTGTGCCGAGTAGAACAGTTCAGAGCCGTGCTAACAAGGTTTAGCAGGTATAATGTTTACCATGTTTACCATTTTAGTTTAACTCGTTTGCTAACATTTACAATTAAAATGTCTGAGGCTGATGACAATGTCATTCATTTTGCAGGGTTTTGGTAAAGTTAAAATTTGAACGGATGATCAAATTTGTTAATGATATTATTTGATGGTGATTAAGCAGCATGGCAAAAAAAGCAAATAAATCTGTCCATGCACCATTAATTACTATATTTTCATCTAAGACTTTTGTTTTTTCAAATCTAGCTAACCTAGTTATTGACCTGTAGCCACTGCTATTGAGGTTCAGCAAAATATAGAAAAAGTGGCAGAAATCACGTTGTACTTTTTTGTAACTGCTTGCAGAAATCAAACCCATTAGTTACTGTCCAACTCCTTGTTGCACTCATATATCTGTATATCCTGAATTCTTGCTCTTAGCTCTTTACGTTTTTTTTTTTTTTTTTTTTTTTTGAATGAATCAAATGTAATTTCATAGATCTTTATGCTATTAGTGTATCTTATGTCCTTCTGGGACCTAAACATGTGGTTTTCTTTTTAATTAATTGAAGTAGCTTCCTGTAAAAAACACAAATTATAATGTACATTTAAAATATTGTATTCATTTTTCTTCACTGAATAATCATGATTAGACAATTATGAAATGTTGTTTGTATGGTTTTATTTTCATAAATTTACAAGGTTTTATGTGAAAACACCCTGGCGTTGATCTTCTACCTGTAATGATGTTATGGTATTACAGGGTTATTGCAGCAGAATTGTTTTTGGACCTCACAATTTATCTATGAATGTGATTCAGTTTACAGCATTCAGTACAAAAGGTCTGTGGAAAAAAAAAGTGTGATTAAAATAACACAACCATGCACACAGAAACACTCTCAGAGCACACATTTAATGGCTTTATTTGATTTGAATACAACCACACTTTGCCTTCACATCATTTTAATGCTGTCAGCTGTTCATCTAATGATCTGAGAGGGATCAGAGTTAGAAATATCAGCACTGGGTGTTTGGATGCTTTCTTTGGGTAAAACAAGCCAGTTAATGTTAGAAAATATCAGCCTAAATATAGATTTCAGCCTATTGATTACCTCCTTGATCATCATTTCTTTCTGCAGTCTTTCTGTTCTCTGTGTTCTCATTCGTCCAGGACCAGGGGAACAGGGAGGGGACAGGGAGAGGGTTGACCAATCAAAGCAGAGGGCTTTCTACACCATCATGGCCATACCAGGAGTGCTGTTTTTAAAGGTGTTTTTGGAAACTGCTTTGGCTTGTTGTGAATGTGTCAACAGAGAATATTGATTCTGTGACACTGATGTCTGGACTCTGGTTTAATCTTCCCAGCAGTTTGTTGTTACCTCTATTGTTTCTACAGAGAACCAGTATGTTGTGTATAAGGAAAGCACCAAATTAGAAAATGTAAAAAATTATATATGTTTAGATAACAAGATGATGATAAAATTACAAAAAAACGCAGACTGAATACATTTTACACCAAAAGCAAAAGGCAGGGGATTGGTCGTAGTGTGATGCATTGGCAGATGGTAAAAAGCAGTTAACTGTGTATACATTTATTTTATTTCACATGAAATATTATAAAACAATATACATTATTATTATTTAAATGAATAATACCTGGAGTAAAATAACAGATATTAGGATTATATGTAAATAGTACCCATTAGAAGATATATATATATATATATATATATATATATATATATATAATATTATTATTATTATATCTATTATTATTATTATTATTATTATTACTATTATCAAAGCTAATATATATTCTTAGGCTTCACCATCTCCTATATGTGTTATTATGGTATGCCTGTGTATTTTGGATAGCATTCTCTTTTTCCTAAAATACTCTTTTTTCTATACTAATATCTGATATGTACCCCAAGAGTTATTCTATTTTGTATTTTTGCATTTATCTAATGAAAATGTATGTATTCTGGATCTACTGTTGTATTGGGACACTGGAAAACATAGTGAATGGACTAACCAGTTTTTGCCCAGTGTCATGAATTGTATCTTATTGTCTAATAATGTTTATATTTAATAATGAATGGTAGAATTATATTTGCTATCGCCTATTATATTACAATTAGAATGTGGATCTGTTGGATTATCTGCTAATCAATGCCTGATTATTTAAAGGCACACCTAATGGCAAGTATGTTTGTTTTAATGTAATAAATCAGTGTCAATCCAAATATCCTGGCAGGTAGTTGAATATTTTGTTATGTTTGGTTTACTTTGGTTTGCCTTGATCCAGCCGAGGTTGAACTGTCTGGAGCATTTTAGCCAAAAATACATTTGTTTCGAAACCTGAAAAGTTCTCAAACAGGTCTACAGATTGTTCTGTAACGCATTCAATTGCAGTGGTTCTTCTCAAAACTGGTGGAAACATGAGCTGATTGCTAGCTCCAAGGTTCCAAGAATCTTACACAGCACTGGTTCAAGAAGCAGAGTTAATTTGGTGGAAAATCAGTAGAAGACAGGTAACTGGTGTTCCCACAGTGAAGTACCCTATGACTTGACAGGCCCAGTGAGCAAGGGGATGGTTTGATTTGATTTGGTTTTAGTATCAGGATGAGGAAAACTTATTTCAATCCATTTGGGTGTCCCAGGCTGGTTCACGGACCAAGTCGCAGGAGCCAGCTCTCGAAGTGGATTCATGTGTCTGTTCTGATCTGCGCTGAGATGCTGCAGTGAGGAGGTCAGAACTGCCAGCTGATCTTTGACTCCGAAAAAGAACTGACAATCAGCGAGGAGTCACTGAACTGTAGAGGTGAGATCAGCTAGTCCGTTTGATAACTCGATCTTGAAGTGAACAAATTTGCTTGCCCACTGTCAATGTATCGATAGAACTATGATATACTTTTCTCTAGCACTCACACGTGAAAGGAGATTTGACATTCAAAAAACATAAACGTATGTATATTTGAGAAAACAGGTAAAGTTGATGATGGCTGGAAGTTCCTGCTGTGGGTGTGGAAGAAAGAGCTCACTCACAGCAGAAGGATGAACATGTGACAGTGTCAGCAGGCAGTCCTGACTAATTTGTCACTCAGTTTGTCTCTGTAGCATAATTATTTATGCAAATAATACATATTTGAATTTAACCTCCAGAGAAAGAGAGTGATGGGTGGAGTTGGGCTGCAATATGTAGCCAGTACGATATATTAGGAGCAGATAGTCAGGTGTTATAGTCCACAAAGGAGAGACACAGAGGGAGGAACATCACAAGCAAATACTGATAAGGTTGGTGTGCTCATTACTTTTAAATATCTTTATCTTATCTAAAAGACACTGAAAATAAACTTTATTCTACTGTTCTGACACTCTCATGTTTGATACCGTATTAAATATAAAAATAAATAAACTCAGCGGTTTTCCCACAGACTCTCTACTCCTTTAATACTGAAATGTGTTTTTTTAGGTTAATTTAATAATGTTAAATAATTTACACATAAAGCAAGGGTATTTGGATTTAGGCTATTTGGGGGCAATACAATGAACTTTAAACACAACATTTGTATATGACCATGTTATGAAGTTGTTCGTAGAGACTAATGTAGAGTAGCGCTGCAGAGTTGGCTGATAATCCTTTCACATTTCACAGTCATTTTTATCATTGTTAATATACAATAGATTAATGCAGCCTAAATATCTAGATTAAATGAGATGTAATAATGAGCTGAGTAGAATATTAAAAGATAACAAGACTTAAAGTAAAAATGTTTGATGTACACATATTATATCTTCCCAACGTCCAACTCACTGCATATATATCCTATTATATGTCATAAACTGAATTCATAATCTTGGATAATATATTATCAACCCGTGGCAGAATCACATATGATTTTGGTAGATTTAGTGTGTTTTTGTCGTTGTCTTATGGTGACTACGCATTATTTTCTCTTTGCTGTACATCAGTTTCTTGTAATAAACACAAACTCTGTTTGATTTAGTGAGTAATTGTGATTAAACATCTATGAAATGTGGTTTCAATGGTTTAATTTAAATAAGTTTACAGAATTTTATTTAAAAAATTGTTCTGCACACCAGGCAACAAACAAGCAGGAATTTCTACTCTGCTATCTAATTAATGAAGTGCACATTTCAAAATCAGATGTTTTAGACTTTAAACTCTGTTTTTAGAGTTGTTCCTCTTACATTTAAGATTAGCTCATGTAAATCCATCATCATGATAGCAACAATGTAGAAAAACTGGCAAAGTTGAAAATGATCAATTGTGAATGTGTATGTATCCAGAGGTGATAGACATGATGCAAATGCAAATATATTTTCCACCCCTTCAGTGTTTTTTTTTGGAGCAATAAATACAGTAAGCAGACAAGTTTTACATAAACAAGTAAGTCAGAAAAAACAACTTGTGATCATAGGATGTATAAAGCAATATATAGTTATTTCTTCATCAACATTTTTGGGACAGGAAGGGGTAAGAAGAAACAAGAATAAAGAGAGATGGGGAATGAGAGAAGCAATCTTGTGGATGGAAACTGGTTCATGGTCAGTGCCCTAATCTCTAGAAAATCTGTCCTTTAATTGTTTTGTTTTCTCTTCCAGATATGTCTGTAAACTCTTCCTTCTCTGATGACTCCCTTCTTCATCCTAACCTTTCCTCCATCAACTCCAACCTCCCTTTTGGCATGCATTGTCTCATCACCAGACCAGGCTCCTTAATCTTCACCGCATTCCTCATCACAAGCATCTTCCTCCTCCTCCCTCTCTGCACCTTCATCCTCTACCTGGGTCTTCAACGATGGCGGCAACAGCGCTCCACCTCCACAGCAGCAATGACGAGTCACTCAGACACCTTCACCTACCACATGGTCACCATGGAGCTGTTTGGTGTCTTCGGGTGCACCCTTTGTTGTTTTACTATCTACAGGGTTGATTTCAATGTATTAACTGCAGGGTTCTATCTTTGGTGCTTCACCTGGTATGGACAAATGTTCTTTCACACTCTGACCTGTGTGGAGCGCTACCTGGCTGTTGTTCATCCAATCACCTATCTGAGCCTGAGAAGACAGAGAGGGATCAGAATCAGAAATATCAGCATTGGGTGTGTTTGGCTGCTTTCCTTTGGAGAAACAAGTGTGATGATTTCAGAAAATCTCAGCAAAATTATGGATTTCTGCGTCTTGATTATCTGTTTGATTGTCATCTTGTTCTGCAGTCTTTCTGTTCTCTGTGTTCTCATTCGTCCAGGGCCAAGTGAACAGGGCAGGGACAGGGAGAGAGTTGACCAATCAAAGCAGAGGGCTTTCTACACCATCATGGCCATACTGGGAGTTCTGTTTTTGAGGTGTTTTTGGAATCTGGTTTGGCTTGTTTTCAATGTGTCAACAGGGAATATTGAGTGTGTGACGATGATGTGTGGACTCTGGTTAAATCTCCCCAGCAGTTTGGTTTTACCACTATTGTTTTTACACAGAACAGGTACATTGTGTTAAAATTACATTACCAAATGTGAACATATAACAATAAATACTGTTGCATAACAAGATTATTATTGTTATTATTATTATTATTATTATTATTATTAGTAGTTAGTAGTAGTAGTAGTACTATTTATGCTAATCTATTCGCCTCCTACTATATATGTTATTATAGTATGCCTGTGTATTTTAAATATTATTCTCTTTTTCCTAATATATTCTCCAAATATATTTTAAAAAATTAAGTTTCTGATATGTATCTTATGAGTTGTTCTTGTATTTTTTATCTTTGTATTAATCTGATGAAAATGTTCATATTCTGGATCTACTGTTGTATTGTGACACTGAAAAACACACTGAGTTTTTGCACCCTGTCGTGAATTATATTCCTTTGTGTAATATATTGTTCATGTTTAATGTTGAATAGTATGATTATATTTGCTATTGCTGATTGTACTGCATTAGTATTTGAACATGTTGCATTCTCTGCTAATCAATACTTGATTATTTAAAGGGACACTTAATGGCAAGTAAGTTTGTTTTTAATGTAATAAAACAGTTTCAATCCAAATATTCTGATGTGTACTGGAAAATTTTTGTTGTTTTTGGTTTACTTTGGTTTGTCTTGCACCAGCTGTTTCCTCAAAAGTGAACCACTGCTTTGCACAGTTTCAGCTGTCTCTGCTGCAGTCAACTTCAGATGATGTGGAAGACTATGATTGGTTATACACATCCAGTCAGATAAGTTTGTGAATTTTGGTGGGTGGTGAGTCAGATTCCAGTACTAGTAGAGATGTGTTAGAAAAGGCATGTCCATTGGAATGGACAGGGGATCCCAACAAATTCATAATTTTCTCCAAATCTTGGCCAGGGACTGGACGGTCAAAGAAGTTAATCAAAGAATGGGACAACACTTTCACACATAGGCCTTTTTTGGCAAAAGAAAACTGACTCCGTTCTGGTTTGCGCACTGAGGGTTGAATTGTGATGAGGAAGACTTATCTTAATCCTTCTTGGTGTCCCAGACTGGTTCACAGACCAAGTCACAGGAGCTAGCTCTGTAAGTGGAATCATGCGTCTACTATGATTTGCGCTCCTGCTGAGGGTGTAGAAGGAAGAGATCATTCCCAGCAGCAGTATGTACCTTGGAGGGTGTCAGCAGGCAATCCTGACAGGCTATTCATTTGTCACTCAGTTTGTCTCTGTTGTTTTATTATTCATGCAAATAAAACATTTTTGAATTTTACCTACAGAGAGGGTAAGGGGGAGAGAGAGAGAGAGAGAGAGAGAGAGAGAGAGAGAGAGAGAGAGAGAGAGAGAGAGAGAGAGAGAGAGAGAGAATGGTGGGTGGGGTTGGGCTGCAATATGTAGCTGGTATGGGATACAGCAGATACCCAGGTGTCCACAGAGGAGAGACACAGAGGGAGGAACATCACAAGCAAATACTCACGAGGTTAGTGGGTTCATTACTTTTTCATATAATTATCTTTTTAGTGTGGACAGCTGAAAGATACTAATTAGTTCAAGTTGCTGTATCAGTTTCTTGTAATAAACACAAACTCTGTTTGATTCAATGAGTAATCATAATTAAGTAACTATAAAATGTGGTTTGAATGGTTTGATTTAAATAAATTTACAGGATTTGATTAAAAAACCTCTGCACTTCAGGCAACACACAAGCAGGAATTTCTACTCTGCTATCTAATTAATGAAGTGCACATTTCAAAATCAGATGTTTTAGAGTTTAAACTATGTTTTTGGTGTTGTTACTCTTACATTTAAGATTATCTCATGTAAATCAATCCTCATGAAATCAAATGTAGAAAAAAACTAGCAAGATTGAAAATGATCAATTGTGAATTTGGTTTTTTGACAATTTCATGTCAAGGATGTATCCAGAGGTGATAGGCATGATGCAAATGCAAATATATTTTCCACCCCTTCAGTGTTATTTTTTGGGAGCAATAAATACAGCAAGCAGACAAGTTTTACATAAACAAATAAGTCAGAAAAAACAGCTTGTGAGGATGTATTGAGCAAAATATAATTATTTCTTCATCAACATTTTAGATGCAGGAAGGGGTTAAGAAGAAACAAGAATAAAGAGAGATGGGGAATGAGAAGCAATCTTGCTGATGGAAACTGGTTCATGGTCAGTGCCTTAATCTCTAGAAAATATGTCCTTTAATTGTTTTGTTTTCTCTTCCAGATATGTCTATAAACTCTTCCTTCTCCGATGACTCCCTTCTTCATCCTAACCTTTCCTTCATCAACTCCAACCTCCTATTTGGCATGCATTGTCTCATCACCAGACCAAGCTCCTTAATTTTCACCGTATACAGCATCACAAACATCCTCTTCCTCCTCCCTCTCTGCACCTTCATCCTCTACCTGGGTCTTCAACGATGGCGGCAACAGCGCTCCACCTCCACAGCAGCAATGACGGGTCACTCAGACACCTTCACCTACCACATGGTCACCATGGAGCTGTTTGGTGTCTTCGGGTGCACCCTCTGTTGTTTTACTATCTACATGGTTGATTTCAATGTATTAACTGCAGGGTTCTATCTTTGGTGCTTCACCTGGTATGGACAAATGTTCTTTCACACTCTGACCTGTGTGGAGCGCTACCTGGCTGTCGTTCATCCAATCACCTATCTAAGTCTGAGAAGAGAGAGAGGGATCAGAATCAGAAATATCAGCATTGGATGTGTTTGGCTGCTTGCTTTTGGTGGAGCAAGTCTAATGATTTCAGAAAATCTCAGCACAATTATGGATTTCAGCTCCTTGATTATCTGTTTGATTGTCGTCTTGTTCTGCAGCGTTTCTGTTCTCTGTGTTCTCATTCGTCCAGGGCCAGGGGAACAAGGTGGGGACAGGGAGAGGGTTGACCAATCAAAGCAGAGGGCTTTCTACACCATCATGGCCATACTGGGAGTTCTGTTTTTGAGGTGTTTTTGGAATCTGGTTTGGCTTGTTTTCAATGTGTCAACAGGGAATATTGAGTGTGTGACGATGATGTGTGGACTCTGGTTAAATCTCCCCAGCAGTTTTGTTTTACCACTATTGTTTTTACACAGAGCAGGTACATTGTGTTAAAATTACATTACCAAATGTGAACATATAACAAAAAATACTGTTGCATAACAAGATTATTATTATCATTATTACTATTATTATTAGTAGTAGTATTTATGCTAATCTATTCACCTCCTCTCATGTGTGTTATTATGGTATGCCTGTGTTTTTTAGATAGCATTCTCTTTTTCCTAATATATTCTTCTGATATATTTCAATTTCTGAATGTTTCTGATACGTAGCTAATGAGTTATTCTTGTATTGTTTATATTTGTATTTATCTGATGAAAATGTATGTATTCTGGATCTACTGTTGTATTGGGTCACTGGAAAACATACTGAATGGAATATCCAGTTTTTGCACCCTGTCGTGAATTATATTCCTTTGTGTAATATATTGTTTATATTTAATGTTGAATAGTATGATTATATTTGCTATTGCTGATTGTACTGCATTAGTATTTGGACATGTTGCATTCTCTGCTAATCAATACTTGATTATTTAAAGGGACACTTAATGGCAAGTAAGTTTGTTTTTAATGTAATAAAACAGTTTCAATCCAAATATTCTGATGTGTACTGGAAAATTCTTTTGTTTTTGGTTTACTTTGGTTTGTCTTGCACCAGCTGTTTCCTCGAAGTGAACCACTGCTTTGCACAGTTTCAGCTGTCTCTGCTGCAGTCAACTTCAGATGATGTGGAAGACAATGATTGGTTATACACATCCAGTCAGATAAGTTTGTGAATTTTGGTGGGTGGTGAGTCAGATTCCAGTACTAGTAGAGATGTTTTAGAAAAATTATGTCCATTGGAATGGACAGGGAATCACAACAAATCAATAATTTTCTCCAACTCTCGGCCAGGGACTGGATGGTCAACGAAGTTAATCAAAGAATGGGACAACACTTTCACACATAGGCCTTTTTTGGCAAAAGAAAACTGACTCCGTTCTGGTTTGCGCACTGAGGGTTGAACTGTGATAAGGAAGATTTATCTCAATACCTCTGTGTGTCCGAGGCTGGTTCTCTGACAAGTGGAATCATGTGTCTGCTCTGATCTGCTGCAATGAGGAGGTCAGTACTGCCGGCTGATCTTTGACTCTGAAGAAGAATTGACGATAAACTATGGAGGTGAGATCAGCTAGTCTGACTTCTGTGCCGATAACTTGATCTTGAAGCTGCCACAAAAGGTAGCATGGAGAGTAACTGATCTCTCTCTGCTGCATGAATCTTTTGGCTAAATCTTGTTATTCAGAGAGGACCCAAGTGCAGTGGGAAGCAGGAGACTGAAGAAGTGTTTAAGGAGTTTATTTTCTTTGGAAAACTAGTTACTATCTAACTAATTCAGCTTTGTGACTGTCACTGAATGGCCAGAACTAACATGTACTTTTCTCTCGTACACACACTTGAAGAGGGATATGACATTCAGCAAACAGAAAACACTAACATAGATACAAATGTCAGAAAACAAGTAAATGATGACTGGAAGTTCTTGCAGTGGTTGTAAAAGGAAGAGCTCACTCCCGGCAGCAGTATGAACCTTGGAGGGTGTCAGCAGACAGTCCTGACAGGCTATTAATTTGTCACTCAGTTTGTCTCTGTTGTTTTAAATATTCATGCAAATAAAACATACTTGAATTTAACCTATAGAGAGAGGGTAAGGGAGAGAGAGAGAGAGAGAGAGAGAGAGAGAGAGAGAGAGAGAGAGAGAGAGAGAGAGAGAGAAAATTATGGGTGGAGTTGGGCTGCAATATGTAGCTAGTATGGGATAGAGCAAATAACCCAGTGTCCACAGAGGAGAGACACAGAGGGAGGAACATCACAAGCAAATACTCATGAGGTTAGTGGGTTCATTACTTTTTCATATAATTATCTTTTTAGTGTGGACAGCTGAAAGATACTAATTAGTTCAAGTTGCTGTATCAGTTTCTTGTAATAAACACAAACTCTGTTTGATTCAATGAGTAATCATAATTAAGTAACTATAAAATGTGGTTTGAATGGTTTGATTTAAATAAATTTACAGGATTTTATTAAAAAACCTCTGCACTTCTGCTATCTAATTAATGAAGTGCACATTTCAAAATCAGATGTTTTAGAGTTTAAACTATGTTTTCGGTGTTGTTACTCTTACATTTAAGATTAGCTCATGTAAATCAATCCTCATGATAGCAAGTGTAGAAAAAACTGGCAAGATTGAAACTGATCAATTGTGAATTTGGTTTCTTGACAATTTCATGTCAAGTATGTACCCAGAAGTGATAGACATGATGCAAATGCAAATATATTTTCCACCCCTTCAGTGTTATTGTTTTGGAGCAATAAATACAGCAAGCAGACAAGTTTTACATAAACAAATAAGTCAGAAAAAACAGCTTGTGATCATAGGATGTATTAAGCAATATATAGTTATAGTTCATCAACATTTTTGGGGCAGGAAGGGGTAAGAAGAAACAAGAATAAAGAGAGATGGGGAATGAGAGAAGCAATCTTGTGGATGGAAACTGGTTCATGGTCAGTGCCTTAATCTCTTAGAAAAAAATTGTCCTTGATTTGTTTTGTTTTCTCTTCCAGATATGTCTGTAAACTCTTCCTTCTCCAATGACTCCCTTCTTCATCCTAACCTTTCCTCCATCAACTCCAACCTCCCTTTTGGCATGCATTGTCTGATCACCAGACCAAGCTCCTCAATCTTCACCGCATACAGCATCACAAACATCCTCCTCCTCCTCCCTCTCTGCGCCTTCATCCTCTACCTGGGTCTTCAACGATGGCGGCAACAGAGCTCCACCTCCACAGCAGCAATGACGAGTCACTCAGACACCTTCACCTACCACATGGTCACCATGGAGCTGTTTAGTGTCCTCGGCTACATCCTCTGCTGTTGTGGTATCTATAGCAATCGTTTCAATTTATTAATAGCAGGTTTCTATCTTTGGACCTTCACCTGGTATGGAGAGACATTCTTTCACACTCTGACCTGTGTGGAGCGCTACCTGGCTGTTGTTCATCCAATCACCTATCTGAGCCTGAGAAGAGAGAGAGGGATCAGAATCAGAAATATCAGCATTGGGTGTGTTTGGCTGCTTTCCTTTGGTGGAACAAGTCTGATGATGTCAGAAAAACTCTGCTTAATTGTGGAATTCAGCATCTTGATTATCTCCTTGATCGTCATTTTGTTCTGCAGCGTTTCTGTTCTCTGTGTTCTCATTCGTCCAGGGCCAGGTGAACAAGGTGGGGACAGGGAGAGAGTTGACCAATCAAAGCAGAGGGCTTTCTACACCATCATGGCCATACTGGGAGTTCTGTTGTTGAGATGTTTTTGGAATCTGTTTTGGCTTGTTTTGAATGTGTCAAGCGAAAGTTCTGATTGTGTGTTGATGATATCTGGAGTCTGGCTTAATCTCTTCTGCAGTCTGGTTTTACCTCTGCTGTTTCTGCTTAGAGCAGGAATATTAGTCTTTCGTAAGAGCAGCACCAAATGAGGGATAACCATTATTTAGCATCAGCGTTAATTACGCAGTTGTTGTTATCATTGTTAATATACAATTGATTAGTGCAGCCTTATTATTTAGTAGATTATATCATAGTATATAATATTGATTAATATAATATAATATTGGAATGAGTAGATAAATAAAGTAACAAGGATCTACAGCCATGCTTGCATCTGTATAATGCTGTAAATGCTAACACCAGAATGGCAACATGCTTAAAATGACAACAGTAACATGTACTGTAATTGTTTAGAACAATGGTTGTCAAGGGACAAAACAGAGGTCCTTGAATGGCTTGTGGGGTTCCCCCAGCAAAAAGAGGTATGTCATATTTGAACTTTTATCACATTTTATTGTAAGTTGGAAGAAGGGAAGAAGACTTTTTATTGATTGTAATTTATAGTGATCCCAGTTGAACCCACTGATTGATTATGAAGACTTTATAATCTTGAATACAGGATCAAAGTGGTGCACCACTCAACAGACAGACCCCCATGCCCGCTGTGTTTTCCTCGCCGCCTTTACAGTCATGACTGGAATAAGTTTCTTTACCTTCACTATGGTATTGCCTCAAATTTCCATCTAAATTAGAGAATCCAATCATCAAATTTACATGCGACATTGTGAAAAAGATACATAGTAATTTAGGCACCAGTGGAATTTCCCTCCCCTCGTGTCCCCTATGGAACAATCCCTTATTATCAACAGGTTGGAACCCATTATCATTTAAAGCATGGCAGAGTCTGAATATACATAGGCTCAGCCAAGTGCTGAGGGATGGTTCAATGCTTCCACTAACTGCGCTCAAGGCAAATTTTGGACTGAGTAGCAGCTCTTTTTTAACATACCTACAACTTAAAGCCAACTTAAACAGATTATCAATGCCGGGCACTGCCATTGGTTGCCACAAGGAGTTGGATGAGAAGTTGGAGGCTATCGCCCATGGGAGAGGAGTGGTATCCAAACTTTATAGGCTTTTATGCCTTTCCTCCCCCAATTGCAATACCTTGACTCAATTGCAGTGGCAGCAAGATCTGGGAATTAATTTGTTATCTTCTGAATGGGATAGCTTGTGGAGGAACTCAATTAATATGAGCAAATGCGTAAGATATAGAGGAATACAGACTAACTAACTAACTAACTCCGGTCAGACTAAAAAAGATGGACCAGAGCCTATTGGCTCAATGTTGGCACGGATGTGGAGAAGAGGGAACGCTCCTCCATATGCTATGGCACTGCCCAGTCATTGAGTCCCTATGGAGAGAGGTGGCACAGTTCCTGTTAGGGATCCTCAAAGTTGACCTTCAGCTTTCCCCTATAACATGCCTGTTCGGGGCCCGTGCTGAGAATATCCAAAGCAATAAACACCAAAGAGTGGTTGCCCTTGCGTGCCTTTCAACAAAGCGTATGATTTTAATGAATTGGAAGGTGAGGAAACCCTCCTGCTTCTCCAGAGATAGATGGCTGGAGGAATTCCTTTTTCTCTTAAGCATGGAAGGAGCCACCTCCATCCTTAGGGAGTTAGATGAGGATACAAGCGAGCTCTGGGTCAGCATAAGATCCTTCCTCGGTGTACAAGCACACAGATGCTTTTGTCCTGTTTAATTTTTTCTGTGCTGTATGCAGAAGGTTACTTTGTTCTATACGCCAAATTACTTGCGTATGCACTGCGTATTTTTTGTTTGATTAGATCTAGTTGCTGTACATCCATTTCATTAGTTTTTTATTTAATTTTATGATTCAATGAATATTCATAGTCAATACTTAAACAACTATTAAATGTGGTTTTAAATTGACATTTATATAGTTTATATAGTTTTAAAAGGATAAAATTCTGTACCAGAGCAAAACAGAGCAGGGAATTTCTAATCTCTCTCATTATTGAAGTGTACATTTCAGATACCACTGACTGGTTGACAGTTTAAATTGTTTTTTGGTTGTTCCTCTTTATACATTTAAAAAAAAAAACTATCATGGTTGCAAAAAGGAGAAAAAAAAAACAATATGTGGAATATGATCACTTGTAAAATAAATGTCCTTGATAATTTCATGTCAAGTATGTGCCTAGAGATGATAGTCGTCAAATGCAAGCACTACATTTTCCAGTATATTAATATTTAAGTGTTATTTGTTGGCATTTAGAAGGAAACTGTGCTCAGGGTTCAGCTTAATTTGCATGAAACCAGCACCAGTTGTAATACGGTGTCTTGTACAAGGACATCCCAGCAAGGCAAGTCAAGGCAAATTGCGAAAGCAGTCTCAGTGCTGTGGTGTGGTCGAAATCTAGGCAAATAATACGGCATCTCTTTGCACTGGCCAACTCTGTTAAGCAAATTTCCATAACTTATAATTGTATCTGACAGTCAAATGTACTAAATTGGGTGCCTATTCAAATAATCTCAGAACACCTGTGCTCTGGATGGAGACAGAAAGACAACAAAAAGGACATAGGAGGCGGATAGAGAAGTTAAACTGAGAAAAAGACAAAAATCAGAATTATTCTTTGCAAAAAAGATGCTACTCCTCTTTGCTAATATCTGATGGGGGAATTTTTTTGTTTTAAAGTCCCCAAAAACAATTTGTGACCCTTCTAAACAAAAATACCTACTTCCACCCCTTTGTTATTAGATACTTTGGTCAACCATTTGTGGGTTTTTTTAATGTCAGACCGCCTTTTCATGTTAGTTTAACAAAATAATAATAATACAATTAATTTGTATTGCATTAATCAAAATAAACGTCACAAAGTAGGGATTCACGATGTATGTCAGGGGTGATAAATTGTCTTCAATAATGGGAAATAATAATAATCTATTCTTGATTCTTATGCAAATAGTTTGAGAGGCTTTATGTTGTGAAACCAAAAGTATGTTTGAGAAGTTTTGAATGTAATTTCCTAGAATAAATAAATGCGCAATTAAAGACTCAAAACTGTTGTTTCATTTTTGTTACATAAGAATAGTGATGTCAGTTAGATTTGGTTAGATCTATGGAATATTAAATCATCCATCTTTGCTCACTACATTTTAGCCTCATACCCTCAGGTGTGCATTAACTACACGTTGTGAACTCTTTCAAAAATGTGAAATTATTGGCTGTATTGTAAGTATCGACCATGAGAAGCATGTAATTATTAATTAATTATCAATGAAATCATTATGGCCAGAAAAAATGGCCTCACAAAGTGGGTCATAAACAAAAGACAAAACACAGAAGCAAAACAAGAACACATCATAAACAATTTTATTTATTTTATGAAATATATATTCTACAGTCCTGTCAATGAGACCTTACAGAAAAGCAGCATACCTGCTGACTTTTGAAGTTCAGGCTCTGCTTGGTTACAGGAGAGTAACCCTTAAATGTGATCTGGCACCAGGCAACCATTATAATCATGCTAAAACAAAATTATGTCTCTTTAAGGTATTAGGTAGGAAGCTATGGCTTTTGAAAGACATTAACTTTTCCTGGAGTTTTTGATTTTGGTCAACGCCACTGGGCTCAACTCTAAATTAATAAACGTGTGTGTTTGTGACTTGGATTTATAGGAATGTGAAAGAAAGATGAGAGAAGTCAATGTGAGCTGTGGCACAATACATTTTGTTAAGCTATTAGTCTTTCTAGATTATTACAGCTGCACATCAGTAGCACTGGTAGGGATTCGGTGTCTTGCACAAAAGCATGTGAACAGGGGTGTGTCCATACTTTTTTAGAAGACGGAAGAGACGCATTCTGTGAGGAAGAGGAGTTGACTGACATGACTATGGACAGGTAGAGTGGTAAAGAGGGAAACACAGAGAGCGAAAAACAATAAAAACATGCTTTAAGCTCATTCACATCATTTTCTCATTATGTTAATAGTAGTGTAAATCAGGTGGTATTAGATTTCCTCGAACCTATATGTGCAATTTTAAACCACCACAGCCGTCTAACAACAGTCACCCAGATTTATTTCACAATAAAATACTAAAATTAAGATTATTTAAGGTTATTTTATTGATGTATATTTGCAGAGAGGATTTGTCATTTTCTGATATTACAAATCATAAAATGACAACATTTCTCCCATAAAGACACAGTTATTAAAACCAACATGTAAAAATAGTTCTGAACCACGTTGGACGACAGCTTTCCCTTTTATACACTTTACATATAAAGTCGTGCGACATAAACCTTTAAAGGGCTTTTTAACATCTAAAATAACAAAGAATATAATCTTACATTTTTATTTGTTGTTTGTCTAGTCAAGCTGTATTTCAAACGAAAAAAAAACATTTTTTTCATTAACCTGAATTATTTTATGTAAGGCAACAATTATTAATTTACATCTATAATAAGACAACTGGAATAAACTCACCTTGTCTGTAGTTTTTTTGTTCTGATCTTTCAGATGTTCTGTCGCCTGTGTGTCTGAACTGTGAACTGGTGTTTTGTCCACATACAGTACATTTTAATCCTTGTGTGTGTGTGCGTGTATGTGTATGTGCATGTGCTTGTGTGTGTGTGTGTGTGTGTGTGTGTGTGTGTGTGCGTGTGTGTGTGTTTGTCTCGGTTAAAGCATTTGTGGTTTGTTCTTTTGCATGTAATGCTCATTCAGTTTGCATTGCTTTTGATTTGCAGCTTTAGTTTGGAGTATGTCATCTTTCTTCTTCCACAGGCTACGTCAAAGACTCTTCAACACCGACATGCCCTCAATAAGTATGTCTCTGTAATCTTCCCCAGTAATTAAAAATCCATACACAGACTGAACACAAACACATGTGAGATTTATTGTTCTTTAAATTTATTCCATCATTTAAAGTCATACATATATAGAATTGACTGATGAGTGTACATACATGAGAGGATGAAGGTAAAACAGTAATCATCTGTTTTTTTATGCTCATACATTTATCATATTGTACAACTTTCATGCCAACACAGGGCAATAAACAAGGAAGCAGACACATACAATTAATAAATAAGAAAATAAATGGAAACCACTTTGTTTTACAATGTGTTAAAATATGTTGAAGTATCTCCAGATGTTTCTTGCTTTTAGATTATGCTTCTTAGATCATTTGCAAGTACCGGGGTGCCCAAACTTTTTCCTGTGAAGGGCCAAAACTGAAGCCTGATGATGGGCCATGGGCCAACAGGAACCACCTATTATATTTCCTCACGTTGTGCAGGCCTGCTGTGAAGCAATCTCATCTTATCTTTGTTCAGTGTTGTTCTTACAACACAGTAGTTTTCCGGCTCTCTGGAGAAACAGTAGAGGCAACACCAGACTGCTGGGCAGACCGAACCAGAAAACACCCACCCATATATTACACCTTTCAATCTCCCCCAGCTCTGGTGAGACACTCAGAACTCTGCCAAGTACATTTCCCACAAACCTGAACAACAGCAATCCCAGTATGACCATGATGGTGTAGAACGCCCTCAACTTTGATTGATCAACCTGCTTTCTGTGCCCAACCCCATCCCCTGGCCCTGGACGAATCAAAACACAAAGAACAGAAAGGCTACAGAAAGAGATGACAGTTAATGTGAAAGTTGAGAAAAAGTAAGACATGACATCGAAGGACACATCATTTGCAATAGACATGAAACCTGTCAACACAAAGCACAGCAGCCAAACACAGCCAATGGTGACATTTCTGATTCTGATCCCTTTTGCCTTCCTCAGACTCAGATAGGTGATCGGGTGAACAACAGCCAGGTAGCGCTCCACACAGGTCAGGATGTGAAAGAACATCTGTGCATTTAAATTGATGGCTAAAAGGTAGATACCCACCATCACCATTTGAGTTAGCTCAGTATGGACACCATAACACACTAAGCTGGACCCTACGACATTAAACAGCTCTGTGACGACCATGTTGTAGGTAAAAATGTCAGAGTGGCTCATCGTCATGCTGGAGCGCTGTTGCCGCCATTGTTGGAGACCCAGGTAGAGGATGAGGAGGCAGAGAGGGAGGAGGAAGAGGATGGTGGTGATGGTGAAGGTGGTGATGCTTAAAGTGCCCACTCTGGAGGACAAACACTTTTGCAGTTCAAAGAAGTAGTTGGTGGAGGAAGAGGGAGAAGATGGAAGAGACGTATTCGGTGAGGAAGAGGAGTTGACTGACATGACTATGGACAAGTAGAGTGGAAAAGAGGGAAACACAGAGAGCGAAAAACATTAAAAACATGCTTGAAGCTGAATGCTAAAGTTAGCATGCTAACATTCCCACACTGGCAATGCTATCAAAGTGATGTTTAGATTCTTACTATGGTCACCATAGTAGTTTAACATGTTTTATAACTAGGTTCAGGAACAAAGACCACTCCTTCCACTCATCTCGTTTCCGCTCAAAATGTACTTTAGGTACTTTGTACCTTATCTGTTCACTCCCTCCTCGACTCGGTTTCCACATTCCTCCCCTCCGAACCCTTTCATTTTTCCTGTCTCTCTTTTCCAAATCCAGGAACCACTGGGACTCTCGACAAGAGATACGAAGAGACAGCTCCCCATTCAGAGTCTCACCACCCACTCGGTTCCCTGTTACCATCTCGCCGAACCCCTCCATTCATTCATCCATCCGTCAACAAACCCACCTTCCTTCCATCCGTTCATCCCTCACCCATTCCTTCCGATATAACTTCATCCCTCAACCCTCATCAATTCTTCCCTTCATCCTTCAACCTTTCATCCTTTCATCCCACAATCCTTTCTTGATCCATTGATCCCTCCTACAGTACACCACATCGGTTTACATTTATCTATTACGTGCAATAAAACTTTATAAATTGCAAACGTTCATTGCCGTGGTCTTTGTTAGTGAAGCTAGTTTTGCAGATATTTGGTCATAAACTAAAGTATTAGAGAAATTCAAACTTTGACTTTACTCTGACTTTGTTGTGTGTAGTTTTGGAACCAAAAGCTTTGGGTTAAGGTCAGAGAAAAGCTGTGGTTTTGGTTAAACATTAACAAACTTAAGACTTTTTCTGGATTAAACCACAACCTTGATCTTTCCTTAATTTAAACCAAGGGATGCCAGAGCCTAATCACAAACATTAAAAAGTATCAGCTGAAATTGTATTGCAGGATGGAAAATTAATTAAACATGCTGTCAGTAAATAGTTCACTAATATCTAAAGAGTCAACATGGTTTGATTTGCCAGACACGTTCATTCACATCATTTTCTCATTATGTTAATAGTAGTGTAAATCAGGTAGTATTAGATTTCCTCGAACCTATATATGCAATTTTAAACCACCACAGAAGTCTAACAACAGTCACCCAGATTTATTTCACAATAAAATACTTAAATTAAGATTATTTAAGGCTATTTTATTGATGTACATTTGCAGAGAGGGTTTGTAATTTTCTGATATGACAAATCAGAAAATGACAACATTTCTCCCGTAAAGACACAGTTATTAAAACCAACATGTAAAAATAGTTCTGAACCACGTTGGACGACAGCTTTCCCTTTTATACACTTAACATATAAAGTCGTGCGACATAAACCTGCAAAGGGCTTTTTAACATCTAAAATAACAAAGAATATAATCTTACATTTTTATTTGTTGTTTGTCTAGTCAAGCTGTATTTCAAACGAAAAAAAAAACATTTTTTTCATTAACCTGAATTATTTTATGTAAGGCAACAATTATTAATTTACATCTATAATAAGACAACTGGAATAAACTCACCTTGTCTGTAGTTTTTTTATTCTGATCTTTCAGATGTTCTGTCGCCTGTGTGTCTGACCTGTGAACTGGTGTGTTGTCCACATACAGTACATTTTAATCCTTGTGTGTGCGCATGCATATGTGTGTGTGTGTGTGTGTGTGTGTGTGTGTCTCGGTTAAAGCATTTGTGGCTTGTTTTTTTGCATGTAATGCTCATTCACTTTGCATTGCTTTTGATTTGCAGCTTTAGTTTGGAGTATGTCATCTTTCTCCTTCCACAGCCTACGTCAAAGACTCTTCAACACCGACATGCCCTCAATAAGTATGTCTCTGTAATCTTCCCCAGTAATTAAAAATCCATACACAGACTGCACACAAACACATGTGAGTTATTGTTCTTTACATTTATTCCATCATTTAAAGCCACACATATATTAAGATTATAATCGATTGATGATTGTCCATACATGAGAGGATGAAGGTAAAACAGTGATCATCTCTTTTTTATGCTCATACATTTATCATATTGAACAACTTTCATGCCAACACAGGGCAATAAACAAGGAAGCAGACACATACAATTCATAAATAAGAGAATAAATCAAAACCACTTTGTTTTACAGTGTATGTTGAAGTATCTCCAGATGTTTCTTGCTTTTAGATTATGCTTCTTAGATTATTGGCAAGTACTGGGGTGCCCAAACTTTTTCCTGTGGAGGGCCAAAACTGAAGCCTGATGATGGGCCAACAGGAACCACCTATTATATTTCCTCACGTTGTGCTGGCCTGCTGTGAAGCAATCTCATCTTATCTTTGTTCAGTGTTGTTCTTACAACACAGTAGTTTTCTGGCTCTCTGGAGAAACAGTAGAGGTAACACCAGACTGCTGGGCAGACCGAACCAGAAACTACCCACCCACATAGCACACCTTTCAGTCTCCCCCAGCTCTGGTGAGACACTCAGAACTCTGCCAAGTACATTTCCCACAAACCTGAACAACAGCACTCCCAGTATGACCATGATGGTGTAGAACGCCCTCAGCTTTGATTGATCAATCTGCTGTCTGTGCCCAACCCCATCCCCTGGTCCTGGACGAATCAGAACACAAAGAACAGAAAGGCTACAGAAAGAGATGACAATTAATGCGAAAGTTGAGAAACAGTAAAACATGATATTGATGGACACTTCATTTGCCACAGACATGAAACCTGTCAACACAAAGCACAGCAGCCAAACACAGCCAATGGTGACATTTCTGATTCTGATCCCTTTTGCCTTCCTCAGACTCAGATAGGTGATCGGGTGAACAACAGCCAGGTAGCGCCCCACACAGGTCAGGATGTGAAAGAACATCTGTGCATTTAAATTGATGGCTAAAAGGTAGATACCCACCATCACCATTTGTGTTAGCTCAGTATGGACACCACAACACACTAAGCTGGACCCTACGACATTAAACAGCTCTGTGACGACCATGTTGTAGGTAAAAATGTCAGAGTGGCTCATCGTCATGCTGGAGCCCTGTTGCCGCCATTGTTGGAGACCCAGGTAGAGGATGAGGAGGCAGAGAGGGAGGAGGAAGAGGATGGTGGTGATGGTGAAGGTGGTGATGCTTAAAGTGCCCACTCTGGAGGACAAACACTTTTGCAGTTCATAATAGATGTTGGTGGAGAAAGGGGGCGAAGACGGAAGAGACGTATTCGGTGAGGAAGAAGAGTTGACCAACATGACTATGGACAAGTAGAGTGGAAAAGAGGGAAACACAGAGAGCGAAAAACATTAAAATCATGCTTGAAGCTGAATGCTAAAGTTAGCATGCTAACATTCCCACATTGGCGATGCTATCAAAGTGATGTTTAGATTCTTACCATGGTCACCATAGTAGTTTAACATGTTTTATAACTAGGTTCAGGAACAAAGACCACTCCTTGTACTCATCTCATTTCCTCACAAAATATACTTTAGGTACTTTGTACCTTATCTGTTCACTCCCTCCTCGACTCGGTTTCCACATTCCTCCCCTCCGAACCCTTTCATTTTTCCCGTCTCTCTTTTCCCAATCCAGGAACCACTGGGACTCTCGACAAGAGATACGAAGAGACAGCTCCCCCACTCAGAGTCTCACCACCCACTCGGTTCCCTGTTACCATCTCGCCGAACCCCTCCATTCATTCATCCATCCGTCAACAAACCCACCTTCCTTCCATCCGTTCATCCCTCACTCTGACTTTGTTGTGTGTAGTTTTGGAAACAAAAGCTTTGGGTTAAGGTCAGAGAAAAGCTGTGGTTTTGGTTAAACTTTAACAAACTTAAGACTTTTTCTGGATTAAACCACAACCTTGATCTTTCCTTAATTTAAACCAAGGGATGCCAGAGCCTAATCACAACAATCACAAAAGTATGAGCTGATATTGTATTGCAGGATGGAAAATGAGTTAAACATGCTGTCAGTTAATAGTTCATTAATATCTCAAGAGTCAACATGGTTTGATTTGCCAGACACATTCATTCATAGCATTTTCTCATTATGTTAATAGTAATTTAAATCAGGTGGTATTAGATTTCCTCTAAACTATATTTGCAGTTTTAAACCACCACAGCAGTCTAACAACAGTAAATCAGCTTTATTTCACAATAAAATACTTAAATTAAGATTATTTAACGTAGTTTTATTTATGTGAATTTGCAGAGCGGGTTTGTTATTTCCTGATATGACAAATCATAAAATGACAACATTTCTCCCGTAAAGACACAGTTACTAAAACCAACAAGTAAAAATAGTTCTGAACCACGTTGGGCGACAGTTTTCCCTTTAATACACTTTAAATATAAAGTCTGTGCGACAAAAACCTGCAAAGGGCTTTTTAACATCTACAATAACCAAGAATATAATCTTACATTTTTGTTTGTTGTTTGTCTAGTCAAGCTGTATTTAAAAAAAAAGATTGTTTTCATTAACCTGAATTATTTTATGTAAGATGGCAACAATTATTAATTTACATCTATAATAAGACAACTGGAATAAACTCACCTTGTCTGTAGTTTTTTTATTCTGATCTTTCAGATGTTCTATCACCTGTGTGTCTGAACTGTGAACTGGTGTGTTGTCCACATAGAGTACATTTTCATCCTTGTATGTGCGTGTGTGTGTCGGTTAAAGCATTTGTGGCTTGGTTTTTTTGCATGTAATGCTCATTCACTTTGCATTGTTTTTTATTTATAGCTTTAGATATGAGTATGTCATCTTTTTCTTCCACAGCCTAAATCAAAGACTATTCAACACCGACATACCCTCAATAAGTATGTCTCTGTAATCTTCCCTAGTAATTAAAAATACATCTGAAATGTACCCCAAGAGTTATTCTTGTATTTTGTATTTTTGCATTTATCTAATGAAAATGCATTCTGGGTCTACTGTTGTATTGGGACACTGGAAAACATAGTGAATGGACTAGCCAGTTTTTGCCCAGTGTCATGAATTGTATCTCATTGTCTAATATAATGTTTATATTTAATAATGAATGGTAGAATCATATTTACTATCGCCTATTATATCACAATTAGAATGTGGATCTTTTGGCATATCTGCTAATCAATGCCTGATTATTTAAAGGCACACCTAATGGCAAGTATGTTTGTTTTTAATGTAATAAAACAGTGTCAATCCTTATATCCTGGCAGGTAGTTGAATATTTTGTTATGTTTGGTTTACTTTGGTTTGCCTTGATCCAGCCGAGGTTGAACTGTCTGGAGCATTTCAGCCAAAAATACATTTGTTTCGAAACCTGAAAAGTTCTCAAACAGGTCTACAGATCGTTCTGTAACGCATTCAATTGCAGTGGTTCTTCTCAAAATTGGCGGAAACATGAGCTGATTCGCTAGCTCCAAGGTTCCAAGAATCTTACACAGCACTGGTTCAAGAAGCAGAGTTAATTTGGTGGAAAATCAGTACAAGACAGGTAGCTTGTGTTCCCACACTGAAGTACCCTATGACTTGACAGGCCCAGTGAGCAAGGGGATGGTTTGATTTGATTTGCTTCAAGTATCAGGATGAGGAAGACTTAACTCAATCTATTTGGGTGTCCCAGGCTGGTTCATGGACCCAGTCACAGGAGCCAGCTCTGGAAGTGGATTCATGTGTCTGTTGTCAATGAATGGCCAGAACTAAGATGTACTTTTCTCTCGTACTCACAGTTTAAAGGGGATATGACATTCAGCAAAGAAAAACACTAACATAGATACATATGTCAGAAAAGGAGTAAATGATCGCTGGAAGTTCTTGCTGTGGTTGTAAAAGGAAGAGCTCACTCCCGGCAGCAGTATGAACCTTGGAGAGTGTCAGCAGACAGTCCTGACAGGCTATTCATTTGTCACTCAGTTTGACTCTGTCGTTTTAAATATTCATGCAAATAAAACATATTTGAATTGAACCTATAGAGAGAGAGTAAGGGAGAGAGAGAGAGTGATGGGTAGAGTTGGGCTGCAATATGTAGCTAGTATGGGATACAGCAAATAACCCGGTGTCCACAGAGGAGAGACACAGAGGGAGGAACATCACAAGCAAATACTCATGAGGTTAGTGGGTTCATTACTTTTTCATATAATTATCTTTTTAGTGTGGACAGCTGAAAGATACTAATTAGTTCAAGTTGCTGTATCAGTTTCTTGTAATAAACACAAACTCTGTTTCATTCAGTAAGTAATCATAATTAAACAACTATAAAATGTGGTTTGAATGGTTTAATTTATATAAGTTTACAGAATCTCATTAAACATCTCTGCACTTCAGGAAACACACAAGCAGGAATTTATACTCTGCTATCTGATTAATGAAGTGCACATTTCAAAATCAGATGTTTTAGAGTTTAAACTATGTTTTTGGTGTTGTTACTCTTACATTTAAGATTAGCTCATGTAAATCAATCCTCATGAAATCAAATGTAGAAAAAAACTAGCAAGATTGAAAATGATTAATTGTGAATTTGTTTTTTTGACAATTTCATGTCAACTATGTATCCAGAGGATATAGACATGATGCAAATGCAAATATATTTTCCACCCCTTCAGTGTTATTTTTTTGGAGCAATCAATACAGCAAGCAGACAAGTTTTACATAAACAAATAAGTCAGAAAAAACAGCTTGTGATCATAGGATGTATAAAGCAATATATAGTTATAGTTCATCAACATTTTTGGGGCAGGAAGGGGTAAGAAGAAACAAGAATAAAGAGAGATGGGGAATGAGAAGCAATCTTGTGGATGGAAACTGGTGTTTCATGGTCAGTGCCTTAATCTCTAGAAAACCGGTCATTTAATTGTTTTGTTTTCTCTTTCAGATATGTCTGCAAACTCTTCCTTCTCTGATGACTCCCTTCTTCATCCTAACCTTTCCTCCATCAACTCCAACCTCCCTTTTGGCATGCATTGTCTCAACACCAGACCAAGCTCCTCAATCTTCACCGCATACAGCATCACAAACATCCTCCTTCTCCTCCCTCTCTGCACCTTCATCCTCTACCTGGGTCTTCAACGATGGCGACAACAGCGCTCCACCTCCACAGCAGCAATGACGAGTCACTCAGACACCTTCACCTACCACATGGTCACCATTGAGCTGTTTGGTGTCATCGGGTGCATCCTCAGCTGTTGTGGTATCTATAGCAATCGTTTCAATTTATTAATAGCAGGTTTCTATCTTTGGACCTTCACCTGGTATGGAGAGACATTCTTTCACACTCTGACCTGTGTGGAGCGCTACCTGGCTGTTGTTCATCCAATCACCTATCTGAGCCTGAGAAGAGAGAGAGGGATCAGAATCAGAAATATCAGTATTGGGTGTGTTTGGCTGCTTTCCTTTGGTGGAACAAGTCTGATGATGTCAGAAAAACTCTGCTTAATTGTGGAATGCAGCGTCTTGATTATCTCCTTGATCGTCATCTTGTTCTGCAGCGTTTTTGTTCTCTGTGTTCTCATTCGTCCAGGGCCAGGTGAACAGGGTGGGGACAGGGAGAGAGTTGACCAATCAAAGCAGAGGGCTTTCTACACCATCATGGCCATACTGGGAGTTCTGTTGTTGAGATGTTTTTCGAATGTGGTTTGGGTTCTTTTGAATATGTCAAGCGAAAGTTCTGGTTGTGTGCTGATGATATCTGGAGTCTGGCTTACTCTCTTCTGCCGTCTGGTTTTACCTCTGCTGTTTCTGCTTAGAGCAGGAATATTAGTCTTTCATAAGAGCAACACCAAATGAGGGATATGCATAGTTAGCATCAGCGTTAATTATGCAGTTGTCGTTATCATTGTTTACATACAATTGATTAGTGCAGCCTTAATATATAGTAGATTATATAACAGTATATATTATTGATTAATAATGTAATATAATATTGGAATGAGTAGATAAATAAAGTAACAAGGATCTACAGCCATGCTTGCATCTGTATAATGCTGTAAATGCTAACACCAGCATGGCAACATGCTTAGAATGACAACGGTAACATGTACTGTAATTGTTTAGTACAATGGTTGTCCTTGAATGGGTTGTACGGGTTCCCAAGAAAGAAGACTTTTTATTGATTGTAATTTATAGTGATCTCAGTTGAACCCACTGATTGATTATGAAGACTTTATAATCTTGAATACAGGATCAAAGTGGTGGACCGCTCATCAAACAGACCCCCATGCCTGCTGTGTTTTCCTCGCTGTCTTTACAGTCATGACTGGAATAAGTGGCAATAACATGTACTGATGATTTAAACATGTTAAAAAATGATACCATCCCAACATTTGACCAACTCCTTGCAAAATATCGTATCATATATCTGTATGTATGAACTGAATTCATAATTGTGGATAAGAAATGATCAACTTGTGGCAGAATCAGATATGACTCTGGATCTTTATCCTATGTTTTTATTTTAATCTTTTTGTCATTACCTTAACTAACATGTTATTTTTTGTTTAATTAGATCTAGTTGCTGTACATCCATTTCATTAGTTTTTTATTTAATTTATGATTCAATGAATATTCATAGTCAATACTTAAACAACTATTAAATGTGGTTTTAAATTGACATTTATATAGTTTATATAGTTTTAAAAGGAGAAAAACAAAACAATATGTGGAATATGATCACTTGTAAAATAAATGTCCTTGATAATTTCATGTCAAGTATGTGCCTAGAGATGATAGTCGTCAAATGCAAGCACTACATTTTCCAGTATATTAATATTTAAGTGTTATTTGTTGGCATTTAGAAGGAAACTGTGCTCAGGGTTCAGCTTAATTTGCATGAAACCAACACCAGTTGTAATACGGTGTCTTGTACAAGGACATTCCAGCAAGGCAAGTCAAGGCAAATTGCGAAAGCAGTCTCAGTGCTGTGGTGTGGTCGAAATCTAGGCAAATAATACGGCATCTCTTTGCACTGGCCAACTCTGTTAAGCAAATTTCCATAACTTATAATTGTATCTGACAGTCAAATGTACTAAATTGGGTGCCTATTCAAATAATCTCAGAACACATGTGCTCTGGATGGAGACAGAAAGACAACAAAAAGGACACAGGAGGCAGATAGAGGAGTTAAACTGAAAAAAGACAAAAATCTGAATTATTCTGAGCAAAAAAGATGCTACTCCTCTTTGCTAATATCTGATGGGGGAATTTTTTTGTTTTAAAGTCCCTAAAAACAATTTGTGGCCCTTCTAAACAAAATTACCTACTTCCACCCCTTTGTTATTAGATACTTTGGTCAACCATTTGTGGGTTTTTTTAATGTCAGACCGACTTTTCATGTTAGTTTAACAAAATAATAATAATACAATTAATTTGTATTGCATTAATCAAAATAAACGTCACAGAGTAGGGATTCACGATGTATGTCAGGGGTGATAAATTGTCTTCAATAATGGGAAATAATAATAATCTATTCTTGATTCTTATGCAAATAGTTTGAGAGGCTTTATGTTGTAAAGCCAAAAGTATGTTTGAGAAGTTTTGAATGTAATTTCCTAGAATAAATAAATGCGCAATTAAAGACTCAAAACTGTTGTTTCATTTTTGTTACATAAGAATAGTGATGTCAGTTAGATTTGGTTAGATCTATGGAATATTAAATCATCCATCTTTGCTCACTACATTTTAGCCTCATACCCTCAGGTGTGCATTAACTACAGGTTGTGAACTCTTTCAAAAATGTGAAATTATTGGCTGTATTGTGAGTATCGACCATGAGAAGCATGTAATTATTAATTAATTATCAATGAAATCATTATGGCCAGAAAAAATGGCCTCACAAAGTGGGTCATAAACAAAAGACAAAACACAGAAGCAAAACAAGAACACATCATAAACAATTTTATTTATTTTATGAAATATATATTCTACAGTCCTGTCAATGAGACCTTACAGAAAAGCAGCATACCTGCTGACTTTTGAAGTTCAGGCTCTGCTTGGTTACAGGAGAGTAACCCTTAAATGTGATCTGGCACCAGGCAACCATTATAATCATGCTAAAACAAAATTATGTCTCTTTAAGGTATTAGGTAGGAAGCTATGGCTTGTGAAAGACAAGAACTTTTCCTGGAGTTTTTGATTTTGGTCAACGCCACTGGACTCAACTCCTAATTAATAAACGTGTGCATTTGTGACTTGGATTTATAGGAATTTGAAAGAAAGATGAGAGAAGTCAATGTGAGCTGTGGCACAATACATAATGACGCATTTTGTTAAGCTATTAGTCTTTCTAGATTATTACAGCTGCACATCAGTAGCACTGGAAGAGATTCGGTGTCTTGCACAAAAGCATGTGAACAGGGGTGTGTCCATACTTTGCAAGGTGTAATCTTACATTTTTGTTTGTTGTTTGTCTAGTCAAGCTATATTTCAAACGAAAAAAAAAAATTTTTTTTTCATTAACCTGAATTATTTTACGTAAGATGGCAACAATTATTAATTTAGATCTATAATAAGACAAGTGGAATAAACTCACCTTGTCTGTAGTTTTTTTATTCTGATCTTTCAGATGTTCTGTCACCTGTGTGTCTGAACTGTGAACTGGTGTGTTGTCCACATACAGTACATTTTCATCCTTGTGTGTGCGTGTGCGCGTGCATGTGTGTGTGTGTGTGTGTGTGTGTGTGTGTGTGTGTGTGTGTGTCTTGGTTAAAGCATTTGTGGCTTGTTTTTTTGCATGTAATGCTCATTCGCTTTGCATTGCTTTTGATTTGCAGCTTTAGTTTGGAGTATGTCATCTTACTCCTTCCACAGCCTACGTCAAAGACTCTTCAACACCGACATGCCCTCAATAAGTATGTCTCTGTAATCTTCCCCAGTAATTAAAAATCCATACACAGACTGCACACAAACACATGTGAGTTATTGTTCTTTACATTTATTCCATCATTTAAAGTCAAACATATATCAAGATTAGAATTGACTGATGAGTGTACATACATGAGAGGATGAAGGTAAAACAGTAATCTTCTCTTTTTTTATGCTCATACATTTATCATATTGAACAACTTTCATGCCAACACAGGGCAATAAACAAGGAAGCAGACACATACAATTCATAAATAAGAAAATAAATGGAAACCACTTTGTTTTACAATGTATGTTGAAGTATCTCCAGAAGGTTTTTGCTTTTAGATTATGCTTCTTAGATTATTGGCAAGTACCGGGGTGCCCAAACTTTTTCCTGTGGAGGGCCAAAACTTGATGATGGGCCATGGGCCAACAGGAACCACCTATTATATTGCCCCACTTTGTGCACCCCTGCTGTGAAGCAGTCTCATCTTATCTTTGTTCAGTGTTGTTCTTACAACACAGTAGTTTTCTGGCTCTCTGGAGAAACAGTAGAGGTAACACCAGACTGCTGGGCAGACCGAACCAGAAACTACCCACCCACATAACACACCTTTCAGTCTCCCCCAGCTCTGGTGAGACACTCAGAACTTTGCTAAGCACATTTCCCACAAACCTTAACAACAGCACTCCCAGTATGACCATGATGGTGTAGAACGCCCTCAGCTTTGATTGATCAACCTGCTGTCTGTGCCCAACCCCATCCCCTGGCCCTGGACGAATCAAAACACAAAGAACAGAAAGGCTACAGAAAGAGATGACAGTTAATGTGAAAGTTGAGAAACAGTAAGACATGACATCGAAGGACACATCATTTGCAATGGACATGAAACCTGTCAACACAAAGCACAGCAGCCAAACACAGCCAATGGTGACATTTCTGATTCTGATGCCTTTTGCCTTCCTCAGACTCAGATAGGTGATCGGGTGAACAACAGCCAGGTAGCGCCCCACACAGGTCAGGATGTGAAAGAACATCTGTGCACTTAAATTGATGGCTAAAAGGTAGATACCCACCATCACCATTTGAAAGAGCTCAGTATGGACACCATAACACACTAAGCTGGACCCTACGACATTAAACAGCTCTGTGACGACCATGTTGTAGGTGAAAATGTCAGAGTGGCTCATCGTCATGCTGGAGCCCTGTTGCCGCCATTGTTGGACACCCAGGTAGAGGATGAGGAGGCAGAGAGGAAGGAGGAAGAGGATGGTGGTGATGGTGAAGGTGGTGATGCTTAAAGTGCCCACTCTGGAGGACAAACACTTTTGCAGTTCAATGAAGTAGTTGGTGGAGGAAGAGGGAGAAGACGGAAGAGACGTATTCGGTGAGGAAGAGGAGTTGACCGACATGACTATGGACAAGTGGAGTGGAAAAGAGGGAAACACAGAGAGCGAAAAACATTAAAAACATGCTTTAAGCTGAATGCTTAAGTTAGCATGCTAACATTCCCACATTGGCAATGCTATCAAAGTGATGTTTAGATTCTTACTATGGTCACCATAGTAGTTTAACATGTTTTATAACTAGGTTCGGGAACAAAGACCACGCCTTGCACTCATCTCATTTCCGCTCAAAATTTACTTTAGGTACTTTGTACCTTATCTGTTCACTCCCTCCTCGACTGGATTTCCACATCTCTCCCCTCCGAACCCTTTCATTTTTCCCGTCTGTCTTTTCCCAATCCAGGAACCACTGGGACTCTTGACAAGAGATACGAAGAGACAGCTCCCCACTCAGAGTCTCACCACCCACTCGGTTCCCTGTTACCATCTCGCCGAACCCCTCCATTCATTCATTCATCCGTCAACAAACCCACCTTCCTTCCATCCGTTCATCCCTCACCCATTCCTTCCGATATATCTTCATCCCTCAACCCTCATCAATTCTTCCCTTCATCCTTCAACCTTTCATCCTTTCATCCCACAATCCTTTCCTGATCCATTCATCCCTCCTACAGTACACCACATCGGTTTACGTTTATCTATTACGTGCAATAAAGCTTTATAAATTCCAAACGTTCATTGGCGTGGTCTTTGTTAGTGAAGCTAGTTTTGCAGGTATTTGGTCATAAACTAAAGTCTTAGACAAATTCAAACTTTGACTTTACTCTGACTTTGTTGTGTGTAGGTTTGGAAACAAAAGCTTTGGGTTAAGGTCAGAGAAAAGCTGTGGTTTTGGTTAAACATTAACAAACTTAAGACTTTTTCTGGATTAAACCACAACCTTGATCTTTCCTTAATTTAAACCAAGGGATGCCAGTGCCTAAACACAAACATTAAAAAGTATGAGCTGAAATTGTATTGCAGGATGGAAAATGAGTTAAACATGCTGTCAGTAAATAGTTCACTAATATCTAAAGAGTCAACATGGTTTGATTTGCCAGACACGTTCATTCACATCATTTTCTCATTATGTTAATAGTAATTTAAATCAAGTGGTATTAGATTTCCTCGAACCTATATGTGCAATTTTAAACCACCACAGCAGTCTAACAACAGTCACCCAGATTTATTTCACAATAAAATACTTAAATTAAGATTATTTAAGGTTATTTTATTGATGTACATTTGCAGAGAGGGTTTGTCATTTTCTGATATGACAAATAATAAAATGACAACATTTCTCCCGTAAAGACACAGTTATTAAAACCAACATGTAAAAATAGTTCTGAACCACGTTGGACGACAGTTTTCCCTTTTATACACTTTACATATAAAGTCTGTGTGCAACATAAACCTGCAAAGGGCTTTTTAACATCTACAATAACAAAGAATATAATCTTGCATTTTTATTTGTTGTTTGTCTAGTCAAGCTGTATTTCAAACGAAAAAAAAAAACATTTTTTTCATTAACCTGAATTTTTTTATGTAAGATGGCAACAATTATTAATTTACATCTATAATAAGACAACTGGAATAAACTCACCTTGTCTGTAGTTTTTTTATTCTGATCTTTCAGATGTTCTGTCGCCTGTGTGTCTGAACTGTGAACTGGTGTGTTGTCCACATACAGTACATTTTAATCCTTGTGTGTGCGCGTGCATATGTGTGTGTGTGTGTGTGTGTGTGTGTGTGTGTGTGTGTCGCTTAAAGCATTTGTGGCTTGTTTTTTGCATGTAATGCTCATTCACTTTGCATTGCTTTTGATTTGCAGCTTTAGTTTGGAGTATGTCATCTTTCTCCTTCCACAGCCTACGTCAAAGACTCTTCAACACCGACATGCCCTCAATAAGTATGTCTCTGTGATCTTCCTCAGTAATTAAAAATCCATACACAGACTGCACACAAACACATGTGAGTTATTGTTCTTTACATTTATTCCATCATTTAAAGCCACACATATATTAAGATTATAATTGATTGATGAGTGTCCATACATGAGAGGATGAAGGTAAAACAGTGATCATCTCTTTTTTATGCTCATACATTTATCATATTGAACAACTTTCATGCCAACACAGGGCAATAAACAAGGAAGCAGACACATTCAATTAATAAATAAGAAAATAAATCAAAACCACTTTGTTTTACAGTGTATTTTGAAGTATCTCCAGATGTTTCTTGCTTTTAGATTATGCTTCTTAGATCATTGGCAAGTACTTGGGTGCCCAAACTTTTTCCTGTGGAGGGCCAAAACTGAAGCTTGATGATGGGCCATGGGCCAACAGGAACCACCTATTATATTTCTCCTCGTTGTGCAGGCTTGCTTTGAAGCAATCTCATCTTATCTTTGTTCAGTGTTGTTCTTACAACACAGTAGTTTTCTGGCTCTCTGGAGAAACAGTAGAGGTAACACCAGACTGCTGGGCAGACCGAACCAGAAACTACCCACCCACATAGCACACCTTTCAGTCTCCCCCAGCTCTGGTGAGACACTCAGAACTCTGCTAAGTACATTTCCCACAAACCTGAACAACAGCACTCCCAGTATGACCATGATGGTATAGAACGCCCTGAGCTTTGATTGATCAATCTGCTGTCTGCGCTCACCCCCATCCCCTGGTCCTGGACGAATCAGAACACAAAGAACAGAATGGCTACAGAAAGAGATGACAGTTAATGCAAAGGTTGAGAAACAGTAAGACATGACATCGATGGACACATCATTTGCCACGGACATGAAACCTGTCCCCGCAAAGCACAGCAGCCAAACACAGCCAATGGTGACATTTCTGATTCTGATCCCTTTTGCCTTCCTCAGACTCAGATAGGTGATCGGGTGAACGACAGCCAGGTAGCGCTCCACACAGGTCAGGATGTGAAAGAACATCTGTGCACTTAAATTGATGGCTAAAAGGTAGATACCCACCATCACCATTTGAGTTAGCTCAGTATGGACACCATAACACACTAAGCTGGACCCTACGACATTAAACAGCTCTGTGACGACCATGTTGTAGGTGAAAATGTCGGAGTGGCTCATCGTCATGCTGGAGCCCTGTTGCCGCCATTGTTGGACACCCAGGTAGAGGATGAGGAGGCAGAGAGGGAGGAGGAAGAGGATGGTGGTGATGGTGAAGGTGGTAATGCTTAAAGTGCCCACTCTGGAGGACAAACACTTTTGCAGTTCATAATAGATGTTGGTGGAGAAAGGGGGCGAAGACGGAATAGACGTATTCGGTGAGGAAGAAGAGTTGACCAACATGACTATGGACAAATAGACTGGAAAAGAGGGAAACACAGAGAGCGAAAAACATTAAAAACATGCTTTAAGCTGAATGCTAAAGTTAACATGCTAACATTCCCACATTGGCAATGCTATCAAAGTGATGTTTAGATTCTTACCATGGTCACCATAGTAGTTTAACATGTTTTATAACTAGGTTCAGGAACAAAGACCACTCCTTGCACTCATCTCGTTTCCGCTCAAAATGTACTTTAGGTACTTTGTACCTTATCTCTTCACTCCCTCCTCGACTGGATTTCCACATCTCTCCCCTCCGAACCCTTTCATTTTTCCCGTCTCTCTTTTCCAAATCCAGGAACCACTGGGACTCTCGACAAGAGATACGAAGAGACAGCTCCCCACTCAGAGTCTCACCACCCACTCGGTTCCCTGTTACCATCTCGCCGAACCCCTCCATTCATTCATCCATCCGTCAACAAACCCACCTTCCTTCCATCCGTTCATCCCTCACCCATTCATTCCGATATATCTTCATCCCTCAACCCTCATCAATTCTTCCCTTCATCCTTCAACCTTTCATCCTTTCATCCCACAATCCTTTCCTAATACATTCATCCCTCCTACAGTACACCACATCGGTTTACATTTATCTATTACTTGCAATAAAGCTTTATTAATTGCAAACGTTCATTGGCGTGGTCTTTGTTAGTGAAGCTAGTTTTGCAGATATTTGGTCATAAACTAAAGTATTAGACAAATTCAAACTTTGACTTTACTCTGACTTTGTTGTGTGTACTTTTGGAAACAAAAGCTTTGGGTTAAGGTCAGAGAAAAACTGTGGTTTTGGTTAAACTTTAACAAACTAAAGACTTTTTCTGGATTAAACCACAACCTTGATCTTTCCTTAACTTAAACCAAGGGATGCCAGTGCCTAATCACAAACATTAAAAAGTAAAAACTGAGTTAAACATACTGTCAGTAAAAAGTTCACTAATATCTAAAGAGTCAACATGGTTTGATTTGCCAGACAGGCTCATTCACATCATTTTCTCATTATGTTAATAGTAATTTAAATCAGGTGGCATTAGATTTCCTCTAAACTATATTTGTAATTTTAAACCACCACAGCAGTCTAACAACAGTAAATCAGCTTTATTTCACGTTAAAATACTTAAATTAAGATTATTTAAGGTAGTTTTATTGATGTGAATTTGCAGAGAGGGTTAGTCATTTTCTGATATTACAAATCATAAAATGACAACATTTCTCCCGTAAAGACACAGTTATTAAAACCAACATGTAAAAACAGTTCTGAACCACGTTCGATGACAGTTTTCCCTTTTATACACTTTACGTATAAAGTCTGTGTGCGACATAAACCTGCAAAGGGCTTTTTAACATCTACAATAACAAAGAATATAATCTTACATTTTTGTTTGTTGTTTGTCTAGTCAAGCTATTTAAAAAAAAAGATTGTTTTCATTAACCTGAATTATTTTATGTAAGATGGCAACAATTATTAACTTACATCTATAATAAGACAACTGGAATGAACTCACCTTGTCTGTAGTTTTTTTATTCTGATCTTTCAGATGTTCTGTCGCCTGTGTGTCTGAACTGTGAACTGGTGTCCTGTCCACATACAGTACATTTTCATCCTTGTGTGTGTGTGCGTGTATGTGTGTGTGTGTGTGTGTGTGTGTGTGTGTGTGTGTGTCGATTAAAGCATTTGTGGTTTGTTCTTTTGCATGTAATGCTCATTCACTTTGCATTGCTTTTGATTTGCAGCTTTAGTTTGGAGTATGTCATCTTTCTCCTTCCACAGCATACGTCAAAGACTCTTCAACACCGACATGCCCTCAATAAGTATGTCTCTGTAATCTTCCTCAGTAATTAAAAATCCATACACAGACTGCACACAAACACATGTGAGTTATTGTTCTTTAAATTTATTCCATCATTTAAAGTCATACATATATAGAATTGACTGATGAGTGTAGATACATGAGAGGATGAAGGTAAAACAGTAATCATCTGTTTTTTTATGCTCATACATTTATCATATTGTACAACTTTCATGCCAACACAGGGCAATAAACAAGGAAGCAGACACATACAATTCATAAATGAGAAAATAAATCAAAACCACTTTGTTTTACAATGTATGTTTTAGTATCTTCAGATGTTTCTTGCTTTTAGATTATACTTCTTAGATTATTGGTAAGTACCGGCGTGCCCCAACCTTTTCCTGTGGAGGGCCAAAACTTGATGATTGGCCAACAGGAACCACCTATTATATTTCCCCACGTTGTGCTGGCCTGCTTTGAAGCAATCTCATCTTATTTTTGTTCAGTGTTGTTCTTACAACACAGTAGTTTTCTGGCTCTCTGGAGAAACAGTAGAGGTAACACCAGACTGCTGGGCAGACCGAACCAGAAAACACCCACCCACATAACACACCTTTCAGTCTCCCCCAGCTCTGGTGAGACACTCAGAACTCTGCTAAGTACAGTTCCCACAAACCTGAACAACAGCACTCCTAGTATGACCATGATGGTGTAGAACGCCCTCAACTTTGATTGATCAACCTGCTGTCTGTGCCCAACCCCATCCCCTGGCCCTGGACGAATCAAAACACAAAGAACAGAAAGGCTACAGAAAGAGATGACAATTAATGTGAAAGTTGAGAAAAAGTATGCCATGATATCGATGGACACTTCATTTGCAATGGACATGAAACCTGTCAACACAAAGCACAGCAGCCAAACACAGCCAATGGTGACATTTCTGATTCTGATCCCTTTTGCCTTCCTCAGACTCAGATAGGTGATCGGGTGAACAACAGCCAGGTAGCGCCCCACACAGGTCAGGATGTGAAAGAACATCTGTGCATTTAAATTGATGGCTAAAAGGTAGATACCCACCATCACCATTTGTGTTAGCTCAGTATGGACACCATAACACACTAAGCTGGACCCTACGACATTAAACAGCTCTGTGACGACCAAGTTGTAGGTAAAAATGTCAGAGTGGCTCATCGTCATGCTGGAGCGCTGTTGCCGCCACTGTTGGAGACCCAGGTAGAGGATGAGGAGGCAGAGAGGGAGGAGGAAGAGGATGGTGGTGATGGTGAAGGTGGTGATGCTTAAAGTGCCCACTGTGGAGGACAAACACTTTTGCAGTTCAAAGAAGTAGTTGGTGGAGGAAGAGGGAGAAGATGGAAGAGACGTATTCGGTGAGGAAGAGGAGTTGACCAACATGACTATGGACAAGTAGAGTGGAAAAGAGGGAAACACAGAGAGCGAAAAACATTAAAATCATGCTTGAAGCTGAATGCTAAAGTTAGCATGCTAACATTCCCACATTGGCAATGCTATCAAAGTGATGTTTAGATTCTTACCATGGTCACCATAGTAGTTTAACATGTTTTTTAACTAGGTTCGGGAACAAAGACCACTCCTTGTACTCATCTCATTTCCTCACAAAATATACTTTAGGTACTTTGTACCTTATCTGTTCACTCCCTCCTCGACTCGGTTTCCACATCTCTCCCCTCCAAACCCTTTCATTTTTCCTGTCTCTCTTTTTCAAATGCAGGAACCACTGGGACTCTCGACAAGAGATATGAAGAGACAGCTCCCCCATTCAGAGTCTCACCACCCACTCGGTTCCCTGTTACCATCTCGCCGAACCCCTCCATTCATTCATCGATCCGTCAACAAACCCACTTTCCTTCCATCCGTTCATCCCTCACTCTGACTTTGTTGTGTGTAGTTTTGGAAAGAAAAGTTTTGGGTTAAGGTCAGAGAAAAGCTGTGGTTTTGGTTAAACTTTAACAAACTTAAGACTTTTTCTGGATTAAACCACAACCTTGATCTTTCCTTAACTTAAACCAAGGGATGCCAGATCCTAATCACAACCATGAAAAAGTATGAGCTGATATTGTATTGCAGGATGGAAAATGAGTTAAACATGCTGTCAGTAAATAGTTCACTAATATCTAAAGAGTCAACATGGTTTGATTTGCCAGACACGTTCATTCACATAATTTTCTCATTATGTTAACAGTAATTTAAATCAGGTGGCATTACATTTCCTCTAAAACTATATGTGCAGTTTTAAACCACCACAGCAGTCTATCAACAGTCAACCAGCTTTATTTCACCATAAAATACTTAAATTAAGATTATTTAAGGTTATTTTATTGATGTGAATTTACAGAGAGGATTTGTCATTTTCTGATATGACAAATCAAAAAAGACAACATTTCTCCCATAAAGACACAGTTATTAAAACCAACATGTAAAAATAGTTCTGAACCACGTTTTTCCCTTTTATGCACTTTAAATATAAAGTCTGTGCGACATAAACCTGCAAAGGGCTTTTTAACATCTACAATAACAAAGAATATAATCTCAAACTTTTGTTTGTCGTTTGTCTAGTCAAGCAACATTTCAAATGGAAAAAAAAGATTGTTTTCATTAACCTGAATTATTTTATGTAAGATTGCAACGATTATTAATTTACATCTATAATAAGACAACTGGAATAAACTCACCTTGTCTGTAGTCTTTTTATTCTGATCTTTCAGATGTCCTGTCGCCTGTGTGTTTGAACTGTGAACTGGTGTAATGCCCACATACAGTACATTTTAATCCTTGTTTGTGCGTGTGTGTGTCGGTTAAAGCATGTGTGGCTTGCTTTTTTTGCATGTATTGCTCTATCACTTTGCATTTCTTCTGATTTGCAGCTTTACTTTGGAGTATTGTAGAAAAATCCATACACAGACTGCACACAAACACATATGAGAGATATTGAGACATTTATTCCATCATTTAAAGTCACACATATATTAAGATTATAATTGATTGTGAGTGTACATACATGAGAGGATGAAGGTAAAACAGTAATCATCTATTTTTTTATGCTCTTACAACTTTCATGCCAACACAGGGCAATAAACAAGAAAGCAGATACATAAAATTAATAATTAAGACAATAAATGGAAACCACTTTGGTTTGCAATGTATCTTGAAGTATCTTCAGATGTATTTTGCTTTTACATTTTCAGATAATTTAAGTTTACAAGATAGAAGTGGTTTTCATCACACGTCGACAAACAGATACCACTGTATTAAGTCATAATTTGTAATACATTATATTTTTTATTAGATACTACTGACTTGCCAAACTGTGTTTTTTCTGAGTATTTTACTACAAAATAGGCTAGGCTGTGAAATACAGTGGCAAAGCCTAGACATTAAAAGGTTAGGGTACAAGATAATAAGATAACTGTTAAAGATGACTAGATTAATCTTACAGAATCTATTTAAAGGTCCAGTGTGTAGGATTTAGTTCCATCTAGCGGTGTAATTGCACCCTCCCTTTCTAAGTATGTATGAAAAACTATGGTGGGTGTGAAATGTGTGAAAAACACGGCAACCCCTATCTGTCATATCTATACATGGTGGTTCAACATGGCAGCCTCCATGCCTTAATAATAGACTTTCCATTATGGCCACATTTGTGTGAAATACAGATATTCATAGTTCATATTGGTGACCACCAACCGAATGTCTCAACCACTATTGGATGGATTTCTATTAATATCATTCTAATTTTTCATCTTGCGCCCATCATCAAATAAAAATATAATTTTTTTCAAATAATTTGGTACTTAATGCCTCTACAAAATGCCTGCACACAATATTGTGCCACTTCATTTAGTAGAAATTCTTCATAAGATAAGCAAAACTTAGGATTTCTACAAAATTCACAACTGCTGTTTAAATGTATCTGGATTCAGTGTTGTTCCTACAACAGGCTAGCTTTCCTGCCCTGTGTAGAAACAGCAGAGGTAACACCAGACTACCCGGCAGACAGAACAAAAATGCAATGTTGATCACCATACGGGCATCTCTAGTCGGCAGCCTCATGAATCTGTATATGGCCATGCAACCCAGCTGCCCAGTAAACCTCAACAGCAGCACTCCCGTTATGGCCATGATAGTATAAAATGCCCTCTGCTTTGATTGGTCGACTCTCTCCCTGTCCCCGCCCCGTGCTCCCAGCGATGGGTGAGTAAGAGCGTGGAGAACGGAGAGGCTGCAAAAGGAGCTGACGAACAAGGAGAAGGTGCAGAGCAATAGAAATGGGAACATAGCGGTTTTAAAGGAATATGCATATGTTATCCCATCCATCCAACACACATCAGCCAAACACACCCAATACTGATGTTTCTGATCCTGACTCCGCCCGTCTTCCTCAAGCCCAGGTAGGTGATGGGGTGAACAACAGCCAGGTAGCGCTCGGCACAGGTCAGGCAGTGAAACAGAGTCTGTCCAGGTGGGAGTATGGACAAAGCATAAAGCCCAACAGTCGTTATCGGTTTGTTTCTCATGTAGTATCCAGTGCAGTACAAGGGACATCCTATCAGGGAGACAATCTCCATGGCCAGCATGTGGTAGGTGAAAAGGTCAGCGTGGCTCATCGCTGTTGTGGATCTGCCGCCTCCATCTTTGGACTACTACGTAGAGGACGAAGGAGGTAAGAGGGAGGAGGAGGAGGATGTTGGTGGCAGCCAAGGCAGCATAGATGTGGAACCCAGTTGTGGAGATGAGGCACGTAAAGGTGAAACATTTTGATGAGTAGAGAGGAAATGGATTGGCGTCATTGAAGTAAGAGGACGAGTTGACAGACATGTGTGAACACTGAAGGCCTCTGAAGAAAGAAGAGAAATGAGAAAGAATGAGCTTTTTGTCTGTGCCTCTAGATTTCTTGCGACTGCGACTTAGAGCAAATCTGCGTCGCCCTTGGTACAATTCACTGGGGCTGATCTAAGATAAGAGTCACTGTCAAAAGGTAAAAAAAATTTCGTGGGTGAAATGATTATGATCCAACTTCAAGGCCACTCTGCAAATCTGAGCTTAACGGCTCTCGTAACCAGCTGCTCTGTGCATACTGGGATGTAGAGTGATCCTGTGTGGATTTCAGTGATGCATTTTGTTTTGTTTTTTGACTTTTTTTTTCAGTGTTAAAGAAACCAAACCAAGGGGAAAACGTTTTGCAGACCCCAGCAAATAACATATATATTTGAAAATGCTCTTAAAAACGTCCCTACCGAGAAAAACAACAGCATTAGAGCAAATAGTAACAAAATTTGCAATTCAAAATATACTGTATGTTACTCCTTATTAGTGATCTTAATTAGCTTATAATAATAGAATTTGCAAACAAACACAATCAATAAATCATAAACAGTGAGTATCAGACTTTTTCATTTACAGAGCTAACATATAGGTTAGTCATTAAATATATTTAGCTGCATTAAAAAACACCAACCGTGGCAGTAGGAATCAGAGCTTTCTCCCACTGCGTCGCACACACAGCTCGGCTGCTGTACACCGGTGTCCGTCAGTAGAAACAATAATGTATGGAGAGTAGGATGGATGGATGTGTTTGTGTAACAAGTGAAACATAGGACACGTGGCAGTTTGCACAAAGTCAGTCATAATCACCTCTTCTCTTGTTTCCTCGTACTGTAGGTAAATGTTTTTTTTTCTTTCCATGTGTCGTTCCAGTGAAAACAGTGACAACAGTAAACTTACAAAAACATTAGTACATGTGAAGTGACAAAAGTTTGCAGCCCCTCGCTTAGCCTTGTGCACTTTTAAGCTATATCAAAGCAGATTATGTCCATATTACTTCATATTTCACGCCAGATCTTTAACAGCTAACATGGATTTTGCACATTTAAGGCCTTTTTTACAATTTAACTTTAAAAATAGGTAGCTGGAAACATTAGCTGATAAATTTGCATTTTGACTGGCTAAAAGGCTGCCTTTGTCTACCTCTTTTTTGAAATCAAGGACCCACTGTTTAAAAAAATTACTAGGTAAGTAACTAAAGGGGTCAGGTCTTGGCGAATTGTCAATTCTGCTAATATTTCTGATCCCGCTGCAAAAACGAAATCACAAAATCAAAAAAGCCTTGTTTCTTAGAAATAATTTTGTCAATGTTTTTGTGATTTGACCACGGAGATCGGAGTAACGGCTGGCTTGACCGCAGTTATCATATCACAGTCATTATATCGAGATCTCAAATTAATTATATCGTTATCTCGGGAAAACGGAGGAAATAAAATGTATGAATGCATGGCCCTTTAGGGCTTCCGTAAGTAAGACCACTTGAACAACTTCTTAGTTTAGGAGAAAGTCGTCTTGTCCTGGTGTTGGAAATGAAGCAGGTGTTTAGCTTTTTCATTGTTTTAATAAAAAAATTATAAAAATAAGAATGCTTCCGATGTCTTCATTTAAGACAAAGTCACTTATTTATGTCTTAAAGAAGATATTTATTTTTAGATTAACGTACAAATAACTTATACCCCATTGGCAAATTTTTATTATTTTTTGGTCAATACAATAAAATTTGATTTGAATATTTGGCTTGTCTTTGGAAGAACTGTTTTCTTATCGCAAGTACAGAAGGCAATTTTTGCACACACTGCTCTCTAAAATCAAATTCACTATGACTTAACTGAAATGCCTGTCAAATTTGTAGATTATTGGCAAGTAACTTTATTGACTCTACCTGATGTCACATATCACTGAATAAAATCCAGGCTGCTGTCTTGGCATAATTTTCTATTCTTAGATACTACAAACTAATCTAGATCCGTGTGCTGACTATTTGTTGCTCTTACAACACGGTAGTTTTCCGGCTCTCTGTAGAAATAGCACAGGTAACACCAGACTGCTGGGCATACTGAACCAGAGAAAAGACAAATACACAGCACATATCCCATTCTCTTCCAGCTGCAGTGAGTCATAGAGAGCAATGGAAAGGATATTCCCCAGGAACTTTAACAGCAGCACTCCCAGTATGACCATAATGGTGTAGAACGCCCTCAGCTTTGATTGATCAACCTGCTGTCTGCGCCCACCTCCATCCCCTGGCCCTGGACGAATCAGAACATAAAGAACAGAAAGGCTGCAGGAAATGATGACAGTTAAGGCGATGATGAAGATGCAATAAGACATGACCTCCATGGCCACTTGGTTTCCCACGGACATGAAACCTGTCCCCGCAAAGCACAGCAGCCAAACACAGCCAATGATGACATTTCTGATTCTGATCCCTTTTGCCTTCCTCAGACTCATGTAGGTGATCGGGTGAACGACAGCCAGGTAGCGCTCCACACAGGTCAGGATGTGAAAGAACATCTGACCAGTTAAGTTGATGGATAAAAGGTAGATACCGACCGTTTCTATTTCTCCGTGATCAGTATGGACACCACAACAGGTGAGGATGTCCCCAAAGACATTCACCAGCTCGATGGCGATCATGTGGTAGGTAAAAATGTCGGAGTGAGTCGTCGTCGTACTGAAACGCTTTTGCTGCCATCGTTGGACACCCAGGTAGAGGACGAGTATGTAGAGAGGGAGGAGGACGAGGATGGAGATGATGGTGAAGGTGGTGACACTGAGACTGCCAGCCGAGGTTTTGAAACAGTAGTGCATGAACACATACATGTTGAGGGATGAGGGGGAAGAAGGAGGAAGGGAGGCATTACAGGAGGAAGAGGAGTTGACTGACATAACTATGGGCTAGGGGCAAGGATAAAGTGAAAAAGAGGAAAAGATGGACAGCAAAGAACAAAATTAACAAGTGGAAACAGTGAATGAATCATGAATGAGATTTGCGATTGACTAAGAGTCTTGCTAGCAGCTCTGTGGGGCTGTACTTAGGCAAACTGATGCTTTGAGCTACATACTGTTGCTCAAAGGTTAACCAAACCAAAGTATTGGGTTAATTCAAGCTTTGACCAGATCTATTGGTGAATATTTACATCCATCAATAGTTATTTAGATTACTGACCAGATGTGTGGACTCGAAAAATCAGATAAATTTGATGACTTTAGACTCGACTCGACAAAGTCACAAAATACAACTTGAAGTTAATTATGTTAATTTTGCCTACCGAAGTGTATTTGCTGTTTCAAATTGGTTGGAATTCTTATGGGACAAGGGTTGAACACTTATATGCCACAGCAGGCACTATCAACCGCAAGCAATTTATATTTGACAATGAAATACTTAGATTATCATGTCAGGTACATCACATAATACAATATAGAGCAGTTTCATTGATGAATATTGCATTAAAAATGTGTCATTTATTCATGAAGCATGGTATGACATTTCTACCTTGTAGAGATAGTTTTTAAAAACCCGTAAACACAACAAATACAAACCTTGGCAGTCACCCAGGACAACAGTGCTGCCTTTGATACATATATAATGCCTGTGCAACCTATTTTCTAACAAGAATAACAGCAGAGGAATCAGTTTGTTTTTTGAAGCTGTAATTTAAACAATAAACCAACTGAGAATTGTTTTACCAGTATTATTTCTATTATCTTTTAAATGATCTATCATAAGGTAATTTGAATTAACTCACCTTTTGTTGTTTTGTTTTTTGATTCAGATCTTTCTGATGTTCTGTCGCCTGTGTGCCTGGACTGTGAACTGGTGTGTTGCCCACATGTGTTGATACTTCTGTGTGTGTATGTGTGTATGTGTGTGTGTGTGTGTGTGTGTGTGTGTGTGTCTGTCAGGTTAATTGTTTGTGGCTTTTTTGCATGTGGTATAACCAGGGACATCTATCATTCACTTTGCATTGCTTTTTATTTGCAGCTTTAGTTCGCAGTATTCTCGTTTACTGATGCAGATGCAGAACAGAGCCACATACAACTCTTCTGCCAACACAAGGCAGAAAACAAGAAATTACATAGAAAATAAATAAATGGGAAAAATTAGAAGTAATTTTGATTATGATGGTAACCAAGTATCTCAAGATTTGTTAATTTTACATTGTCAGATGAATTGAAGGACATTGTATCTATTGGACAATGTCTTATAAAACAAACTATCTCAACAATGTGTTCTAACAAACAATGCATTATTTTTTTAGTATTATTATTATTATGAAAATCTCCATTTATGGAGGAAGCGGTTTTCACAAGTAGCCTTGAAATACAATTTAACACTAAGAAATACAAGTGCTAGCCATAATTCATTAAAAAGTTATAAAAGTATATTTCTTTATTAGACAAATAATTCTGGTGTTGAGAAATGTCTTTATTTTTTACATATGCTTCAACCTCGTCTGTCCATTGAAGTGGATGTTTGACAGGATTCAAATGAGCTGTAACTTTAAACCGGTGCTTATTCAAATCAAACAGCGCCATTAAGACCAGAACACCTGTCTGTATGTGTGTGTGTCATTTGTTATCTTAATACCCAAGCAATCTGTACACCAGACTCCAATCCTGTATTTCACTGTTAAATTTGCTATTTAGATTTTTTTTTTACCATAATTGCTGCTTCACCTTGTGACCTTGTGACCTGTTTTGCTGAAATTGCTGATTTCTCTAATCTTGACCTTTTGTTGTTTTAGTAATAATCTGAAATTGGTTGTTTGAGAACAAAAACAACAGACCAACCATTCACATTAAATTCATGAATAAAGATGAAAGACTATTGAACTATATTTCAGTTTTTGTGGTAGAGAAATTGTGTCAGTTTTGGGTCATTTTGTGATGCACTGCCAAATGTTTCTGAATGAGGACTTGATATGATGATACCACTCACTTTAATCTGTCCTCAAAATGATATATGACCTGCAAGGCTGTGGCAGATCAATCAAATTTCAGATGCTCTACTCTGATCCTTGTCCTGATCTGTGTTCTTACCACACAGCAGTTTTCCTGCCCTGTGTAGGAACAGCAGAGGCAACACCAGACTGCTGGGCAGACAGAACCACACTCCTGACACCAGCACCCCACACCTGATACGCTCACTCACTGTCGAGGAGGAGTAAACAGAAAGAACAAGCAGATGTCCCCCCAGCCTGAACAACAGAACTCCCATTATGGCCGTGATGGTGTGAAATGCTCTCATCTTTGATTGGTCCCGGTCCCTGCCCCTATCACCTGGGCCTGGACGAATCAGAGTGCAGAGAACAGAAAGGCTGCAGAAAGAGACCACCAGTGTGGACAGAACTGAGAGACACAAAGCTGGGACCGTGCTATAGTTCGAAGAAAGACTGGTTAGCCCGAATGATCCCAGAAAAAGCAGCCAAACGCACCCAATGGTGATATTTCTGATTGTGACTCCTCCCCTGTTCCTCAGGTTCAGGTAGGTGATTGGATGAACAACAGCCAGGTGGCGCTCCACACAGGTGAGGATGTGAAAGAAAATCTGTCCGTTTGAGGTGACCGAAAAGAAGTACACACCCACCGTCATCAACAGAGGCACATTAAAGCAGTAGAAACCACACCCCAAGACGCCAATCATCTCCATGGCAACCAGGTGGTAGGTGAAAATGTCAGAGTGAGTCGCCGTGGCCATGGAAGCTGAGTGCTGCTTTTGCCACCGTTGCAGCCCCAGGTAGAGGACGAAGAGGCAGAGAGGGAGGAGGAGGATGATGTTGGTGACCGAGAAGGTGGTGAAGATGAAAAAACTAGATCTGTAGTTAAAGCAGACGGGCGAGGCCGGATGGAGGGAGGAATTAGAGGAGGGGAGGTGAGGAGGAAGAAGGGAGGCATTAGAGGAGGATGAGGAGTTGAAGGACATAACTGTTTGTATGAAGATGTGTTGAGGAGGAGAGGAAGCTGGAGGAGACAATGGTAGATGAGGAGAGAGGACCAAAACTACTTACTATGTGGTCAGAAAAACTACATTTAGGAAATAAAAACCATGTTATAACAGCTCAAACTGATATTACATTAATGGAAATAAAATATATACTAATATACACTCACCTTTTCAGCTTGAAACTGTCTGATGTGTCTCCAAACTGCAGAGCTCTGGTATCTCCTCCATTTATATATTGATGCTGGTGTATGAGGGCGTGTGTTTCTTTATTGTGTTGGCGTGCATGAGGATGCACTGCAGACAGTCTGTGGGCTACTTTGCATGTCACAGACCTATTAAAGGCATTCTATTTATTGTTACATTATACTGTAATTCTAAGTAGGCAAATGTCCTGTTCAGGTTTTCCTTCCACTGGCAGGTCAGACTGCAGATCCAGAGCGTAGCAGCAGCTCGTTTGCATTTTTTTTTTTTTTTTTGGAAACAACAATGATCAGCATCTTCCAGAAACATGGCTTTTTACTTTGAAAACAAATTGCATGCCATCCAGAAACAGATCATATTAACGCCACAAAGAGACAGGCAAAAGGTATAAAGACAGTCGTCCTTTTTAATGAAAGTACACTGTTGAAGTTACAACTTCTAATTTACCACATTTACAAACTCGATCAGTGTATAAACTGGCCACAGCTTGGAAATATTATGTTAGATGGAGCTGAAAACAACACATTTTTCTGCAAACAAAATTACATGGCATCAAAATGAATTGTACTTGTACTGTACATTTCCTATTTAAGGTCTGAAAACAAATGAAAAAGATTGAGAAACCACACTGACAAGCTTAATTTATACAGAAAGTTTAAATATAGGGCTGCTCTCAATTTAAAGGTCCCGTGTGTAGGGTTGTGCCGTCTACTAGTAAGAGAACCTACAGTGGTCAAAGATGCAAAATGCCTTATCCAGAGTCAGTCTTTGGTTTTACAGTTTTTCTGAATTGCTAAAACACTAAAACCCATTGGCTGAACAAAGTTCGCAGTTGCCTGAACTCATTTAGCTAATTGTGCGGTCTGTTGTCAATACCTTAAACCATTTCACATGGTAAAACACAATTTTCAGATCTCACTTAGACTTTTCAGCAGAACTCTGAACACAGTCTCATTCTCAAAACACATTCTGCAATCTAATGCACATGTCATCCATACTGGTAAACACAAGTGGCAACAATCAAATACAAATTGAGAACACATGTCATTGATTAAACACAACCACTCAAAATTGATTTCACTTGTTTCAAATCATGTGACACAACCAATACAAGCCAGTTCAGAGAGCAAACAGGTTGTTGAAGGTCTGACGGAGAAAGTCTAATAATGGATGTTTATTCCTTTGATTTTTGTATTGTATACTGTAGTACAGTGCATTGTAGGCTGTATACTGTACAATAAACAAATTGTCTGGCCCTGAACATTGTGCTTTCCATTTGTTTACAGTACTGGCTGCTCAATAGATTTTAACTGGTTGCAGGTTCATATCAACAAAGAACAAGAATTACAGTATCACAGAAACAAAGGACAAGTTTGTGAGATGCTGGGTACAGTACTGTACAAATAGGGGTACAAGGAGGAGGAAGAACAAACAAAATTGCAAAGAGCAAAGCAGAGTATAATTTCTGATCAATTTTGAGCTACTATGATAGAACATGTTTTCATTCATCAAAAGACAATGATGGAAAAAAATATGAAATTTGTTTTGAGATTAAAAATGTACTTCTCCCTGAGAACTATATGTTTTGAACGACGTGTTTTCTATTTTTTGGTGTATTGTTTACTGACTGCTTGATAGTGTAAATCATTTTGATTGCTTTGTTTATGATTTGAGAGCAGTGTTTGGTTTTGAACACAGGTAAAACTGTTTCGAGGCGAAAGTTTCATTTTGCACGAGGAGTCAGAGGTTTTGTAAATAGTGCTTGAAGCTGAGGTTTTGTGTTTAATGTTTTCAGAAAATGGAGCAAGGTTTCAGAAATTGTGTTTTAGCAATTGAGAAAAACTGTATCCGTTGAGGGCTACTGTAGAAACATGGCGGTGCAACATGGCGGCCTCTGTAGAACAAGTACCTACTCCCCCATAAAAAAGCATTCTAAGGTAACGAAAACTTTGAACCCAATTCATTTTTTTAAATAAAATAAATTAAGAGGATTGCACAACCGATTATTCTGTATTCTACTAAACTCTCCTCTGGTGTTTTTCTTTATCTGGATTCAGTGTTGTTCCTACAACATGCTAGCTTTCCTGCCCTGTGTAGAAACAGCAGAGGTAACACCAGACTACTCGGCAGACAGAACAAAAATGCAATGTTCATCACCATACGGGCATCTTCAACCGGCATCCTCATGAATCTGTATATGGCCATGCAAACCAGAAGCCCAGTAAACCTCAACAGCAGCACTCCCAATATGGCCATGATAGTGTAATATGCCCTCTGCTTTGATTGGTCGACCCTCTCCCTGTCCCCGCCCCCATCTCCCGGTGATGGAAAAGTGAGAGTGCGGAGGACAGAGAGGCTGCAAAAGGAGCTGACGAACAAGGAGAAGGTGAAGAGCAACAGAAATGGGACCACAGCAACACTAGGGAAGTACACATGTGTTACACCCATCCATCCAACACACATCAACCAAACACACCCAATGCTGATGTTTCTGATCCTGACTCCGCCCGTCTTCCTCAGGCCCAGGTAGGTGATGGGGTGTACAACAGCCAGGTAGCGCTCGGCACACGTCAGGCAGTGAAACAGAGTCTGTCCAGGTAAGATTATGGAGAACGCATAAAGGCCGACAGCCGTTAACAGTTGATTTACCATGAAGATGCCAATGCAGTAGAAGACACATCCCATCAGGGAGAACATCTCCATGACCACCATGTGGTAGGTGAAGAGGTCGGTGTGGCTTATCGCCGTTGTGGATCGCTGCCGCCTCCATCTTTGGACTCCTACGTGGAGGACGAAGGAGGAAAGAGGGAGGAGGAGGAGGATGTTGGTGATGGCAAAGGCAGTGAATATGGGGGACCCGCTTAAATAGTAAATAGAGGTAGAGGAGTTGGACGAAGACGCGTTGATGGACATGTGTGAACACTGAAGGCCTCTGACGAAAGAAGAGAAAGAGAGAGAAAATTTAAATATCTGGGATGATTTCTGACGGTATCATTATGGTTATTTTCTCAGACATATATAAAATTTATATCAGGAACAACAAAAAATGTCAGCATCTCCCAACCTGAGCACCAAAACCCCTTCAAGTTTCCTGATTAATCAAAGGGTTTGTTATTACTGGGGTTTCCAACCTTTTGTCTCAGTTGTTTTCTTACTGTGTTTCACTGTAGTTTTACCCCTTCCTGGCACTAACAGTGTAATGAAATTCCACTTTAACCCTCATGTTGTCCAAAAAATTTTTTTTTTCATCAAATGGTCTGAAAATAACGGGTTGTTAAATACTATGCTCTTCATCATTGAAATAAATTTTGATTAATTTGATTGTTTTTTGGGTGTCATCATGACACCTGTTGTCCTCTGGGGTCAAAAAGACCCTGCAGCACAAAGTGGTGCAATGGGGCATATTGTCACACCATACTGCTAAACAAGCGCACACACACACACACACACACACACACACACACACACACACACACACACCACACACAGCTTTTATGTGTCTGCCCTTGCCAGAGTGATCTAAAAACATCCACAATATGCCAAATATGCAATGCGTACATCTGCAAACATCATGCCATCACTACCTGCCTCGCATGCAACTGAGGGTTATTTTAGAAAAGTTAAACATTTTGTAAATTAATGTTGAAATGTTGTATATATGTCAGTTAATGAGTTGAATAAAGTTGACTAAAAAGTTGAAACACAGAGGTGGGTGATAATTTATACTTTATGCTATAAATAACAGTCAAACCAGGTGGGGTCATTTTGACCCCAGAGGACAAAAAGGTGTCATAATGAGCTGCCATTAAAAAAACACTGTCACTTTTGTAGGACATAAATTAATCAATTAATCATAAACAGCAAGTATCAGGTTACTTTTTTAATTCTAACACTAACAAAGGTTATGTATCAAATGTACATTCAAAGACACTAACCTTAACAGCAGTAATTGTTTCAGGTTTTTCTCTCGGTCCTCCCCACACACAGCTGGGCTGCTGTACACAGGTGTCCGTCAGAAGAAAGAATAATGTATGAAGTGTAGGGTGTATGTGTATTTGTGTAACACATGAAATTGCACAAGACATGAGAATTTGCATGTTACAAAACCAGTGATAATGACTCCTTCTTTAGTTTCCTCATGCTGTAGGGAAATGTTCTCTCCATGTAGTGTTCCAGTGTAGGGAAAAGATGGAGAGGGTGTTATATGCCTTATGTTTGCCATTTGTGTTAACTGTAGTGTTTAATATATGTTTTTAAATGTGGACCCCAGGGAGACTAGCTGTCCTTAAAGGCACAGCTAATGGGTTTCCTAACACGTAAACAGCATTGTGGTTTAGAGATACTGAATGACACAGAAATTGTCTATAACCACAGGTCCAACATACCAGTCAACAATGCACCTCAGTACTTTCAGGACTTTCAGATTATTGTTGAAAGTACTGTGGCTGAAGCCTTTATTCACCTCAACTGAAGAGAGAAAACTACTAACACATCATTACAAGTCCTGCATTCAAAACCATACTACATACATAAATATTTAATTACAATCAACAAAATTGTATCAGTGTGTTAATTGTGCAGTAAAATGGTCCCTGCCAGTGTTTTATTATGTCTTTGGATTAGGTTAACGTGTATCTTGCATTTTACTGCTGTAGATTTTTAAAGCTGATAACGTAAACCAAATTTTTTGACACTGTAGACCAGTGGTTCACAACCTGGGACCTCCACTAAGGGTCACCAAAGCTTCACAGGGGGTTGCAAGGCCTTTTTGATTTTCAGGGACTTAAGAAACATTTTTTTTAAATATATACACACACAGTAGGGCTTTATCTCAGCATTTTATCAAGAAGAAAACTTTTTTTTAAATTTAGATTATTATTTCAGATTTAAACTTTCAAGAACTGATCACAAGCTTATTATTAATAATATTATTCACAGAGCCTTCACTCTAAGCTTTGAAATTCAATACATGATATAGACACAGATTTGTATCAAAAGTTCCTAAGAATATTGCAGAAGCTCTGATGCAATATTAACAGGACATACTCCAAATTGTTTGGTTTACACAGAATTCCTGCAGTTGTTTCTTTATCTATATGGGTCAATCAATTAACGTTGATCAGTTGTTCTGTAGTGTTATTGTCATTGTCAACATTGAATATAATATAAAAATATCCCTAAAATATGTCATTTTATCAGTTTACTCAGTGTTAAAATAGGTCCCTTAAGGAAAAAGGTTGGGAACCACTGCTATTGAGTTAATGATTATTCAAGAAAACAACCGGCAGATTAGTTGATAATTGAAATAATCATTAGTTGCAGCCCTAAACATTAATGACCAAAACATGTCAAGATATATTTAAAGGACACCCACCTTGTCAGTCGTATTTATTGACCGTCCTTTACTGACCTTCCTTCTGCACTGTTTCCGAGTAAGAGACACATAAAAACTGACATCTGATCCAAATACACAGTATATTAACACATGACTGTGTGTCTGTGTGTGTGTAAAACCAATGGAAGCAAGACTGTGGGGATTTTTGCATGTTTCCAAACCAATCCAGACAGATTCACACGGTTAATTTCTGTCTGCAAATTCTCTTGTCACACTCTCCTTTTCCAGGGAGAGCAGACCACAAACTGTGCTGCAAGACAACAGAAACATTAACTAACTCATTAATTTAGACTTATAATACATATATAGTTTTACAAGAACTTAAGCAGCTCACTGTGTCTATTATTAAAACAAAATCACATGTTTTGCAAATCTATTAATATTTTTTTTTAGTATCTAAGCTTGCATTCGTGTCAGTTTCCAATTATTTATCATACCAATGCAAAGCAAGTCATTTTATTTGTCCATTAAGAGGAACATTTGACAGAATTCAAATTACTTTTCTGTAAGCAATGTCTGATGTGTATTCAAATCAAATAAAGTGATTTAGCACAGAGCCACAGTGACCACTGTGTAGCTCCCTCCCTCCCAGCAAATCTGCAGCAGGGAGAATCATACAGGGGGCGTGACCTTGTGGCTACAGAGCGTGTGACAGGGTAAGTAACAGCAGCCAGAATGACAGACTGACCTGTGCTCAGTGCAGCAGCAGTACAGCTGCTGGTAGTCAGCGCTAACCAGACAAGAGCAGCTGCTGCCACACAGAGAGTCCACTGGAGCTTTCACAGTCACTAGAAGCACATTCATGACTGTTTCTATGTGCTACCTGTGTTGTAACGCTTTGTTTGTATGGGGAAAGTGTCAGGCTACGTGTTACTCCCTCCAGTTTAAATCACGAACACAAGTCGTTCCTTTTATGCACGGGCATTTATTTGCACATCGGTGGTCAGTCATGCCGTGAGAACTAGATAAATTAAAATAAACAAATCACAAATTGAGTTTCATATCATACAAAGCATTTCAAAATAGAATAACATCAAAGGAATATTTCACAAACATAACAAATACCGTATATAATGTACTCGATTTGCTTACAACATGCGTTGTTTACGTTAATTGAAACAGGTAATATTAAGTCATCACATTACTCCGTGAGCATCTTAAACATGTGTAAACATAATGTAAACATCACTCTGCATACCTCATTGGCCGCGTTAACTCAAGGGGAGTAAGATAGTAAACTTCAAACGTCGAGACTCATCCAAATCTCCGTAGCATTAATAAGTATCTTCATAATGTCATCTTCTAATTAAGATTCCAGGTGCTCTGTTACTCGTGTGCTGTGTAGAGTCTAAATAATGACCCGCCCCTCTACAACATAACAACATTAGTTCCGCTATTAAATACACATCTCTCTCTGTGTGTATGTGCAGGCTCTTAAAATACACTGCTAACAGAAATATGATCCCTTAAAACGTAAATTATTTTAATTGTTGACTCAAAAGTATAAAATGAACTTAAACTGTATAACTGTCTCTGATGGCAGCTACACTACGGCTATGTAAGTGTATGGTTTGTGTTAGAGGGGTTGTTGCAATTTATATATATAATAATACATTTAGATCATTAATTATTTTTTTAAATCACTGAAGCAAAACATTTTGATAACCAGTATAGACACTGATTAAACCATTTTTTTTCTCCAATTATTGGTCTGTTCTTTTGGGGGGAAAAAGCCACCTCCTATTAGTACTTGTAGTACTTACAACGGCCACCAGATATCAGTATATATTTCTAAATTTGTCGAGGACATCTAAATTCCTGACCTGCTTTGCTGAGTGGAGTCAGAATTATTCATTTAAATAATCTATCTCAACTGTTTTATAATGCTATATCTGTAAAACATCAGTAAAAGCTGTCACTTTTCTGGTGGAGTAATTCTTACACACGACTCCTTTAACCCTTCATCCAAAGCCAGGAAGCTTTTGACTTTAACTTTTTGTATTAGATTAGTTTGTGAGGTTAAAGTACATAAAAAAAATAATTAAAAAAACATAATGACGAGCACATCCACTGTGTAGCCTTTCAACATCATGCGAAAGCCGGTTGTGGTTGCTATCATGGTTTATCCTTTTACGATAGCGACTCTGTCCTGCTCGTGGTTATGGGGAAGTTTACACTCGAGCAACCACAGCTAACGTTACCTGATAGAGCATTATGTTTGAACTCATTGGCTGATTCTTTGCATTGCTTTTTATTTGCAGCTTTAGTTTGCAGTATGACATCTTTCTCCATCACGTTTTACATTATAAATATGACAGACGTAGCACTCTTACACTGCCTTGCTCAAATACACTGACACAGCCTCAAAATCAGTAATCAAAAATACATACATACACTGCACACAAACACATCTGAGAGTTATTACTTATTACATTTATTCCATCATGTAAATTATACTGAATATGTGTCTGTCCTCAAAATGATATATGACCTCCTAGGCTGTGGTATATAGTAGACAAAGCCCAGAAATAAAAAGGGTTGAAGACAAGAGAATAAAACAACTACAAAAGGTCAATCAAAAATAATCTATTTAACAGTAACATTATATAACTTGAGTTCAATCAAATAAAATCTAAGACGTTCTACTCTGATCCTTGTCCTGATCCGTCTTCTTACAACACAGCAGTTTTCCTGCCCTGTGTAGGAACAGCAGAGGCAACACCAGACTGCTGGGCAGACAGAACCAGACTCCTGACACCAGCACCCCACACCTGATACGCTCACTCACTGTCGAGGAGGAGTAAACAGTAAGAACAAGCAGATGTCCCCCGAGCCTGAACAACAGAACTCCCATTATGGCCGTGATGGTGTGAAATGCTCTCATCTTTGATTGGTCCCGGTCCCTGCCCCCATCGCCTGGGCCTGGACGAATCAGAGTGCAGAGAACAGAAAGGCTGCAGAAAGAGATGATGAGTATGGAGAGAACTGAGAGACAAAAAGCTGAGATTGTGTTAAAACTCGAAGTGGTTAGGCCAAACGATGCCAGAAAAAGCAGCCAAACACACCCGATGGTGATATTTCTGATTGTGACTCCGCCCCTGTTCCTCAGGTTCAGGTAGGTGATTGGATGAACAACAGCCAGGTGGCGCTCCACACAGGTGAGGATGTGAAAGAAAATCTGTCCGTTTGAGGTGGCCGAGAACAAGTACATACCCACCGTCATCAACAGAGGCACATTAAAGCAGGCGCCGCAACAGTAGAAACCACACCCCAAGATGCCAATCATCTCCATGGCAACCATATGGTAGGTGAAAATGTCAGAGTGAGTCGCCGTGGTCGCCATGGAAGCGGAGCGCTGCTTCTGCCACCGTTGCAGACCCAGGTAGAGGACGAAGAGGCAGAGAGGGAGGAGGAGGATGATTTCGGTGACCGAGAAGGAGGTGAAGATGAAAAAAATGGATCTGTAAGTAAAGCAGGTGGCCGAGGGAGAGAGGGAGGCATTAGAGGAGGGGAGGGGAGGAGGAAGAAGGGAGGCATTAGAGGAGGATGAGGAGTTGAAGGACATAACTGTTTGTATGAAGATGTGTTGAGGAGGAGAGGAAGCTGGAGGAGACAAAAATAGAAAAGGAAATGGTAGATGAGGAGAGAGAACCAAAAGTTAAAATATATTGGGAAAACATCATAAATAATCTGAGATATATATTACTATGTGGTCAGAAAAACTACATTTAGTTGTTATATACAGCTCACAGTGATATTAAATCACTCTTTGAGAAAGTGGGAAAGATTTTACAGCTGCTAAATTATGTAAAAAGTGTATATTGACCCAATATACAAGATTTTATTTGAGTTCTGAGCTTAAAATAAGAAAAAAGTCAGTAAGTAGAATTCTGAAGAAAAAAAGTTTAAAGTTTGAATTCTGTATCTTTTTTATCTATATTTTTTAAACTTTAAACTATTTAAAATGTTGTGGAGCTAATCTTTTTCTGCAATATATAACATAATATAATAGTAGGTTAAAAAAATAGATGTTCACCTTTTACAGCTGCTAAGTTATGTAAAAATAATACATACATTACAGAGGAGGATTAGGGTGACATGTGAAAATTGTATTTGAGTTCTGAGTTTAAAGTAAAAAAAAAAGTCAGAATTTGACTGAATTTGTTGGAATTCTGGCTCATTTTTTATTCATTTTTTTTTTAACTTTATACTCAGACCTCAAATAAAATGTTCACATGGGTCTCTAATCCTCCTCCATAATATATAATATAATATAATAGCAGGTTGAAAAATAGATGCTCACCTTTTCTTCTTGAAACTGTCTGCTGTGTCTCCAAACTGGAACGCAGAGCTCTGCTGTCTCCTCTCTCTCTATATATATGTATCAATGCTGGTGTATGAGGGCGTGTGTTTATTTATTGCGTTTGCGTGTATGAAGATGGACTGCAGACAGTCTGTGGGTTTCTTTGCATGTCACAGAGCTATTAAAGGTATTTAATATATTGACACATTATACTGTACGTCTCAGTAGGCAAATGTCCTGTTCAGGTTTTCCTTCCACTGGCAGGTCAGACTGCAGGGTCAGATCCAGAACGTAGCAGCAGCTCGTTTGCATTTTGCTTTTTGGAAACAACAATTATCAGCATCTTCTTGAAACAGGGCCTTTTACATTATGCCATTTCATCATTTTAACGCCACATAGACACACACACGACAGCTGTATGAAGACAGTCACTTTTAATGAAAGCACACCGTTAAAGCTACAACTTTACAACTAATAGTTTGACATTTTCACACGTTATCAGTTTATATACTATAAACTGGAACTGAAAGCAACACAGAGTACATCACATTTGCTTCTACAAACAATTCTATACTTATAGTAATTTCCACTAACTTTAACACTAAAAATCCTGCTACTGTCACATTCTGGCTACGAATGTGAACACCACTGATGAGTAGCGGACGCAGACAGACGCCAACAGTAGCAGCTGAATTCAGTGTCTGCCTTTTGTCTTTCACTTTAAAAGGTTAAGTATGGATACATGAAGGTAAGGAGTTCTTGGAAGATCTTAAAAAAGGGGATTACAAAAGGCATGGAGTCACACTGAAAGAAGGTAAAACCAAAGTCTAATCTCAGGAATAACATTGTAGATATATATATTTTTTAACTCTAATTGCATCACAGATTTAGCAACAAAAGAGACTGTCCTCAGTCTTTATTGAGCAGAGTATGCGTTACATCTAGAAATGTTTAATTTTAAAAAAAGCTCTGCAACTAGATCTCTTTTTGTCACAAAATGTTTACATTTACACATTTATATCCCCTCATCTAATGCCATTAGATCAAAAAGAGTATCATATAGTACAAAACAATTTTTGTTTGCCACTCCATGTAGTAGATCTGGGAATATTTGAAATACAATAATTTTTTTATATAAAATAACAAATTTAGAGGATTTCTACACGAATCTCATCTTGTGTTTTTATTTATCCGGATTCAGTGTTGTTCCTACAACATGTTAGTTTCCCTGCTCTATGTAGGAACAGCAGAGGTAACACCAGACTACTGGGCAGACAGCACCAAAGTGTACTGTTGAGCAACACACAAGCATCTCCACCTGTTTTCTGGATGAATCTGTATGTGATCATGCAAACCAGAAGCCCAGCAAACCTCAACAGCAGCACTCCCATTATGGCAACGATAGTGTGAAATGCCCTCTGCTTTGATTGGTCGACCCTCTCCCTGTCCCTGCCCCCATCTCCCGGCAATGAACGAGCAAGAGCGCGGAGGACGGAGATGCTGCAAAAGGAGCTCACGGACAAGGAGAAGGCGAAGAGCAATAAAAATGGGACCACAGCGACATCAGGGATGTACCAATGTGTTACACCCATCCATCCAACACACATCAGCCAAACACACCCAATGCTGATGTTTCTGATCCTGACTCCGCCCGTCTTCCTCAGGCCCAGGTAGGTGATGGGGTGAACAACAGCCAGGTAGCGCTCGGCACACGTCAGGCAGTGAAACAGAGTCTGTCCAGGTAAGATTATGGAGAAAGCATAAAGGCCGACAATTGTTAACAGTTGATTTCCTATGTAGTAGCCAGCGCAGTAGAAGACACACCCCATCAGGGAGACAATCTCCATGGCCACCATGTGGTAGGTGAAGAGGTCGGCGTGGCTTGTCGCCGTTGTGGATCGCTGCTGCCTCCATCTTTGGACTCCTACGTGGAGGACGAAGGAGGAAAGAGGGAGGAGGAGGAGTAAGTTGGTGATGGCAAAGGAAGTGAAGATGTGGAACCCAGTTGTGGAGTTGAAGCAAATAAAGGCGCAGCAGTTTGATGAGAGGAGAGAAAATGGATGGGAGTCATTGATGGAAGAGGATGAGTTGACAGACATGTGTGAAGACTGAAAGCCTCTGAAGAAAGAAAGGAGAAAAAATCAGAGACAGAATGATCTTTTTGTCTGTCTTTACAGATTTCTGGCATTTCTCACTCCAATGAGTGGATCGAATGTTTCCTTGTGACTTTTAGTGTTGCATTGTGTTTGCTTTAACTTTTTCTCTGTGTGACAAGAAATCAATGCAACGGGAAAACATTTCGCTTCATAGAATAGTCCTGCACACGTCACAGTCATATTATAATTGTTATGTAATTCATGCAAACCAAAGCATAGAGCTGACTGAAACATTAGCATATTATTGAAATGTCTTTTCCTACAATGCACGGGGCACAGACACGCCACGGACTCCGTTTTTGTAGCTTCTGGTTGGTGCTAACTTGTGTGCAAAGAAAAACGTATGACAAAAAGTCCCCTAAACTTCAATATGTGTTACTTTAACCCAAACCCAAATCAAGTTGTTTCTGCCTAAACCTTAACCAAACCTCAACTACGGCTGAGCACAGTCAGCTTCAGAAAAGCTTCAGTGTTTGTTACAGTTGAATGAAAAGGGTTAATCCAGCAATGATGCACCGCACTTCCATTAAGTTTGGAAAAAAGATACAGGAGAAGCCCAGGTTTCCTGACATTTTGTCCCTCCCTCCAAACACCACATCCAACAATTCAGCATTAAAATGATACCCTCCCTGCCTGATGCAAATGCAAACTTGTATCCAACCCCACGGCCTATGATTGTTTATGATCTTCATAGCCTTATATTTGATTAGGATCAACAAAACAACAAAAATATACACACATTTAGTACCAGAACCCATGGTGTCATGGTAAATTGAAGGGTTTAAAGACTACTACTGGGATAAGAAACAATACAAATAATTAATTAATTTCTGCTGAACAAAATTCTGTTCTTTCTTTTGTCTTGGCTGTTTTCTTACTGTGTTTTACTGAAGTTTTACCCCTTCATGGCTCAAATGGTGAAATTCAATTGTACATAAAAAAATATGTTTTATGCTTTATTTGACTTTTTATAATTTATAGATATGTAACCTGTGATGAGGGTTAAAGTTAGAAATAAAACCATATATTATGCTGTGATCTTAACTGCCTCAGTAAACACTGCCACTTTTATAGGACATATATTAATTATGAATCATAAACAGCAAGTATCAGGTGACTTTTTAAATTCTAGACCTAACATATAGGTTAGTTATTAAACGTACACTCAATGATACCAACCTTGTAGTAGTAATTGTTTCAGGTTTACAGCTCCGCACACACAGCTCGGCTGCTGTACACAGGTGTCCGACAGAAGAAAGAACAACGTATGGAGTGTATTTGTGTAACATGTCAAATGCACAACACATGTGGGCATTTTGCATGTCATAAAACAAACCTTAATCACCTCTTCCTCAGTTTCCCTGTGCTGTAGGGAAATGTTATTTCCATGTGGCCCATTAGAGGGTTCACGGTGCAGGGAAAAGGTGAAGAGGGTGGATCAACACGGTTCAAAGGCATTGAATGCTGGTTGACACAGAGATTGGTGTTGGGGGTCATAAGATAAGATATACTGTATTGTTCCTGAGGGGAAATTTGCTGCTACACACACTTAAATACAATGTGTAGCCAATAAAAAAGTAAAGTGGTACATTAAGATACAATAGGAAATTACATATAACAAAACATTTTTAAGAAGAAAACATATCTCACTACACGTTCTACAATGTTTTGCATTGTTTGGCTCAGGAGATAGAGTGAGTCCACAGCTCCTCCCGTTGCATGTCAAAGAGTCCATGAACCCCACATAGCCCTTGTTGCTGTTCCATCTGTGTTTCGGGGGGGGAAGAAAAAAAAAAAACCAATAAAAAAAAAAAAAAAAAAAAAAAAAAAAAAAAAAAAAAAAAAAAAAAAAAAAAAAAAAAAAAAAAAAAAAAAAAAAAAAAAAAAAAAAAAAAAAAAAAAAAAAAAAAAAAAAAAAAAAAAAAAAAAAAAAAAAAAAAAAAAAAACCCAAAACCCCCCCCCCCCCCCCCCCCCCCCCCCCCAAAAAAAAAAAAAAAAAAAAAAAAAAAAAAAAAAAAAAAAAAAAAAAAAAAAAAATGATGTGTGTAAATTAATATGTTTCTGATGAGCAATCAGTACCTTGCATAGCAGCCTCTGCCATACTTGTATGAAATTGGCTCAGTGTACAAGTGCAGTCCATTTACCATTCGAGGTTTGACCGCCACTCTTTTAATTATGTTATCAATTCTTCTTCAGTGGTTAAATGGCACCAGACTGAAATATTAGCGCCACCAACTTAACACATATTACATTTTTACCTATTTTCTGGATTCAGTTGAAATGTATGCTACATTTGAAGGAAACCTTCTTAAGTGATGTCTTTTTATTTTTCATATGTATATTTATAATTGATCCACACTCGTGAAACTTTCATTTAAGCAACTTTTAAACTTGTAAGTTTTAATCAACCTCTATTATGGCACCAGATATGTTTGCTTAGAAGCTAAACAGTATTGTATTGCTCACAGGATGTCTGATGTTGATATTAACTTAAATGTATACTTAGAAATACAGAATCTGTGGGAAAATTACCTGAAAAAAACATTATTTTCTTATCATTGCTTTATTGTCTATGTAATGTGGATTTTACAATGACAGTTTTTTTAAATAAATATTGAGCAAAAAAGAAAGAAACATCAACAAATTAATCAATGAGTCATTCAACAGAACAGCAATTCAATCATCACTTCACAAACTTGTCTATAACATCTTATGTGATCTCTTTTTCATATTCTATCTAAAACCACTTCTCGTCTTATTCGTCTTATTCACGATGACCTCTGCCCTGACGCAGTTTTGGTCCTACAACATGCCAGTTTTCCTGCTCTGTGCAGAAACAGCAGAGGAAGCACGAGACTGCTGGGCAGAGAGAACCAGAAACTTGATTCAATCCCCACACACCGATCACGCAGGCTCATCTGCGGTAAGGCGTAAAACACGATGCAAACCAGACCCGCCAGAAACCTCAACAACAGAGTTCCCATTATGGCCATGACGGTGTTGAGTGCCCTCAGCTTTGATTGGTTAACCCTCTCTCTGTCCCCGCCCCCTTCCCCTGGTCCCGGTTGCTTCAAAACTCTGAGTATAGCAAGGCTGCAGAAAGAGACTACAGCTAAGGAGAAAATCAGTTCCATGAAGTACACCGTGACAGAGACATTAAAAATGTTCAGAGCAATAATACCAATCTTGGATAAACCCAACAGCCAAACACACAAAATGATGAAGATTCTGATTCTGCCTTTCCTCAGGCGCCTGTAGATGATGGGGTGAACAACAGCCAGGTAGCGCACTGCGCAGGTGAGGGTGTGAAAGGACGTCTGTCCACATGAGGTGATGAAGAAAGCATTGGACGCCACCATCATCATCCTCTGGACGTTATTGTAGACGCCAATGCAGTAAACGATGGATCCCAAGATGTACATCATCTCCATGACAACCATGTTGTAGGTGATGAGGTTGGAGGGACTCGTCGAAGTCGAGGGCTGCCGTCGCGATTGCTGGTGACCCAGGTGGAGGACGACAATGGTGAGGGGGAGGATGAGGAGGGTGTTAGTGACGGTGAGGGCGGTGAAGATAAAATTGCCAGCTCTGGAGCGAAAGCAGTTGGAAAAGACGAAGTGAGGAGGAAGAAGTGACAAATTGGAGGAGGAAGAGGAGTTGTCTGCCATTGTTGGAGGCCTGAAAACAAAGAGAGAGGACAGGAGAGAAGACATGGCCGCTGTAGTTAGTGTAAAGTAGGTTTAGCTGAGCAGCTAAACGATGAGCTCACAAATTGTTTTCACATTGTCATTTGATATGCTTTGAATACTAAAAATATTCCTTAGAGGCACTAAAAAAGAAATGTGTGCCTCACAGTTCAGTTATGAGCAAAAGCATATAAATGGCCACAAGTCAAACCGGTTCCAAATCAGTTCTTGCATTTACAGAACCTTTGGGATGTCTTGCTCCTGCTCATTGGAGGTAATTTGGGCTATAAAAAGTTGCCAAGTAGTCTGTATTGAGTCATTTTTGGGGGGTAAATTGTTCCAAATTCCAAATAATGACAGCTCAAAAGTTTTTTAATAAAAAACAAGAGACTCCGAAACCTTTGGGAGGTACGTTCAGCTCATCTCACTGTAAAGTTTTATTGACTGAAAATTGATCCACACTGATATAAAACTCTCATTTAAGCAACTTTCTTTCTCTAACTTCTACATTATTGTATTTCATTGCTCACCCTTCCAGACTGAAATATCTGTATATACCATAAGCAAGAATCTGATGTTAATATTAACTTTAATTTAGAAACACAGAGAGTCTGTGGGACAATTACCCTCAAATGTTCTGATGATTGTTGTGTTGTGCATATAATGTGGATTTTACAATAATAATTTGGTCTTGAAAGTAATTTTCACCTTAAGCAAAATAAGAAATCAACAATCAACGAATCAATAAATCAGTCAACAGAACAACAATTGATTCATCGCTTCACACATATAGTAAAATATGATAAACATTCTCTGGTTCCAGCTCACCAAATGAGAGGATTTCACTGCTTTTCTCTGTTTTATATCATTGTATACCAAAGATCACAAACATTAGTTGCAGCCATAAACATTAATAACTAAAACATTTCATGATATTGTTAAAGGTCACCCACCTTGTCAGTCGTATCTCCTTCTGACCTCCCTTCTGCTGTGTGTCAGAGACGCCTCAAAACTGACATCAAATCCACATATACGGTTTATTAACACGTGTGTGTGTGTGTGTGTGTGTGTGTGTGTGTAGCAGGTAGACTGTGACGACTTTTGCATGTTGCAAAATCAGTCGAGATTTTATGCCTTTTTACACGGTTCGTTTCTTTAAGCAAATGTGTTCATCACACTGTCCTTGCCCAGGTTACCTAGTACATTTGACGATTAAAACACTTCCTTTGATCAAACTAATACATATATAGTTTTACTAGAACTTACATAATTACTCACAAGCCTGCTATAAACCTAAAATCAGCAGTGGTGTCAAAAAAATACAAATAATAATCAATAATTCCACTTAAATTAATTTGAAAATTAGTAGAAAGTATAGATATTTGTGTAAAAATGTAAGTTCTCAGAAAAATAAGTTCTAGAGCACAGATAAACAAGTACAGTAACAAATATCCTCCTCAATCAATACATGTTTGCAAATCTATGAATATTTGTTTTAGTATCTGAGCTAACATTCGTGTCAGTTTCCTATTACATAATACACCAAATGCAAATGTCATTTCATCTGTCCATGAAGATGAACACAGAATACGTTTATGTAAGCAATGACTGCCGAGTATTCAAATCCAGTCAATGATCCGAATCAAATAAAGTGATTTGAGTGACTGTTTGCATCATTTCATTCAAATGTGTGCATGCAGATGAAAGATTACTTGGAAAAGATCATGTGTGTTTTGGTTTTTTGCTTTTGTTTGTGTTACAGGGATTGTTGGACTGTCTGCAATGCAAATACCTAGATTAGATTAACAGCGATAAGGTCAAGTTAAATCACTGAAGAAAAGTAGCTTGATAACTTAGATTGATACTAATTAAATCATCATGTTTTATGTCTGATATTTATTTCCTTGTTTTGTCATTTTATACATGTTTAAAAATGTGATTAATTATTGGTTTGTTATTTTCTGACAGGATAAAAGGCACCTCCTATTAATAGTAGTACTTGTAATACTTAAAAAGGCCACTAGATGTCAGCATTTATCTCTAAAGTTATTTCAGGGAATTTCCTAAGAATCACATCCTCTCAGATTTATTATAACTCAATATGCCCCAATTTTTTGGAAGTGCAATACACCCATTTAAGGTATTTAACCTCCAGTAGTCTCTGCTTTAGACTGTCCACTGATTGTTTGATGCATATTGAAAGTTTACCAGTTTTCACCAGGATAATCTAAACATCTGTTCATATTTCACCTTTTATTGATTAGTTTTATGGGGCATTTTCTGCCTCCATTTGTTTGGTTTTTCAAGTCACTAATATTTAGCAACTGGGTACATGTGCTCCAGCATGTGTGGACACAAAGGAAAGGGTGGAGCTGTCCTTTTTTTAATATATATTTTACATATATATAATTTGCTTTTTTGGGAGATTGACTCACCTCTGTAGCCAGCCTCTAGTGGCCATTTGAGGAACTGCAGTTTTTGGCATTTCTGTTCTGGCTTCATTTGCTGGTTACACCACAATCTCTTCTTGTTTGTTCTGAAGGTGGAGAATGAACAATGTGACTGATATCCAAACATCCACCTCTGACCTGGTGATATTGCTCTGCTAGCTACCGTCCCACGAGCCTTCAAATGTAATGTAATGTAAGCCGCCTACCTTTACAGGAATACAAGTATTTTGATATAAATATGTATTTGGCATATAACAACATGAGATGTGTGAGCATAATTACTTTTACTGTTGAGTAATTAGTAAAGTAATTGCTTTTCCTACAAGCAATGTGTAATAAGTAATTGATTATATTTTTCAAGTCCTAACTTGCCCAACACTGAATAAATACTAATGTGTCCACACTTTATTCTGTGCAAACGTCCAGAGGCACTTTTTATTTTATGTGTCTGAGGAACAGTGTGTCTTTTTCAGCATGAGAAAACTCTCTGGCACAGACACACACACACACACACACACATAGATACATATCCACAGGGGGAGTTTCCTGTTATACAGAGCAGGAGCAGAAAGGGAGGAGTGAGAAGGAGGAGGAGGAGGAGGGAAAAGTGGGAGGAGAGGGGAGAAGGAATGTCCGAGCAGAGGCATTGTGTTTGGTTATCTCACAACCAGAGAGAGAGAGAGAGAGAGAGAAGGAGAGAGAGAGAGAGAGAGGGAGGGAAGAATGACTCTGCTGGGAAGTAGAAACCCTCTCAGAAGGAGGTGTGACTCAGCCATGGAAAGAGGAGCAGCTCCCTCATGTGTGGATGGAAACTACTAGATACGTGGATCCATCAAGCAGCAGACCTGAGCTCACTGATTACAGCGGCGGCTGAAAGACTGATCTACCACAGGCTGTCAACTGATTCAAATTATATTTGATCCACTGATTCAGAAATCATAAGACTGGTTGGAGGACTGGAGGATCAGCCTCTGTGACTGATGTGAAGCCGCATCAACTGACTTTAAGTCTGATCTGAAGCCTGATCAAGTGATTGGAAGTCTCACTAATCAGTTTTACACCTTATATAAAGTCTGACGGATCTGACGCCTAATTTATTGACTTGACACTTGATTGCTTGAGTCTGACTGACTCCTGGGAATCCTAATTGACTAACTGGAAGCCTGTCAGCATTGACACCTGATTGGAAGCCCGATCCACTGATTGGAAGCCCAGCTGATCGATTGGTTTGCTGGCATCAGGATGAGCGGAGCAGAGGAGGTGGTGTGTGAAGGTTGGCTGCGAAAATCCCCACCAGAGAAAAAACTACGGCGATATGTGAGTACTTCACTTCTCTTTTAGCTTTTGGCAAAAACAGATCTGAGAATAACAACAAACAGTCCCACGTGCTATCAAAAGAGCACACCTTTAAAGTACTTGTCATTTTATTATGTGTTTTATTTCAGGTGTCAAGTACGCATCAGTAGTGACTGTTTATTAGACGCTGACATGCACCTACAGGGCAAACATGCTCCTGTGGGGTTTTTAATTAAACCTGAGGATTAGCTCTGGGTTTCATCACTATTTACACACTGAGTCATTTCCTTACGTTACAGAGCCACAATCATAAATGGATAAAACATTAAGCACAACACAGCTGTCGGCTGCTCCACCTTATCAGTTTTATAGTCTTTTTTAACTAAATGAAAGCACAAGCAGTCAAAGGTTTTATGTATTTGGAGGACGCCAACAGAGTTCTACTTGGTAACACTGTTTTTTGCTAACTGGAGGCCTAGTAGTTGCTGATATTAATGATTATTATTATGTTTTAGCATAAAATTCCAAGTACCCACTTTCTAATGTATATAAAGGCAATCACCAAGAGGCATGCAGCTAGGTATGGCTAAAATATGCAATCCTGTCTCAACATAAGGATATTTACATCTTTGTGGTATCATCACACTGAACCACCTGCTGCTTTAGATATTTATATACAGTATCTACATTTAGCAAATATCCAAAAAAGAGTTGACTTTTCCCTTCTGCCTTAAACATCTGGTACAACCAAAAAAAGTGATCAAATGCTAATTAAACTGAAATTTGGTCTTCATTAGTGAAAAAGCAGAAACTAAAGGATGTTATTGCCCTCTTTCTCGGAATATGACCACTGCCTTATGAAGGCATCCGCCTCCAAATATTTATAGATAATTAGCCTTTGCAGCACCTAGCGCCTACTGCTCCACTCAGCTTGCATCGGAACGGGATTTGAATTCCTCGCTAACTGGTTGGGAAAATGTTTGGAAATCTGCAATTAAGTCCTAATACCAAAAGAAGCATTCCTTCGCTGTATCAGAGAAACAGCTGTTTCTAACTGGCTAACACAACATAAGAGAAAAGGTACCTTTTATCTTTCAAATCTGAAAAGTGACAACCTGCCTTGAGCCTGAAATAGATACAAGAGTCGATATATAACGTAATATATTAGGTCAATATCCCAAAATTAGTACAAGGCTGTTTGTCCAACGGCAGCATGGATAGCTTTCCAGTAAAGAAACAGCTTAGGCAGTTATTCACACACACACACACACACACACACACACACACACACGCACACGCACACGCACACACACACACACACGCACATACACTGCATATCTGGCATGCCTTACCAGTGAGTTGAGCTAATCTCATCTCCCCTCTCCATATTTTCCCTTACTCTCTTTCTTTCTTTCTTTCTTTCTTTCTTTCTTTCTTTCTTTCTTTCCAGAGAAAACTCTGTTGTCTTTATTTGGTATATGTTGCCTTTCTGTTAAATTCATTTACTTTTTCTTCCTGTTCTTTTGTAACTTTCTTCTCTTAGTGAGTGTGTGTATATATGTGTTTTTCTTTCCTAATGGGGACCTTTTCTGATATAAACACTGACCTTGTCAGGACCAGTTGTCCTCGTGGGGATCAAAGACCGGTCCTAATGCAGCAAAAGGTCTGGTTAGGGTTAGGGGTAAGGTGTGAACTGAGGTTAGGGTTAGGTGGTGAATGAATGAAGTTGATATCTTAACAAGGGTAGCTGCGCAAACCTGCGTGCATGTGTTGAAAGCAAAAGGCCAGGGAGGAATAAAAGGAGCAGAAGAAAAGTTCAGACTCTGAAAATGATTGCTGAAGGAACTAAATTGAAAAACTTTAAAATTGTCCCAAGAGCTAATTTTGACGACCCCCACAATCCCTGTTGGCTGGCATCAGTAAACTAAATGTCATCCCAGCAGTGAAAACCTTAGAGGGGGAACAAACATACTGCACAGACACTTTGCTTGTGTTGCACTTTATTTTTCTGCTGCTACATATGAAAAAAGTACCACCGCAGGTGGGAACGAAGAAGAAGTAGAGGAAGAACTTGAGGAAAAAGTGTGGAAAAAAAGAAAATGAAGAAAAGAGTAAGAAGAAGAGTAGAGAGACAAGAAGGGCTCGAAATGAAGAGCCCATTGTCCAGACTGTGTATACATTCAGCCATGATGGTATATACAACCCAGTGTGTACACACACACACACTGCCCAACCAGCTGTGTGTTGACTGTCAACACACACACTCACACGGAGCCCCTCATAATGGCTGCTGCAGGCTGAGTCTGCGTTCATGTGTTCATGTTAAGTATTGGGCCAGAGTTCGTGGAGTGTACCTCATCATACATCATACACTCCCTGTTCTGTCAAAAACTGTGTGTGTGTGTGTGTGTGTGTGTGTTATGTAATAAACTAATCGCTCTCAGCTGGGCCCGGTTGGAAGAAGGGGCCTCCCTAAAGATTTAGAAGATTTGGTAACACACACACACACACACACACATACACACACACACACACACACACACACACACACACACACACACACACACACACACGAACTGGAACAGAACCAAGGAGAATAAAAAGTTCTGCAACCTTCAGTGCAATAACAAACGTCACACACACACACACACACACACACACACACACACACACACACACACACACACACACACACACACACACACACACACACACACACACACACACACATAAGGTCAAACACAGTTTAAAGAAAGCTGCATCTGAGACACTGTCCTGTGTCACAGACTGACAGGTTGGATGGACCTACTACAGCCAAAATGATCAACAACCATCATCGATCAATTAAAAAAAAAGGGTAGACGCTGTAGGTATCCTTCACGTCGCTTCATGATGCACATGGCTCCGCGGCCGAGTTATAATAAATATGAAACGGCCACTTGCAAAGGTCGGAGTTCATTAAGTTTTGGCACAAAAACAACCTGGTTAGGATTAGCAAAAGGTCGTAGGTTACGTAACGTACCTGATGTAACTTTAGTACATGATTAAAATGCAACCTCAAAGAAACTGTTTACTTTTGGGGGTCACATGGGACACGAACACTGGGTCTCCTGTGTTTGTTTGAGTCATCCATCCACCCCACCACCTCCATATGGGGACTTTCTCACTCTTTATAGTAGCGTATAGTAGAAAGTCACCTGATCTAAAACCTCCCTAAAATGTTTTAAATTAAATTATCTAAGAAGGAAAAATCATTCCGTGAGCTGAGTAGACGTTTAGGTGTCACAAACCTAAAAGCTTTGGAACCACTTGTTAATCTTGATATAGGGTTTCCTTGTGTACAACCTGTGTGATTGTCTGAACATTGACAACATAACTGACAGAAATAAAGTAAAAAGTATATCCAGAGGTATCCTGTAATGAAATACATGTCATTTTTAATAAAAGCGTTATTGAATTTGAAACCTATTTGGGTGGTTTTCAGTTCCAGTTGAGTTTTAGGGAAGTGATGAGGAACAAGTCAATGCCAGTTCCTTTGCAGTGTTTACAGTGACTGCCGTCAAATGGAAAGTGTTGGGACGTGTCACATGTTTGCAGTTCAAGAGAAGTGTTCAATGTGATGGGAAGAGGAGGGATAGATCAGTAAATAAGGAAGTGAACAGTTGGAAATTTGTTATTCAAGTCTGGTGTTAATTTTGGTTTGGAGGCAGGATGGAGGAAGTGTTATTTTAGATCCATTGTGCCCTCTTCCTGTCAGGGTCAGAGGTCAAAGGAGGAAACAAAACGAAAGGAGAGGAGGAGAAATGAGAGAAAATAGAGGGAGAAGAGATTAGACAAGGTGTTTAAAGAAATGATGTAATCAGATAATCACAGATTCTTGTGGCATAAGATGTTAACAGAACAAATATTGTGTGTGTAAAAACAGCTTTTTCTGCTTAGGATCAGCTCCTAAGTTAACGCTTGGATTTGAAAGTTTGGTTCAGCCAAATTCTCACCCCTCCCAAACCATGACAAAATTGGCAAGACTTTGCATTAGCATACCGCACAAGCACCGGTTGTTGTGCGCGCTGTACGTAACTGTACTGTATTCAGAGCTTAACAAGATGTAAAGAGTTTGTCCAGAGTCACGAAAAAAACCTGTAAAACACTTAAATGTCCTGGTTTTCACTTCAATTAATGTTCTAATATGTATCATGTTCTGTCCCACTTATTTTTACCCAACCCAACATAAATACGCAAAACATTTCAATGTGTGTTGTCAATCAAAAAGTTGTTGCCACGGCTGTTGCCTATGAGTCATAGGCTGTGATGCCAGTATGTTAACGGTTAGCTGTGATGTCGAAGAGAAATCAGCCTTTTCTAAAGAGCTCCAAGAGGCATACAGCTGGCAACAAAATGCTGCGTTCATGGCGTCCGTGGTGTTAAAATTTCAGTAGTGCTAAAATATGAGAGCCTCTTGTAGTATGGCTGTTAGCTCAACTACAACACAGGTATCCGCACAGTAACTCTCTCAAAGGACCATAAATGTGCTTCTAGTGACAGTTCTAGTCAAATTCTGGAGTTCTCAAACCTTTTTCACAGCAGCCGTTTTGACATGAATTAGTAGGGTAAACACAGGTGTTTCCACCTAATTAAGGTCCTGTTCCATTTAGTGTAGCAGAGCCTTTTTCCAGGGAGCTAACATGCACAAGAGCAGCCCCCTGACTCTGTTTGACCTGAATAAAACCTTAATTAGTAACACTGGTAACGCCTGTGTTTACCCTACTTTTTCATGTCAAAATAGCTGCTGCGAAAAAGGTCTATTAGCTCTCGCAGCTCGGCCCTGTTCCTTGAATTAGAAGGCATAGAAAAATATTTTCATACAAGTCGCTGCCACCCCGCTGCTTTTATTTAGCCAGCAGCCTGAAGACGACTGATCATCAAACAGAGTGAGGGGGGGGGGACAGACAAAAACACACACACACATCTACTGCCATCTCTTACCGGCATTTCCTGTTCAGCTATTTCCTCTTCCTGTCAGTGTTTGGAGAGGAGGGGAGGGGGAAACATGCTCTACAGTATTTAATTGCTGTGCACTTTGGTCATACACACACACACACACACACACACACACACACAGAGGCATGCCTTTGGAGTCACGTTGGTTTTGAGAAACACAATTAAACAGGGATCGGAAGAGATGGATTTGGTTTGTTGGACTGGTGGAAACAGGCAAACACAAACACACACACACACACACACACTCGTACACATACACAGACTGTATTTACCCACGTAAACAGAAGCACAAAGCTCAACCTTATGTTTCAAGTCTTCTTAATCGATCAGGTGTCCTTTCAGATAGTTATGGAGAAAACTTAAATTCTCCTGATTCCTTTAAACAGAAAAACACTGAGATTATCACGTGGCAAGATAATTGTGTGTGTGTGTGTGTGTGTGTGTGTGTGTGTGTGTGTGCACAAGCTGTTATTGAATTTAAATCCTTCTTCATGCTGCGTTTCACACCTTTAAATAATCATGACGTGTCGTTCGCACACTACCTACACACTAATACTAACAGCACACACAAGCACACACACACAGATGGTGAGTCATGTCAGAAAAATGAGGTGTCATCCCATGGGTCGCTCATGGGAGATGGACCCTACCCATAATGCTCAGCGCATGATGGGAACAGTCTGAGAGAAGTGTCAAACATTTAGCAGTTTACTGTGTGTGTGTGTGTGTGTGTGTGAGAGAGAGAGAGAGAGAGAGAGAGAGAGAAAGACAGAGATGTTTAGTTAACATTCATGTGCACTGGAGTGTAAAACTTTTCTTATGGGAGAGAGACACTAGAGTTAGTTTGAAAGTTAGAGAGAGAGGAGGAACTGACCTTTTAATCAATAATCTAGAATTTCATTTTGCTAAAGTCCTAAATCCTGCTGTTGACTCCTTGACAAGTATAATTTGAGCATAAAAGACAATAGTATAGGGTATAAAAAGAGAAGTCTATAGTAGATCTTTGCTAGTTAGAGATAGTTTGTACTAATGGTGGCGCTGGAGGAAAGTTCCCATGAACCCTCTGAAAATGAAAAGGGTTCATCTCACCTTTACTAGCCTGGTGTGGCTACATGTTTTGACGCAGGATGTATAAAACCTCTTAAAGCCAGCTTGAGCGAGTTCTAAGCTGCTTAGATGACCTTTACAAATATAAATGGGTTTTTTTGCTGATATGGACATGCTACACATCGTTAGTTCAGTCAGTTCAATCGTTTAGTTCATTTTATGGAAACCATGAGCACCAAAATATGAAATAATGAAATTAATGATTTGTGTGATATGTATGCACATTGCGTAATTCTTACGGCTTTAAAGGAACATTTATACTGGTTTAAATAAAGTATTTATTCTCTGCTGAGCAAGAGTTTGTGCAAGAGGAATTAAAAGCCTGTCCTTAATAGAGGCAGAAAAGCCTGTGCTATTAATTAAAGTTTTAAGGTATTAACATGACGAGTATCTACATGTTTTGGACGGAACATATTCATACTGTACTGAAGTAACTGTTCTGTTTGTAGTTTGAAACCATTTCATTCTTGTTCTCTCCTCTGTCTCTTTTTTCTATGTTAGAATAAAAAGAAATTAGAACCATTTAATATTCTCTCCCTCTGGATTGTAATACGTGTCTCTCACTCCCTCCAGGCGTGGAAGAGGCGTTGGTTCGTGCTGCGAAGCGGTCGGCTGAGCGGGGAGCCGGACATCCTGCAGTACTACAAGAACCAGCAGTCCCGCCGGCCGATCAGGACCATCAACCTGAACCTGTGTGAGCAGGTAAACAGACAGAAGCAGGACGGTCCAACACCATCTGTGAGCACTGCTGAAAAGGCAGTGAAAGACCAGCTGCATGGCATTATGAGCCAGAACTTTATTACTATTATGAACTTAATACCTTCCTTAAACATTTAATCCTATTCATTGATAACTGGAATACAAGTTTTCATTTCAGTATGTTTAGTTTTTTTTATTTTTAAATGTTGAACCTCCCTTTTTAGTTTGAGGGTTTGGGTTGAGTTTCTTCATGACTGTATTCTTTTATGTATTTATTTATGGATAAGTCATTTTAATCTTCATAGAATATGCTCCACTGCACAAACTAAAGTAAAACTTTGTTCCACTCTAAGCCAGACTAAAGTTTCTGGGTTTAACGCCTACTGCCTGCTAGTGCTTACTAAATAGTAATAGTAAGCAACAGGTTTTGTATTTTTTGTATTACTTTGGCACAGTTTCTTGTATTTTTCAATGACTTCTGTCAGCAGGAGAAACGTTGGACACTAGCTAAAGGTCTTACATTTGCGCTCCAACACTCATTCCCAGTCTGCCTGTTTTCTCTCTCTGCATCCCCTTCTTCTTCAGGTGGACGCTGGCCTGTCGTTCACAAAGAAGGAGCTGGAGAGCAGCTTCGTTTTCGACCTGAGGACGGAGGAGAGGACCTGGTACCTGGTGGCTGAGTCTGAGGAGGACATGAACCGCTGGGTGTCCGCCATTTGCCTGCTCTGCGGCTTCAACCCGACCGACGACGGTGAGGCGGAGAGAGAGGGAGGGAATCGAAATATTCTTCACACCCCTTTCTTATTTTGCATTTGAAATGGTTAGATGTGTGGGTTGTGGCTGAGTCAGTGTGAAAACTAGTGGGAGGAGAGAAGAGGACATGCAGAGAGAAAGATTGACAAAAAGGCCTTCAGGACTTTATGTGTGTGTGTGTGTGTGTGTGTGTGTGTGTGTGTGTTAGTGACTCAGATGTGTATATGGTAAAGTATTTAAAATATCATAAATATGGTATTGTGTATAACAGCTTTACTTTGTACAGTCATTTCAACTTTGTTTGTTTTTTACTGATATAGACTTTAATGCCCACAATGAGTCATTTTGTCTTATAACTCATGTTCTGATAACTTTTTTTAATCATTTTGCATATTATAATCTCAGAGAGTCAAATGTTGTGCAATACAACACTGTTGGTTGCATACAGCCTTGCTATCCCATTATGCATAACTCTTGTTTATAAGTTATTTAAATGTAACAGATACTTTTTAAATGTTTTATGCTGAAGTCAATGGATTTCTGTTTTGATGGAGCCTAACCAATATTTATGGTACTGTTTGGCTGACATGCATGTTTTACCCCAGACGGGAATTCGTATTTACAGTAAATCAGACGTAACCTGAACACACACCGTAAGCCCCAATCAGTAAGATCTGGTATCCTATTCATTCATCATTTTGACCTATTTGGGTATTTATTTTTGTCTCAAGGTCCCATCATGTTAAAGGTAAACGTTTAGCCATTTTTGATTATTTATAATAAAAATGAAAAAAAGTTAGACTAGAATATTTGTCATAATTAAGAGCCTGTTTAGCATTGCACGCCAACTCAGTGGTGACTTTATTCGGTATCAAAATCAATGCAACAGAACCAGCGATGCCATCTTTTTAATTTTTCCTTGTCAAAACCTGGCCCGTACGTTACCCACAATGCAGCTCCCTCTGGAGACACTAAAGTTACTTTTCAAAATGTCTACTAAGACCCATGTTGATAGGTTGAGCTTTAAAGAAAATACTGTCATTCAAATGTCTCATTCAAACACTCCAGTACCCATAATGCCCTGCAGGGAGACACAGGAAGAGTTTCTCATATATCTTTTCTTTCTACAAGATTTTACATATTGTTATTTGACCTCTCGTTTGGGGGACTTTTTTCTTTCTACAATTTCAGAGAGACCTCCTGTCTCCGGCTCATCCTCCATCACAGCGACAACCCCAACCAGTGGCAGTGCCACCATGGTAACAGGGTCGGTCCCACCCCCCTATGATCCAGTGAGTGTGAGGAACATGCAGCCTGATGCCAATGCAGAAGAGGATTACCTGTGGTTATCACACTGCCAGAGTCACATCAGGTAAACACACACAGCCAAAATACAGGAAGCAAGACTTTATCTTGTGATGTGAAAGTAAATTCATAGACCTCAGAAACAGAAGGAATACCAAACTCATACTACGCTTCACTGTACAAATTAGAACCAAAACCAAAACAGAGAGCATTTCAGATCTTATACATCTCACACAGTTTAAGTTGTGAGTTAGACCTCAAAGATTTGACAAACACGCTGTTTTGTTGCATGAACACTGGAGAGTCCATCATGCCAGAGTCACAAGGACAGAATACAACAGAATACAACAGAATTATAAATGAGTAAAAACAGTATAAATCATGTGAGTTTTGTTTAAAAATGTTGGCTAATATTCACATAAAATGCACAAATTCAACTTTTCCACTCTGATTCAGACTAAAGAGAACCGGCTGAAGCTAAATCAACTAGACCAACAGTCAGAGTTACAGGTTCAGACGTGTTGAATTTAAGGACGGGGATTAGAGGTTTATCTTAGCCTGGATCACACCCACGGATCTCTAAAAGACTTCAAACCGTCATGGAACAGTTCATCAGATTTTCCTCTTTAGCTGGAAAGATTTCTATTTCTGAACTTATTTTGCTGTCTCTCTTGTCTCCAGGCCTCCTTTAGGTTCCTCCAGCTCTCTTGAAACCGACTACAACGACAACCTCTACCCTCCTCCCTCTGCCACCTCCTCCTCCTCTTCCTCTTCCTCCTCTCCTTCCCTCCTTCCCAACAGCCTCCCAGTCCCGTCCTCCTCCTCCTCTTCCTCCGGCATTCGGACATCCCCTTGGACAGCTGCCACCGTGACAGGCCCTTTCAGCCAGTCTCTGGATGCCAGCATGACCCTTGACCTCTACAAGCGAGCCGGCAGGCCTCGCTGTCACCCGTCTCCTCATCCCAGGAAGCACTCGCTGGATTTCCACCTGCGACCCGTTGGGATGCCTCTCTGTGATGACACACGCTCCACCATGCATCCAAATACGCACTCATACACCAACAGTGGTTACCAGATCCCCCGTCCTGCGTCCACCCCGCAGCCACGACCCCTTCGCTGCCCATCCTCTACCCCCAGCGTGGACTCCCTGACCCCGGCGGAGCTCCACGCCTCCACCCCGACTCCTCCTCCACGCCCGCCGAAGCCCCCGACCTTTGCAGCCCAGGGAGAGAGCTCAGCTGGGGGCACGCTGCCCCGATCCACCTCAGAGCATGATAGGAGGGATGGATATGTGGAGGGTGGGGGAGGAGGTCTGCCAAAGAGTAACACTGTCGCTATGCCAGGACGCACACAGACAGGTGAGCCTTTGTCCTGACTTATCTCTCATTAAAGGTTTGGTATTAGAATAGTAGTTTGACATTTTGGGAAATATGTTTATGTATATAGAAATCACTCTCATACCACAACCTGACATTTTTACACTTTTTGGACATAACAGAAGCTGCTGCTTGTTACCTTTGCAGTCTTTATACCTTATGAACTCTCAGTGACCATCTTTGTTTGATTTCTTAGTGTCACATCTTATAGTGTTATTTTAGCTTCTTATATCTTTGACTTAAAGTTACGTGTCCACATTAAAATGTCTATAAACACTTCACTTATGTTCTGTATGTTGTTGAGTTGTGTTCTTACATTATCCCAAATGTTTCCATTGGTTGTTTTTAACTCTATAGATGAAGGATTTTAGTCGTTGGATGTCTGGATCTTAAGTAATCAGAGAAACAAGTTGAGTTGATGGCTCGCAGACACTTCGGGACATCCTTTGTACTCCAAACATCAGAGAAACACAGATTTTAACCTGAAACTGCTTTACTCAGTGTTTGTTTCATTTTAATAACCGGGTCTGTTTTTTTTTTTTTTTTTTTGAGAGGAGGAGACCTGTGTGGATAATTTGGCTCCTAGAAGAAACCTCCTGAGTGTCTGGATCTTAAGTTATCAGAGAAACAAGCTGAGCTAATCTTAGCAGCTCCGCTCACAGCCCCTCCGGGACGTCCTTTGTCTGCCAAACTGCGTCAGAGAAACACTGATTTTAAAGGTGTAACTGCTTTATTCAGTGTTATTGTTATTGTTTTGATGTGAGAGACCCCTAGAGTCAGAAATTACATATTGTACGTCTGAATGTAATCATCGATGCAAAAGCTGATGAAGCTGATGAAGAATCAAGAGGTACAAACGGATGCCAACTGGCTGCCTGACAGAGCTGCTCACAGAGGAATGCCTTTTGGCACATGTCATGTAAATCAGTCGTGAGTCAACGGAAATAAATATTGTTCCTAATTCAATATTCAGTTACAGTGGCGGTGAAATCCCCTTAAGAGGCTGCATCGTCACTAGTAGGTGGCAAAGTTTAAAACCTCAGAGGAGATCAGAGAGCTCTGCAGTCATAAAGCGGCTTTGTTGTGCAGAACTGGATTATATCCTCATGGCTAAAACAATTTGTGCCTGTTTTCACCATAATTTGATTGGCATTAGTATCCTTAATAAGACGAGAACTTTGCCCCGCAAGAGCACAAAGAGCCTCTTCAACCAGTTCAGCCTGGGTGGTAAAAATGTACAGTGTTCATGATGGAGACGCAACTGCTTAGGAGCATGTTTAGGAGAACAGTCGGGATGTTCGGCGTTATCTGGATCTGTTCTGACAAGTAAATTGTGTGTATTTTTATACACACTCGAAATGGACGGGGCTAAAACTGGAAGTGGGACAAGCCAGAACTTGCTGTTTCCCTGTTTCCAGTCTTTATGCTAAGCTAACCTCCTGGCTCCAGCTCTGTACTTAACGCACAGACATGAGATTGGTATCGATCTTCTTATCTAACTCTCAGCAAGATAAACCTGCTTCCCAAAATGTTGAACGTCATCACCCTTTAAGAGCGCACTGAGCCTCAGGTGGTTGATGTGATGGTCTGTACGCTCTGTGTTTCAGGTTGTGAGTCTTTTTACATCCTTCGGTCTCGGTCCGAGAGAGCGAGCATGTTTGAGTTCAGCGAGAGCTTCAACAGCTACTTCGTGAGTTAAAACTTCTAAAGCCTAAAATACAATATATGTGACAGAATTTCTGTTCTGTCATTCCCTGTTCTTTATTTTTTTTTAATCTCTTTTCAGTTTATCATTTCAAAATGCAAGTGTCTTTCTCTCTCTCAGTTTAATAAAGGCATGGTACCTCTGGGTAGTGTTGGCGCTGAAGATGACGATGTGGACGAAAACTATGTTCCCATGAGCGCAGCCACCACGGAGCCTCCTGTTGCACCAAGGTTGGTCAGAGGACACGTGAAGTGATAAAATTGTGTCCATGTGCTGGTTTCTTTTTATATGGCTGGACCTTCTTAACTTAAAATGTGGCACTTCAGTTTCTTCTTCTCTTGTTTCAGGGTGCTTCCAACTCCTGCCTCCGACCCCTCGGCCCAGCTCCAGGATGGAAACTACGTCCCCATGACCCCCCTCACCCCGTCCCTTCCCATTCATCCCACCCCTGCGACAGGGGACCTGGCGTCCCTGGGGAGGCAAGTTCCCCCACCCGCTCACATGGGTTTTCGTAACTCCCCCCTGACCCCCGTTGCTCCCCTCACCCCACCGCTCCGGAGGAATACCATTAACACTGCCGGAGGAGTGGAGGTCAAAGCCATGCCCCCCCCAATCCATCGCAACCTGAAACCACAACGCAGAGGTGGGTCGCAGGTTATCTGGAATTTATAGCTAACCCTGTGTCAAAGGAAGCTTGATCTGGTGTTTAATCCCTCTGTTACTGCTCCATATCCAGAACAATCACTAAGTCAATCATTTTGTAGACATATAAGATACAAAAAGACATAAAGAACAGCATTATATAATGAAAATCACAAAAAAATATAAACATATATATAAATAAATAAATATATATAAAAGGCATACAATGTACAAGTTTATGTGATTTCCAAGCAATTAATATTAAATGAATATACATTAAGTAGGTGAATATGTACAGTAAAGTCATCATCAGTCAAGTTTTAGTGTTAGTGATGCGGAGTGATGGCCTGTGGAAAGAAACTTCATTGTGACTTAAAATGTCAATTCTTCACACTTACAGCAAGCATTGATCCGTCCCCATTGATTTAGTTGCTGCAGTAGTGCAGCCTCATTGATGCTCTCTCCTGTCTGATGATGTGTATCCCTGCAGGGGTTTTTGCCAGTCAGCCTGCAGAGAAAACAGATGTCCAGACTGCCGGAGAGACGGCGCACAAAACCAGAGGTACAAACTATTAACTGGGCTGAGAACTGACAACACAGACTGAAACGGACATGAGCATTGCTTATTACACAGAGAACATTCTTACAATGATGTTGCTTTGCTATAAAGTATCCTGAGAAAAACTACATCCATTGCTCCTTGCAGACGCAGGAAGTACTGTGTCCTTGGAGGTTGGAGTGGTGGATTAGTGTGTAGTGAGGCCGACTTTCATGCAAGAGACTAGAGTTTCTTGCCCGTTTTTTTGGCAACCATAACCACTATCGTCCTACAACTACACTATTTCCTTAAAGTCCAAGACCAGGACTACTCGAGACCGAGTCAAGAGCAAAGAGGTCCAAAGAGGTTCGAGTCCAAGTCAAGAATGAGTGCAAATCAAGGCCGAAACAGAAAAAAAACAAACAGAAAAGAGATGAGATTTGGCAGGCAGGCATGCAAGTGACAGGCGCTTATTGCTAATACCCTAAGGTACTTGGCAAGACCAATAGGCCAAGTCCAAGTGCAAGTACATATATAATAGAAAAACCCTCTTAAATTTGAGCACAGACTCCAGTACTACAGCATTGTTTAAACATACCATAGCGCTGATATTAACTGTCAATGAACATAATCAAGGGTTTCCCAGAATCGTCCAATATTAACGTTCCTGTCGGAATGACGATAGGTTTGTTATCTGAGAATGGACCAGCAGCTTCTGGTCTTGGTTAACAAGCAACAAAATGAGGTATTTTCTTTACAAACAACTGTAATCAATGTCATTGAGGCCAGAAACCAACTCAAAGTGAAACCTTCTGAGGCAAGATTTTGATCTGAAACTGCCTGAGTTGAAGGAATGTTAATACATTGTATTAACATCAGTAGTTCAATAGGAGTTTGTTTTTGTTTTGTCTTTGTTTGATAGACAGAACTCTCGTAGCTTATAAATGTGAGACTGGTAAACAAAGTCTAGACTCTCGTTTCCCATCAGTACTTGCAGTTTATTTTCCACCACAATATAATTCCCGTTTTTTGGTCGTCTCTCCTTCGCCGGTCCGACTTGGCAAAACATTTTCTGTCATTGTTTGTTCACTTAAAGTCTGAAACATCTGCCAGTAAGACTCTTTCTGTTCCTGAAACAGACCATCGTTTCTTCTTCTTCTTCTCTCTCTCCATTCTCCCCCCCCATCCGTTAGTCATTTCACGTCTCCCTCGTTTCCCCTCTGGCCTCTTTTAGTTTTAATTATTTACCGGCTTCCACTTTGCTCAACAAGGCTGCACAGTGGGGTCATGACAGCCACACACACTCAAACACACAGCTCCATATATAGAGCTGTAGCTTATAGAAACATTCACATTAAATATTAGTGAAGGTTGACAGTTAAGGAGCAAAGTCTGCAACACTCAAAACACTACTTCTTCATTTGAGGTTTTACTTCTTCTCTCCTCTACACATAATAAAGCTCATCACTCTTTGATTGTTTCACTTTCTTTGTGTCTTTGTCCTGTTTTACTCAGATGACCTTTTGGAAAGCATTAATACAGTCAGCAGTAATAACTTAACTTATGTCTTATCCAATGTCCAGAGGTGGGATGTAACATAGTACAAATACTTTGTTAGTGTACTAATTTTTTCTAGGTATTTGTTTACTTGAGTATTTTACTTTTGTAGACAGATACCTGTACTTTCTGCTGCTAACATATTCAAAACAAGCTCATAACTTTAATCTGAATGCATTGGATGGGAATTAAAGATCATTATTATTATTTTGCATCATTGCACGCCTTCTCGACATTGAGACCGGTGCATGTCATATATAACATGCAAAAAATGCTGAAAACGTAAAATACGTTTTAAAAATGGTCATCAATGGTTTTGTTTTGAAGGAGGTAGGGACTCGGCAAAAGACCAATGGCCAATACCAGTTTGAGACAATACAAAAAACTTTATTATTTTGCATCACTGCACACCTTCCCAACATCAAGATGCATGCGGGGTGAAAAAAACAAACGTAAAAAAAAACAAGAGAGGGAGACTCGACCCTGTTTGAAGTTTCAGTTCATTTTGCACAGAAACAGTCGGTAAAAATGTCCTGCAGAGAAACTTAGCTTAACCCTTATACTATACTTAATAACCAAGGAACAACTTCAGAACAAGTCCTGTAGCAGTTTAATTACAACAGCATCCAACAACTAACTCAAATACATAAATTCATCATATCTATGAGCTATAAGCGAGTTTTATTGTCTTCACACCGCTCACAGATCAGGGATCAGCTACAACAGCTCAGTGTTGATGTGCTCTGGTCCTAAATCTGCACTCAATGTACAGATGAAGATGATCTCAGTCTTTTCTGATCTGATTTTGGGTGAAATGTATATATATGTTATATTGTTATATACGCCACTGTATTTTTAAAGTTTTTTTCCCCCTTAGTTCTGCAGTGAAATGTGTTTCAAAATGTAGTGGAAATTGAAAAGGTCTCCTCTTCCTCCCTCCCAGTGAAACCAGCTCCTCTGAACATCACTCCAGTGCAGCAGGACTGGCAGGAAGTCCCGCCCCCCATCCGCTCACCTGTCACTCGAACCTTCACGCGAGAGTAAGTCTGTGTGTGTTTGTGTGCGTGATAAGGAGCAGTGGCTCGGTGTTATATTGCAGCGTTGACAGAAAGCTACAAAACAACTCGATATTAAAGGTCTGTTAGGTCTGAGAGAGAGAGAGAGAGAGAGAGAGAGAGAGAGAGAGAGAATATCTGAGCAGGTACAATGAGCTGGGTTGCACTCTGCTGCCCTCCTGTGGCGGTGAGTGAGTACTACAAGTCAAAACCACTCTAAAAAGTTGTTTATCATCATTGTTTATTCTCTAAAATGTCAATTAAAATGTGCAACATAATTCCGGAGTTTGATGGAAAAGTCTGCTACTAACAATTATTTCCATAATCAGTTAATCTGCTGATTGTTCTATCAATTAATATTAATTGATTCATCACTTTACCTATATCACATCAAACCCTAGAGCCCAGTGTGATATAAAACAGTCCAACACACAAAATATTAAATTTACTAGTTTACTAATTCACTAAAATGTGCTTAATGATTAATTGTGTGTGTGTGTGTGTGTGTGTGTGTGTGTGTGTGTGTGTGTGTGTGTGTCAGTCCGTCCAGTCGTCGGGCAGCTAGGCCGACCTCTGCTCACAGCTCATCTCCCTCCTCTGATTCCGATGACCCGGATGACAGCTACGTCGCCATGACAACCTCCAACCTCAGCTTCAGTGCCGGAGAGCAGGTAAAACGTCCCCCGTCCCCCCCCGTCCCCCCCATCCTTCCTCCTCTTCTGATCTTATTCATTTTGTCATCATCACTTCTTTCTCCTCCTACTCTCTGCTTTCCTTCCTTCCTTCCTTTCTCTTTCCTCTAAACTTTTCTTTCTTTCTTTCTTGTGTGTGTGTGTGTGTGTGTGTGTGTGTGTGTGTGTGTGTGTGTACAGTCTCTGAGGCTCATGCTGCACCGGGCGTCAGAGGGCGGAGTCAGCAGCCCGTTGCTACGGCGAGCCAGAAGCGACAAACAGGTGGAGTACCTGGACCTGGACCTCCACACTGGGCGATCGACACTAACAAGACAGGTAACACCACTCTCTCTCCTCTCTTTCTAAATAATATTATTTATTTACTGTCACTATATAGAGCAGCTTTGAATGCCTGTATGGATTTGTTTTTATAATAATATTAATAATTATTTATAATAATAAGAATAATAATAATAATAATAATCATATAATTTTTCCATAATTGCAAGAAATTGGCAGGTAGAAATGTCTAGTAGGAGGTCAGCCACTAGAGGGCGCCAGATCAACAGATTCTTCATGTGTACAATATTCTTATTTTGCTTCATTTTTTTCTTCTAATATTTTTCAACATACATTCAGAATGTGATATATTTTATTGATAAGGAAGTATCTGCTTTGTCATTCACATCATGTTTGCAGTGAATCAATCAACAGATAAAAATACTTTTTTTTCCCACAACCAGAAACGCTGCACAGCAGAAGGCGGAGGTGGCGGCGCCGAACAGGCCGGAACGGGCGAGGAGCTCGCACGGGGCGGGCGCACACGTGTGGACTACGTGGTGGTGGACCCCAAAAGAACCAAGGCCCTGAGGAACACCAGAGAAGCGTGGCATGATGGGAGGATGTCCACAGAGAAGGAGAAATGCTAGAAATGCACACAGACGTTTGAAGAAGCTTCTTAACGAGCACTGAGGCCGTTAAAGGAAAAAGAGATTTACTTTAATGAAAAGTAATAAATTCATCACTTCCTGAGAGTTTCCATAAAAATGTTCATGCTCAGCTGACTTGTCAACCCAAGTGTGTATTACCAGCACAGGTAATCGGATTGTCTGCTGTAGAGAGAGCACAGTTTTTGTTGAATGTGTGAATGGAAGGCAAAGCTTGTTTCCAAAGGATTGGTTAACATGGTTCTACATTGACATTATAATTAGGTAACATTAGTGTCACTTAGCCAGGGAAGCTGAGGTTCTTCCAACGCACCTGCTGAGATTTAAGTTAAATCTCCAACTAGAGTATTTCTTCCTCCAGAGTTTCCGCGTCAGAGATGTGTTGTAGACATAAAAACTAAGGTCACAGGTTTGACACCAGTTTGAATAAAAATTACAGCACAGGTAACATCCACGAGCATCCAACCAAGCATCAGTTAGAGCTCCTTTATTCTCTAAACATTGTGTTTTCTGCTGGTATAGAGAAAATAAAGGTGGACTGTCCTGATGATTAAAAAAATCTGAATAACTTGATGATTCCCTTACGTAATCATCCCAGCAAGTTTGTGTGCAGTTAATTATTGTGTCAAATCAAATCTGTAATGTTACTGCTGAATAATTTCATTGATTCTGTGAGTGACAAATGTGATTTTTAGTAATGACTTTTCGACAGTGAATACATGAATAAACACTACACGACACAGGTTTCTAGTGTGTTTTATTGATTCTTGCATGACACAGAGTCATCTGAATCCAAACAGCTGGGCAAATGAAGCACACATTCGCAGAATGATGGCGGAGGCTGCCATGCAAGGTGCCAACTGCTCATCAGAAACTAACTAATCCCATTCACACACACTGATGACACAGAATCGGAGCAATTTTGGGTTCAGTATCTTGCCCCTGGACACTTCACCAAGCAGAGTGAGGAGTCTGGGATCAAACCACCAACCTTTTGGTTAGTGGATGACCGGCTCTACATCCACTCAACCACAAACAGAAAGCATTTTATTGTCTTATATTTATTTATTATTATTCCTATAGTCATGCTGCCATCATGCCTAAAACATGTTATCATACTCAAACAATGGAGATGAATTTAGATCATATTTAAATGACCTGTCTGACCTATCTCAAATATTCAAATAAACTAAACCAGAAGAGCCGATATTCAAACTTCCGGTAAATTAATTTAAATAAACAAATCTGAACCTCAAACGACTAACAGTTAAATGGGGAACTGTTAATGTAGCTACATGATGACTGTTTACTTTCAGCAATTAAAATGACTGACAACAGTTAACTGTCAGTATTTTATTCCCTGTGGGGTACTTACACCTACATTCATCATGTTTATGCAGAGTAACTATACCAGTTATATTACTTTTGTTGAGTAAAAAGTACAAAATGTTCTTCCTAAATGTAGAATACAAATCTAAGGAGGCATAAAATGGAAGCTTGGAGACAGGGAGAGAGAGTGAGGCCACACCCCCTAAAGTCACTGTCCTTTGCAGGTAGGTAATTAACCGTACCCACTGTGAAGTACTTGAGCTAAATGCTAACATGCAACAACAGGCTAAACTAACAAGCAAAGTTGGGACAGATTCATATGTTTTACCTGATGGTGGCGCTAGAGGAAATTTGCATTTCCGAAAGTGATAACAGTTCATCCTTAGGAGGACACGAGTGTCTGAACCTGACTTCTTGGCAACCCATGTTGAGACTCAAACCCAAAAAATCCCCCTGATGGTGGCGCTACAGGAAAGGTCAGGGGATCACCAAAGTCATTAAGGTTCATCCTCTGGGAACTGTGAATATCTGTATGAAGCTTCATGGCAATCCATCAAATAGTTGCTGAGATGGTTCAGTCTGGACCAAAGTGGCGGACTACAGTGAACAAGAGGGAAAAAAACTTTGGCAGGCATGTCTCTAAGCAACGTTACTGTTATTTACATGGGCGTGACAAGTCCTTTTCCCAACTTCACTCCACCTCTTTTTCAAAACATCTGAGGCATTCGTACTCTTGTTTGTTGTAAATGTCAGTGTTTGTCTGTTTAGCAACCGTATCCAAGGGGAGGGATGTAAGAAAAGGGCCCACCTATTATAAAAACCCTAGCCTGATCTCTGATTTGATACCTGACGGGGAGTGTTTGCTTGTTCGTCCACACACAGGAGTTCTCATGTATCCACATCAGGTGGGTACTGCACTAGATCAGACAGAGCCTTTAAACAAGACCAAACTACTCAGTGTAATAGATCCTCCATCAATATACTGTAAAACAAATAGGAGAGCTAATAGTTGGCCACTCACTGTTACTCATTATTATTGTTACCTGAACCTGAAGTATTTTCTCCTTGAACTTCCTTTATGAGCTGAGTCATCATGACTCCTCTTCTTGGCTTCACAGAAACATGTTTTTTTCCTTGAAGCAAATGAGCTGCTACTGCAAACTGAAAGTAAAGTCACTTCAGATCTCTGTTGTTTATTTTGACAGATCTCTCATTCACAAGTAAGTTCACACCAGGAAATGGAATTTAAATGATGTTATCTTCATCTTAGTATTTGGACAGTTAGGCTGCACAGCTTGCATGTCATAGACCTTAATACATAAACACACATGTAAATAATCTGTATGAAACTGAATTTTAATTTATGGAATGGATATTGCAATTAATGCCAATATTTTGTTATTTTCTCCCAAACTGTCTTGAACGATTTGAAAATATTAAAAGCAGAAATCTAATTCAGCAAAATCTTAAGTAACATATTTTGAATATTAGAACCCTTCTTATATGATTCTAATATGTCAATATATTATGTGTGTAAAATGTGAATTTTGTTTATTACATAAGGATAGTATTATCTGACTATACCTGAAAAAGGGGACATTCTGTTTTCCAGCTGTTTCTCAGCCCAGATAAACCAGTTTGACTACCTAACATGATTTGAGGGCAAGGCCTGTAACCACACGAACTGCATGTACATATCATATGACGTTTTAACGGAGACAGGGGTGTGAATAGGAGGAGCAGCATGAGTCAATAGAGACACACTCTACCTAGCAAAGTACAGGCACATCTTCAAACTTATTGACAGTGAGTGAGGATATCTGAGATTGAGGACAGTGATTCAGGACTGGCTCTGCTGGTAAGGCAAATATATCCATGTGTGAATAACAAGTTTTTTTTTTTTTATCTGCATTGGTAAAGTGTGAGAAAGGAGGATGACTTTAACTGTGCATATCTGTGGAGACAAAGCAGTGCTGCAGGGTGGACTGATAAATGACTGAAACGTCGCCTCATTACAAAGCAACTTGTCTGAGTAACTGGACATGTAGGCACAGATACTGAAAATAACTGTGGAGTTTGTTGTTGACATCTTTTGTGTTTATGACTCTTCATCGCTGTCTCCTCTCAAAGGGAAAGCATGACCTGCAGGATCCTGCTGCTCATCTACCTGACCTCCTGTGACTGTGGTTAGTTTGAAGTTTTTTTAACCATAAAGACAAACATTAATCCTCAGTAGTGGTCTGTCTGGGGTCTTGTTTTCTGGTATTTGAGAGTTTTACCAACCTTACACCCTATACTAAAACTAAGACATGCTGGCTTTATGGCTCTATGGCAATGTGGGTTCACCACTTTGGTCCAGACTGGAATATGTCAACAATTAGTCTAGCAGTCTTGCCATAATCCTTCTATGCCAACAAGAAAATAAATCCAGCATTCACTGGCTGTGTGACACAAACTTTGAAAGATTTCTACCTTTATGTTGATAAATAAATATAAATGTTATATGAAAGGTTTTGAAGGTCACCTCCACATTCAAATGTGTAATTAGCAATACCCTAAATAGCTTCAGTTATGGCTTAATTGAATGCATTTATTAATACTGGTGCTCTGCATTTAGTATACAGCCAGGTGGAAGGGTAATGCAGGGTACAAGAGATGAGTCACTGATGGTGACTCTCTGATCTTATCAACATTCCTCTGAGAGTGCACACAGATCACAGCTTTTAATGACTTTTGTTTTGTGTATTTGTTACCAAAGGGACTCTACACTATAGGTGTGGTCTCCCTACACAGCACCATATTATGAGACTTCTTCCTGTGCTAAACCATTTCTCTGCAGCGGCTCCACATGAGGATGCTACCAGAGGCACCACACCCATCTCGTTGTACTGTCCCTCCCTAACACACTCCGTATTTAACTGCTGTAGCCTGAGGGGGGGATCAAACCCAAGAGCTAATGTGGTGAAAAAAGAAAGCAAACAAAAGTCCTCTGTCCTCCTGCTCTGTTTGTGCCATCAGCAGTGCAGTGAAAAACTTCCATTGATAGAACAGAAACAGAGGAACCAAAATCCAAACAGCAGAAATTCAGATACAAGCTACAAAAGTAGTGAAAGCTGATGATGAACATTGTAATCCAACCTCCTTAAAGCACTATTTCATGCTGAAAATACTGAAGATAGTCATTTCTGTGCCACACCCGAATTGGTACAGGCCTCAGCCTGGCCACCTCTATGAAAATGTACACTTTTCCCATGACTGAAAGGTGTGGCATGTGAAGCTGTCCATCTCCTGTTTAATGCAGAACACAAACAGATGGTTATGCTACAGCGAGAAAGAAACACTAAAATCTCTGATAATCTCAAGGATTAACACTTTGATTTATCTGTATATTTGTAGCCTGGGACACAACATTTAGAGCACCAGTCCTTTAATCTTGTTCATCTCTCCTTGTCGTCCTCTCAGGAATGTTTGAGCCTCGTAACATGGCTCCAAGATATCAGGCAGAGGAGAACAATACAATCACAGTGGAATGGCGCTTCTCACCCAAAACCAACATTTCCATCCCCAAACTTAAGATCCACTGTGTGTTTGTGGCTGAGCTGAAGGTGTTTTATCATCTGGACAACAGTGTGGAGGAGTCTCAGGATAAGCAGTTTGCAGGACGGGTGCAGTGTGACAAACACGCTCTCACAGCAGGATCGGTAAGACTTCATCTGTCCAGAGTCAGGACTGAAGACTCGGGCCAGTACCTCTGCAGGATGGCCACGGAATTAGGCAAGAAGGTCAAAGAGTTCTCACTCAACATCACTGGAAAGACCACTCAAGGTTGTCACATATATCTGCTCATATATGCAACAAATATGCAAAAAAAACATCCACTGTGTAGTACAAACAGACTCAAAGCAAATTGACGTAGATTGTGTGCAGCTATAAAGTGTTTGTGTGAAATGTTCTTCACAGCACCCGTTGACGAACCTAAACCTGTGACACCAACACCAGCGAGGCGGGAAAGAATCGGCCTCTTTGTTGGATTGGGACTGGCAGCAGCAGCAGCAGCTGTACTGGCTGTGGCTGTCCTGTATCATACACTGCACTCAACCTGAGGTGAAAGCAAGATCAATGGCACGTAACTGAGTTGTTTCAGGTCTCTCCAGATTCTGCTGTCCTCTGCTGCTCTGAAGAGAAATCCACCAGATAGACGGCTGAAGACTGAAAGCTGCCGGCGTTCAAATCCAGCAAAAAGCACTGCAGCTGAGATTTGTGGTGGTTTTCTACCTCATGGTTAGCTAACAGACAAAAGTTGTTAACAGTTAATAACAGTGGTCACTCTTCTACTCAGAGTCCTTGTGTATCAGATCACAGTGTCTGTCTTCATGTCAGTGATGGGTTGGGACTGAATATTTTCTTCATTCATGTTAAACTGGACATAAAACAAACTAATCTATTGTTTTATGTTGCTCACTTAGACATCAGATGTACTGTAATACCAATTACAGCTAACAGTTAGTATATTTTGAGTTCTACTGTAGCAAGGTCTGATATCTTGATCTTTATTTTACTGATTTTCCTGAACATTCAGGACTTCCTGTATGCAGTGGTGGAAAAAGTACTCGGTAGGTTAAAGTAGCAATACCACAGTGTAGAAATACTCTGTTAAATTCAAAATGCAAATGTATTCGTCTTTAAAGCTGCACAGTATCAATATATCTGTAAATACATACTTTTATATTATGGTTCATATTTTTCATCCTGTATCTGGTCTATATTGAGATATCAATGCTGACTTAAAGCTTGAAGCTGCGATTGTTCTAATGACCACTAGATGCAGACTAGAAAAGAAAAAAGTGGATTTTATTTTGTTTTGACAGCCAATAAGCTGAAGAGTTTGACAAGTTTTATATTGTGTTTAAGTGTTTCACGTATCTCCTTTTATTCATTTGATCTCATGAACCTTATTTGTATTAACAAGATTGTTATGCCTCAAAGCTGAATAAGTAAAAATTAATTTTCTAATAAATCCTTTTGGGATAAAAATAAAACTGTTGCTATTTTCATTTTTGTCAGGAAATTAGTATTATTATTCATTTATTTCATTATGATTTTTGTTCAAGAAAAATACATAATTAGATACATCGTTTTGTAACAGTTTCAAGTGTTTATTGGTGTTATTTTTGATAAACTTTTACTTCTTGACATTCTGGGTGTCTGATATTAAAATACTTACACACACAAGTCATAACATCCTCTCTCATATAAAATAGGCATTTTTTTAAATAAAAAATGTATGAACAATGCATTAGGAAAGCCAGTGCATTGTAATGATGTTAACTGTCTGACATCAAACATCAGTCTCACAGTGGAAGCATTATTAACACTGATATCAATAATTTCTTCTGTAGTAATTTCATTTCAACTCGAACCCAAGGTAACACCATTTAACACAGATATAGATTTTATATCACACAAAAATAATTTGACACTTGAAACTTAGTTTGTTGTTTTTCTGAGAAACTTGACATCTGTACAGCTGCAGAGACGTTTCCTTTCTAATCAGCAGAGCAGAGTCCGGCACAGACAGCCAGTAGAGCTACTGCTGTCAGTCCCAGTCCAACATAGAGGCCGATCCTTCCCCGACTCTCTGGTTGTGGACTCATTTGTGGTCTCAGCAGTTTGGGCTCATCAGCAGCTACTGTAAAGGACATTAAATAAAATGGGGGTGAGTGTATGAAATCGAAAGCTTTTACTGAGACTGAAAACTAAACTTGGTCCTCTTTTACTATACTATTGACTTCTCCTGAATCCACTCACCAGTGACGCTGAGTCGGCATTCACCATAGGTCGCACCATAAGGTGTGCTGACTTCACACAGGTACGGGCCCGAGTCTTCAGTCCTGAGTCTGGACACATGCAATCTGATTCGTCCTTCTTTGAGGACGTCTTTGTCACACTGGACTCGTCCTTTAAACTGTTCATCCTGAGACTCTGGGTCCTCGACACCCTTACGTAGATCATACAGGACTGACTCCTTGTTTTCAGTAGTCAGGGTACAGTAGATAAAAGTTGAGTTGAGGGAACTGTCAGTGTTGGTTGTGAACGTCCATTCCAGTGTGATGTTATGGTTCTCCTCTGCCTGATAGGAGGTCTGTGTCACATTCACTACAAATGTTCCTGTTGAGGAGACAGAGAGGGAAAGTGAGGACCAGACAAAGTGACAACTTTAACATGTGAGCCTTTAAACTCCATCTAGAGATGTTTCTGTGGACAGTTTAGTGATGCTCTCAGTGCTGTAGAGGCCTTCCTCCTTACAGATTGAAAGATGGAAGTCTGAAAGTGTATTTGGACTTTTCTCTTCATGGATAATAAAGTGAAGGTGGAAACTAACCACAGACACAGGAGGTCAGGTTGATGAGCAGCAGGATCCAGCAGATCATCTTCTCCCTGTGAGAGGAGACAGCGGTGAAGAGTCATAAACACATGAGGTCAAAGTTCAGTCCTCACATGTACCAGAACAAACATCTACAGTCTGTCTGTAGTCATTACAATACTCCTTTGTATTTATTATCCTGATTATTACACACAATTGACCAAAGCATTTCCTCACTGACAGAGTCAACAACCACAGCAATGTAGTTAAAGCTAATATTCATAGTAAAATAAAACCTTTCTAGACTGCAGTAATATATTTTTGTCACAAGATGGCGCCAGAGGTTAAAGGGTTGCTGAGTCTGTTCACTATGGTTATAAAGACCATCGCATACAGTTCTATGCTGTACGTGCACGCCGGGATGTGCTGTGGTCACCCTGTAGGGCGGCTGTGCTCAGAGGCAGAGCGGGTCGCTCCCTAATCGGAAGTTTGTGGGTTCGATCCCCGGCACTACACAGTACAAGTGCATTACACTTTACCATGTCTCCATGACTCTTTGATCTGATAGCTATCAAATACAGCTTATTCATGGAGCACTTCAAGCTGTCAGTATTTATGAAAGAACTGCGAATCCACGCAAGAAGCTGGAGAATTTACAGAACTGTAAACTAAAGATCAACGTATTACTCACCGGATTTAACTGCATCTCATTATGTACACACACACACACACACACACACACACACACACACACTGTGAACAACAACAGTCAGTTCACTTTATGAAACCCCTGTGGTCATATCTTCTGTCACTTTTTAAAACCTCAATTTAAGCGTTTCCATTTTCAATCATGGTTTCACTCCATGGTTTGCGGGGCTAACTGTGAATGTATGACTACGGAGTCCCTAAAGTCCCCAAAAGGAAATATTATCATCTTATGGGCACAAGATAATTTACTATAAATTCACATACATCTCTAACGGCTTCAGATGCACACAGCTGTCATATAATGGAGAGAACTCAGCTTATCAAGTTTTATTTTCACCACAGAATGTCACACCAAGAAACTCCTGCTGCTCTTGCTGAATTCTGAATGTCAGCCAGATTCTGTTTAGAGCAAATAACAGAAAGATACCTTTCTCAACTATCTTATCCACCAGCTTAAACTGACTGCTTAAATAAAGCAATGAACACAGCAATGTTTCAAACATAGTGGAGAAATCAGCAAACATGTGCCTATAAAGCCACAAGAAAAAAAGAATTTTCCTTCTGGGGACTCCATATATGACTCATGAAGCCAGCGCATGAAGAGACATTTTGCTGAGTTGATGAGTTATCTGAGGAAGGAAAGCCTTTCAAGTCTCACAGTATTCTACAGCAGTAGACAGGTGTCACAGAGTGATATGAATCAGGAAGTACCTTATCAGACCAATAAAAAAAGAATTTGTTTCACAAATGTCCCGGAACAGCTGCTCTCATTTAGACACACATTATTGAGCTCCACAAAGGAAATCGACTACATTTGGTGCTCACTGAACACCTTCCTGTGCACAGTCATGATTGCGGGGGTAATCATGACTGTGCACAGGTTGTTCACACAAGCTACAACGGTTCAATATTTAGTCCACGATCAGTGTCAAGTGTCTAAAGTAATCTGTTACATTTCATTGTGTCTGAATTAATTAAGTATCCTCAAGATGTTAAAAAGCTCTTTGAATGGGGCCCACACAGGGTTGTCTGTCTGATGTGTGCAGTCAGTTAGAGTTAGAGCATGCTGTTGTGAAGGTAAGGTATATTAACATCATGTAAAATTTACATGTTCTGTGTCTTATTTATTTTTTATTTTATTTTATTCCTTTTTTTTGTGTCTTTGTTGATGTCCTGAGCACACTGAAGCAAATCCCTAGCAACTTGCACCTACTTGTATGGCAATAAAGTATTGAATCTTGAATCTTAAAAGAAAAACCGTGTCTGACTTTCTTAAGATAAAGGCAACTGTCTGCTGTTATTGTATAGATGACAAAAGGGCAGTGTTCAATCACAACTCTGCATCTCTGCAGGGCAACCCCACTCCACACTAGACTTTATCTTTTTCAGAGCTCCTTTTTACCTCCAAACCCAGCAGAACCAACAGAGAACCCATGTCAGTGTTTCTATGTATCAGCGGTTACATTTGCACCTGTCTGCATCTCTTCCAGGGAATAGTTGATGTAAAAAAATATTCATCAAATAGTTAAGTAGATCACTGCCATTGCCGTTAAAAAAGCGCAGGTCTGCTTTCAGGGGTGCATGCAAGTGAAAATATTCTGATAAATAGGCCGACTGTTTTTGATTTAAAGATTTTCAGAACAACACACAAAACTCTTTGTCCCATTTTTTGCTGTATGTATATAACATCAACCATAGAGGCCGTATTAGACTAATATAAAAATATTTATGAAAGAACTAAAAATAAAAAAGATAAACTTATTACTCACTCAGTCTCTGGGTGTGTATTAATCTCTTCTGGATAGACAATAGTTTATCTGCTTACTCTCCTGTTGTCAGAACAGATATTGTTTGCAGTCAGTGGCATTTGGAAGAAACACGCCCAAATTTTGAGACCTGAAATCTCACACTCATCAGTCAGTGCACATCTCAGGAAACCACAAGAGATTCTTGTTTCCTCTTCGTGGCTTTCACATCTCGGCTGATACATGACTTAAACCTAGCTTAGTGAAAAAACACACATTTCCACTGAAAGTAGAGTGGTCACACCGTCATTGTCTGTCTTGTGTTTATAGTAGTAGTTAGAGTGTGCAGTGAGACAGCGTGAGCAGGGCATCCGCCACCCAGCCAATCATCATCGCATTTGCAACGGTAATATGTAATAATGTAATGTCAGTCATTGATCGCTCTGTTCTCAATCATGATGATTCACCGAATCCCTGCTGAAAAATCCTCTCTCTGTATGAACGCGTTGTTCCGCCCAGTGAGTATGTATTGAATCTCTGGGACTGGGTGCAAACTTGCTGCACCGTGGGAAGGGCTCGCAGACTGACTTGCGCTTGATATGAACCATTAGAACGTTTTGGAGGATCGAACCACCAACCTTTCCGAACAGTGAGCGACCCACTGTACCTCTGAGCCACAGTCGACCCTCTCCCGTTTGTATGAAGTGCAGCCAACCAGGTCAGTAATGAATCTATATTGATGTTGGTGTTAATCAGGAGTTCACTTCAGTTGTAAAGGTTGAGTCTGTATATTTGAATAGAACAGCAGGAACAGCTGCACGTTTAATACCAACAAACTGTTTCCAGCGTATATTATCGCTCCCTGTTCTTCTACATAGTTCAAGGGGAAAACTATATATATATATATATATATATATATGATTCTTATATTGTAAGATCTGACAACAGCATCGTTGTTTATCTGTCATTCCTTTATATGCTGGTAGTATTTATACTGTAGCCTCATTAAAAACAAACTCAAATAAAATAAATCGGTTTTATTCTTTACGCTTTTTATTATTAAGGTAAAAGCTCATCAAAAACACTAACAACATGTTCTGCTGTGACTGTGTGAGTCAGGAAACAGTCCACGAGATATTTATTATGTTATTTATTTATGATCATTTGACCCGTTGAGCGGTGTGATTGTACTGTATGTATGTATTCTGATCTGCAGGCAGAACCGGTTTTGGGCATGCGGCAACACATTGACACACTGGGGGCGGGACCAACACTTAAAAAAAAAAAAACCCCTCCTCCCCCAAGTTTTTTTTTTTTTATCAAATCACTTTTTGTCCCATTATTGGCTCCTCATTTTAATGCTCTTATCAACATGGAAAAGTGGATCGGCTTGCTTTGTGCAAATGTTTTTTTTGTTTTTTTGTTTTTTTTCATTGAAAACAACATTAGGCTTATATATCTACTGTAGTGTTCAATTGACGAGGGGGCGAAGAATTCGCACCAGCTGTGTGCTTGGCCTTCAAATGGTATTTATATATTCAGACTGGATGACAAAACACACAGATCATAACACATCCATTATTACAAGCCTGTATGCCTATACTTGCCTTATGATATATAGCGGTGGGTCTTTTTGCGTTTCCGATATCTGATTTAAAGTGACGTTTAAGAGATAACGCACCCACTCTTCAATGGTGAGGACAAGAACTGCATGCAGGCCGGTGTCTTTAGTGATGAATCACCCTCATGCGCAAATCATACATTACAAATATCCTTATTTTACACATGATCCTTGATTATGAGGGTTATCAGGGGGGCTCATGTCTCATTAAGGGAGGCTGAGACCCCCCTGGCTCCCCCGTAGTTCGCACCCTGCAGAAAAGTAACAAGTCATCTTGAGGAGGACATGAATGGACAGAGAAACATTTCCATCCACAGAGCTGCTGCTAGTGCGGCTAAACCTGTCCTTCATAATCAGAATAGTTTATTTTCTCTGTGTCAGTCTGCTGTTTGTTTTGTTTTCTTTCTCAATAAAATGTTTTCAATGAAGGCAATCACCAACAATTCATATAATGTCCTTTACAGCTGCTGCTGATGAGCTGCTGGATAGTCCACAACCAGAGAGTCCACAACCAGAGAGTCAGGGAAGGATCGGCCTCTATGTTGGACTGACAGTAGCTCTACTGGCTGTCTGTGTCGGACTCTGCTCTGCCTCCTGTCATTGTTTGACTAAATCTAAAGAAAGAAAACATCTCTGCAGCTGTACAGATGTTGAGTTTTGAGTGTCAGAAAACTATTTTAAATATGAAATGTATATTTTTCTGTTAAATGGTGTTCATGTTACTACAGGTTTAAGTTTAAATGAAGTTATGTAATAATGTAATGTCATAAATGAAGTAATGTTAATGATGCTTCCACTGTGATCCCAGATGTTCCATGTTTGATGTCAGACAGTTAACATCAGAAGTAGAGCAAAGACATCTAAACAGCCATCGTCTGATTGATCCTCCACTGTAAGCTCTCTACAATGTCCCAGTTGTTGGAGTTGTCAGTCTATGAAGAGTTTCTCAGAGGAATCATTCACATTGAGCTGTAAGTTGGTTCAGTCATTGATCGCTCTGTTCTCCCTCCAGCTGTTATCAATCATCAGTCTTAAACAATGAGTCTGAATCAACAAGACAACAGAATTAGAAGAGAATTGTTCATTATTATATCTTAATCCTCCTGATGGATATTGTTACAATGCACTGACTTTGTGCTCTTTATATTAGACACTTATTAGACAGATATATATTAGACACTTATTAGACAGGTCTCAGATCTGTCTAATAAGTGATAGAGTTTAATGAGTTAAGAGAAGGCAGACAGGAGACACAATGGTGGTTTGTCTTTATTTCAATTTCATTTTGACGTCCAACAAAATGGATTCAGTTTGTCCTTCAGTCAGGGGTTGGGCTGATCTAATAACATTGGTATGAGTTATATAAATTTAGTGCTGTGTAGAGAAACCTGTGACTAAAAGCTTGTGTATGACTGATGTTTGTGTTGTTGCTTTAGTTACTGACGCTCATTAGAGGTTCAAAGTTGACCTTTTCAGACTCAATTTGTCCACAAACACTTTAATATTCTGTGTGGATGCAGATAAACAATAATAACTGTTGTGTTTATGACACTGATACATCTGGAAAATAAAATAGTGAATATTTTCCTTATTGGAAGCTTTGGAGACTTAAAGGACTCAAATCATCGCAGTTGGAGCGTCATTTCCTTGTTCCACCAACTGCTAGATGCAGGGCATTATGGGAAACGCCTGCCTGACTGATTTTTTCCAGGCGTGGTCCCACATGATCTCCTATTACAGCCCAACTATTAGAGGAGAGAAACAACGCAGGAACACAATCTGGATCCAGATCTGATCAGCACTGCCTCTGACACTTTGATCTGAGTTTGGTGCGTTGAGCTGGACGGACTCACTGAGAATGAGCTGTCAATCACAAGGTAGCCAGGGCAGCCTATGTGTAATGGCATGGCCTTTAGGGAATTGTTTTATGGGATATATTCAATGAAACTTAAAGATACTGAGTGACAGTTAGAATATATGAAATCTGACGCTTGACAGAGGAGTTCTACACATTGAAACCCTGCAGGACACAGAAAGCTTAAGGCAGCTGATAGAGAGAGAAGAACATACAGAGAAACACATCAACAGACAGTGCCGTGGTAAAGTTGGGGAAAAAATGGCGATTTGTTCTTTATTTCACTTTCATTTAGACCCCTCCCTCCTCCAGTGAGGAGCTGGTGGAGCTGTAACGCAGTGTGTCCTCAGCAGTCCCATTGGTGGCTGTGTAGGGACACAGTCGCTCTGTTCACATGAGAACTGACACAAAGTGAGACAGCAAACACAGTAAGTGACTAAAAGCTTTTGTATGACTGATGTTTTGTGTTCAACTGCAGCTGAGTTTTTACGAAGTGCGCAACAAGGAAATGACGCTCCAACTGCGATGATTTGAGTCCTTAAAGTCTCCAAAAGCTTCGAATAAAAAAAATATTCACTATTTTATTTTCCAGTCCATATCATTCATCTGACGCCGATCGGTCTTTCTGATGGTGGCTGTGCAGTCCAGAGGGCCGGCTGTCGCTCAGAGGTAGAGTGAATCGTCCACTTATCGTAAGGTCGGCGGTTGGATCCTCAGAAGTGACTCCCGATCTGTGTTCGTGAGCCTCAGACGGTTCAATGCGGGTTTATATACAGTCGCAATCCGGGTAGGATGGATGAGTGGGTGTGAGCCAATCACAATGTTGCTGAGAATCTCCCTGATTGGTTGTAAATACAGGTGGGCGGAGCTGAGAATCTCCCCGATTCCATGAAGTCATGTGACTTATGGCGTATGGGCGGAGTATTGCTTTTCACTTCATGGTGACCTGAAAAAAAATAAAAGCATATATATAGATATATGTATGTATATCTATATCTATATCTATATATATTTTGATATATGGGTTCAGATTAAAATCGTGCTCGCGTTTCTGTGGACAGAATCCACAATGCTGTTCTTGTATTGTATTTATCAAAGGCAAACTAATAGACGTGTGTGTCCATGTTGGTCAAGCATGTCATATTTGTACATGATGAACAACCATGTGTGTAATGTATGCAACTTCAGAAAGTCTTTAAATGTATATTTCCTCCAAGAACCTGAATAACTATTCCAGATTGACCAAAGCATGCATCACACATTCTCAATCATATTTCATAAAGTGGGGCAAGGAACAGAAATACCTAAAACACTTTTTCAACACTTGAATGCATATTTAGTTCCTCAATATAATGTTATAACATTGTCTTTTATTTATGACAGATTTATATCCTCAACATTAATCTGGTCAGAATCCTAAAACACTGAAAAGTGTCCTTGGCTCCAGTCCTGCTGACTGGATTTAGTTAGAACAGGAAATAGACACACAGGAGTTTAGGTGTCCCACCTCAGATGATAATGCATTCAAAAAACGATTTTAAAGAAATGGGATGCCACAGGAGTCTGTCCTTGGTTCTTTGCTGTTTATTTTGTACATCAATAACAGCAGTTCAGCAGTTAAACCCTGTGTATCTCAGTCCATTACGCTTTATCACTAATGACTAATCTTGTACCCATCACTGTTCTCTGTATCAAAGGGTTGGATGGACTTACTGTCAACTAGAAATATCCATCCCATGTTATTCATTTATAAAGCTCTACTGTTCTAAAGCTTCCAAACTACCTTACATCTCTACTGTCATTATAACGATCCAGTAACTACCTAACCTTCCACATCCCTCGTTAGCACTAATAATGCCACATCTGGTTTCTTGTCCTTATAAACTATATAAACAGTTTAAAACTAAATGGTAAGCCTGAAATGATATCAGATCTGATCAAATGAATTTGTATTTCACAATATATATCCATCATTATTTCTTCCAGACATTGATCTAAGTACTGTAGATAGCCTGTAGCTCCATTAGAGGACCTCCTACTTTTGAGTGTTTTTAATACATATAAATAATATTCTGTTCTTTTTTACTGAGTAACCATCAAAGATGTTGGATTGAACTCTCCATGTCCTCTTCAGCCAGCAGCAACACAGCTCAGTGAACACCTCCATCCTCATGTTGTCATGTTTCCTGCTTATGTAGTTAACTACTGGCGCCATCTTGTGGCAGAAATACATTACTGCAGTTTATCATCAGCATCAACACTGTACCTAGACTATAAATACAAAGGAGTATTGTAATGACTACAGACAGACTGTAGATGTTTGTTCTGGTACATGTGAGGACTGAACTTTGACCTCATGTGTTTATGACTCTTCACCGCTGTCTCCTCTCATAGGGAGAAGATGATCTGCTGGATCCTGCTGCTCATCACCCTGACCTCCTGTGTCTGTGGTTAGTTTCCACCTTCACTTTATTATCCATGAAGAGAAAAGTCCAAATACACTTTCAGACTTCCATCTTTCAATCTGTAAGGAGGAAGGCCTCTACAGCACTGAGAGCATCACTAAACTGTCCACAGAAACATCTCTAGATGGAGTTTAAAGGCTCACATGTTAAAGTTGTCACTTTGTCTGGTCCTCACTTTCCCTCTCTGTCTCCTCAACAGGAACATTTGTAGTGAATGTGACACAGACCTCCTATCAGGCAGAGGAGAACCATAACATCACACTGGAATGGACGTTCACAACCAACACTGACAGTTCCCTCAACTTCCTTTATATCTGCTGTCTACTGATTACTGATCACAAGGTTTCAGTCCTCTATAATCTACTTAAAGGTGGCGAGGTCTCAGAGTCTCAGGATGAACAGTTTAAAGGACGAGTCCAGTGTGACAAAGACGTCCTCAGAGAAGGACGAATCAGACTTCATGTGTCCAGACTCAGGACTGAAGACTCGGGCCTGTACCTGTGTAAAGTGAGAACAACTTATGGCTTGAGCTCTGCCAGATGTGGACTCAACGTCACTGGTAAGTTGATTCATTAGAAGGTTTTTATCAGATTAATTTCAGTTTTTAATGAACAGAAAAGTGCTGCTGATATTCTACTGCAGTTATCAGTGTGTGGGCTGCTGAACTAGCCTCTATAGACACATCAACAGTTGATGACTCAGACAAACACGTCTGTCTGTTTAAGAACATACCTGCTACACATACGTCCTCATGAGGTTCCACACATAAGTTTGCAGTGTTTGAACTGTGTGACCTTAAAGGACCTGAGAGTAGGATTTAATGACATCACATCACATTGACGCCATCTGGTGGTAATAACAAGCAAAAACATACATCATCAAACTCATTTTAAAAAAGCTACTATTCCTATTCTGCCATTTCTAAACTAATAAAAACTCCTTCAAGAGGCATGTTAGAAATATAATAACAGACAATGCTGTAAATAAATGAACATTCTTTAACTTTACTTTAATCTGTTGGTTATTTAGTTTTCTTCTTCAGTAAAATGTTTTCTGATCAAATGAATAACAGACACATATTTGTTTGATCTCTTTACAGCAGACAAACAACAACAGAGACAACCGCCACCAAACCAGGGAACAACTAGCTGCTGCTGTACATTAGCTCTGGCTGTAGTACTACTGTACTGCTTTACTTTTTATTTCCTGTAAACTCTCCACAACAACTGTACAAACACTACAGCCGCGCAGTGCTTTGAGCTAAATGCTCACAATGAAAATTATAACATAATGTTTACCATGGTAACCATCTTCTTTAGCATGTTAGTTTGCTGATTAGCACCTTTACAGTCGAGGAGAAGAAGAAGAAGAAGATATACCGTTATCCATCCTCACTCTATGGGGATGTTTGTTTACACACATAGGCCAAACTACAATCAGAGATGCCAGGTGAGACAGCAGTTCACCAGGACCAGGACCAGGACAAACAAGGCCAGAGGTCCCGATGACGTCAACCAGAGGGTCCTGAAGGTGTGTGTGGAGAAACTGGCAGGAGTGTTCCAGCATCTGTTTGACCTCTCCCTGAGATCTGGAAGACTTCCTGCTTAGTTCCTGCTCCCAAGAAAGGACGTTTCAGCGACCTCAAAGACTTCAGGCCTGTAGCCTCAACGTCACATGTTATGAAGACCTTTGAAAGACTGGTTCTGCAGTACCTCAGACCCCTGGTACACTGCCTGGACCCATTGCAGTTTGTGTACCAGGCTGACATCGGCGTGGATGATGCCATCATCTACCTGCTTCACAGAGCTTACACCCACCAGGAGAAGCCACAGAGCACCGTGAGGGTCACGTTCTTTGACTTGTCCAGTGCCTTTGCCACCATCCAGCCTCTCTGGCTGACAGAGAAGCTCTCTGGGATGCCGGTGGATCAGGACCTTGTGGCCTGCTGACTAAGACTGGTTTAAACTCCAACCTACAATGCACAAACTTTTTGCACTATTTATATTTAATTTCTACATGTACAGTTTATTCTTTGTCAAGCTGCTCAAATATTTGCACACTATTCTTACTTGAATATTGCATAGTATATGCGTATATACTTTCATTTATAGTCTTATATTTTCTATTATAGTTTATATGATTTTATTTTGTGATGTCTTATTGTACCTCCACTTCTGTACCTTTTTTTTTTTGCACTACATTCCCCAATGCTGCTGTGTCAATTTTGAATTTCTCCAAAGGGGGATCGATAAAGGAATATCTTATCTTATCTTATCTTATCTTATCTTATCTTAGACACACACAGGGCTTATAGATATGCAAATGTGGAGAGATGGTGGAATGATGGGCTGCCACGTAGCGGCGCTCCTGGAGTTGAAAAAACTTGTCGCATTACAGTGTACTCATAAAAGTTTCATTGTTTCAACTAGTTTTTCCTCATAGATGAAGTCGGACTCGTTCTTCTCTGAGGGCGTCTTTGTCAAACTGCACCCCAACTTTATTTTAAACTTTATTGTGAATTTTGATATAAAAGTGCAGCAATAAAAAACATACTACCATGTTTTTTTGTCCAGTATTGATTAATGTGCCGATTATGTTTTCATTTAATCTTTTGTTTTACTCATAAAAAGTCAGAAAATTGTGAAAAAAGCCTCTCTCAGCCACCTAAAGTACAATGTGACGTCTTCAAACTGCCTATTTCTGCTCATCAAGTGTCCAAAACACAAAGATATTCAATTTAAAATGATATAAAACAGAGAAAAGTTCCTCACATTTTCAATACTGGAACCACAGAGTTGTTCGCACTTTTGTTCCTAACGGATTTCAATTGTTGTTAATTAAGTTTCTTTTAATCAACAGATCAATTAAACCAGTTTGACTATTTAATGCAGGTAGGTGAGTATATTTGGAGCAATTCACTGTGTACTTGCATCAGCTCAGATTCACACAGATAAAACCCAGAGGAGGAGCTTTAGTCACATGATTTTATTTATTTTATTCTTTATTTCTCATAGAACTTTAAAGCCCCTGTCCTCTTCAAACTCAATGATATTAAAGCCATCAATCAACAGTCAGAATGTCCTCACAGTTACAAACAGAAAGATAAAGAGTTGTCTGAAAATCCTTGAACAAGCTTAATCAGTACAAACAAGGTTCATACATGAAATGAATGAAAATATTATCATTAAATGTTATCAATTAAATTACATACAAATATATGGAAAACAAAATCCACTGAAACAAGACGACTTTAAACTTAAAGTAAAGAGCTCCCTCTGCTGATCTTCATCCTTAATAGCAGTGTGAACAACTCAAAGCTTTTCTTACAGCACACATACAATGAAAGAATTATAATCAGTAACACAGTAAATAACAGCAAAAATAAAACAGTAACAGTACATTTCAGTTTAAATTGCACATTACAAGAAAAGGTTAAAGCTTTTACACTACATGCCACATTCACCCTTTCACACACATTCACACAGTGATGGCAAAGCCCCATGAACTCATTCATTCACAATAAAAATTTGGGGTGCCGTATCTTGCTTAAGGACACTTCGACATGCAGTAAGAGGAGTCAGGGATGGAACCAACAACCTTCTGATTAGTGGACCACAGAACACATCAGAACAGGCAGATCTGAAGGATCTTTAGTGAACCTGAACACTTCATTACATCCTGCAGGAGTCAGCTACATGATCCATAGAATATAAAGAAAAATATATTTTATCTTGAATAAATTCCTCACATTGAGCTTTAAATACAAAAGGTTAAAAAAGAGAATTTTCATAGATTATACATGGTATATGAGGTAGACATGTTTATCTTGTATCTCAGCCAACGAGAAACTACTATGTAACAAAACTGTGATCAAATTGTTTCCTCTGATCCAGATGCTGAGCTCTAACTGTTCTCACATCCACCACTGGACTCTGAGTAAAAATCTCATTCTCTAGACAGACAGTGAATGAATAAAAGGCAACGAACAACCAGCAGAGCTGCTGTGTAGTCAGGTCACAGTTGATAGAAAGAGTGTTGAGGGAACTGTCAGTGTTGGTTGGGAACGTCCATTCTAGTGTGATGGATAGGAGGTTGGGTCACATTCACTACGACTGGAAACCCGACTGGAGGGGCTGAGTCAAGTCCATGTCTCCTATCTTCCGTGTTCAAACCGTGTCGTCCAGGTCCTAAAGACAGGAGTAGTGGACAGGTGTCCAGAGATTTAAAGCGACCAGATAGCTGAGCCAACAGGCTAGCTAATAGCAGTCGGGGCAGTCCAACAGACACATATCCAGTTTACAACTCTCTTGACTTCAGGTCTGAAAGCCAATGGCGACAGACTTTTAACCAGTTAAAATATACAGGATAAAACAATCAGGATCAAAAAACGTCTCAATTGTCCTCCAAGGTGAGCCATTACCAACGATCTGATGGCTCACTGCGACCGAAAGAGGGTCCTCCAGACAGAGTACTGTTAGTCCTGATGGGTTGTTTCTCTAAGAAACTCAACATCTATACAGCTACAGAGACGTTTCCTTTCTTATCAGCAGATTTAGTAAAACAGTGACAGGAGGCAGAGCAGAGTCCGACACAGACAGCCAGTAGAACTGCTGTCAGTCCAACATAGAGGCCGATCCTTCCCCGTCTCTCTGGTTGTGGACTCTCTGGTTGTGGTCTCACTGTTGGTCTCTGAGGTTTGGCCTCTACAACAGCTGCTGCAGAAAACAAAATTAACAATGACAAGGGTAATCGGCACAGAGATAAGAAAAACTACAAATAAATACATAAGATGTGTTTAGTTCTAAGCTCCACTGTTCCTAAGTACAGCCTCACAGAGCAGCTAGGATGGCTGTAGACTCTCAGTCTTGTTCTACTCACTGAGTTCTACTGAATTAACTCACCAGTGACACTGAGTCGACATTCACTATAGCTCACACCATAAGTTGTGTTCACTTCACACAAGTACAGGCCCGAGTCTTCAGTCCTGAGTCTGGACACATGAAGTCTGATTTGTCCTTCTCTGAGGACGTCTTTGTCACACTGGACTCGTCCTTTAAACTGTTCATCCTGAGACTGTGGGACCGTGACACCTTCATGTAGATAATACAGGACTGAAACCTTCTGATCAGTAATCAGTTCACAGTAGACAGAAAGAGAGTTGAGGGAACTGTCAGTGTTGGTTGTGAACGTCCATTCCAGTGTGATGTTATGGTTCTCCTCTGCCTGATAGGAGGTCTGTGTCACATTCACTACAAATGTTCCTGTTGAGGAGACAGAGAGGGAAAGTGAGGACCAGACAAAGTGACAACTTTAACATGTGAGCCTTTAAACTCCATCTAGAGATGTTTCTGTGGACAGTTTAGTGATGCTCTCAGTGCTGTAGAGGCCTTCCTCCTTACAGATTGAAAGATGGAAGTCTGAAAGTGTATTTGGACTTTTCTCTTCATGGATAATAAAGTGAAGGTGGAAACTAACCACAGACACAGGAGGTCAGGTTGATGAGCAGCAGGATCCAGCAGATCATCTTCTCCCTGTGAGAGGAGACAGCGGTGAAGAGTCATAAACACATCAGGTCAAAGTTCAGTCCTCACATGTACCAGAACAAACATCTGCAGTCTGTCTGTAGTCATTACAATACTCCTTTGTATTTATTATCCTGATTATTACACACAACTGGCCAAAGCATTTCCTCACTGCACACCAAGACTCAATGCTGATGATAAACTGCAGTAATGTATTTCTGTCACAAGATGGAACCGGTAGTTAACTCTACACTATGGCAACAAATGGATCAAGATGTTCGCTGAGCTGTGTTGCTGCTGGCTGAAGAGGACACGGAGAGTTCAATCCAACAGTAAACAAAGAACAGAATATTACAGTATATTAACTTAGATTCAGTTTTGTGAATATGGAAGGACTGTTCAGCATCCTACATTGTGAACCTTGCAGCTTGAATATAATAAACAACATACAAATGTAGGTGTCGAACAGTGGCGTGCACAGACTTTTTGAAGGGCAGGGGCGAAAAAAAAAAAAGGGCACTTTAGCACACATTTTTCAACAATTGGGCCACGAGCCCCCCCCGTGCACGCCACTGGTGTCGAGTAATTGACATAATCATATTGCCTTTAACAGAGTCTACACAAAGGTACTCCTCTTGGAACAAATGTCTGTATGTGTTTTAATCTCTTGCGATTTATGAACTGCAATGCTTTTTATATCTCTATACATCTCTATCCCTAGACATAAAGTTTAAGAATGAATTTAAATTACCATACAAAATAGACATATACAAATATGAAAACACTAAATACAAACAGCCTCATGTTGTAATGATCTGTGTCACAATAACACTGCCTCTCAATAACAGTGCATCATATTCTATAGGCTGATCATGAAATCTTCTTTAAAGTAGGTTATCAGTCAAGCAGGGGAGTAAAAAGTAGCATAAATATGTTGCAATGTGATGATAACAGACCTATGACATGTTATAAAGGTTTGTTACTATAAGTGCAGCTGTTACTGCAGGTGTTTAATGGCACACAGAGTCGCGTTAATGTGGATGAGATGATCAGTGGCTGTCACTGAATGGATCACAACTGTTGTAAATCTTGTTTTCATATAATAATAATAATAATAATAATAATAATAATAATAATAATAATAATACCATCATGAATAAATAGGCTACATTACCTTGTATGTCTTCAGCCTCATGAGCACGAAAAGCCGCTTCACAAGATGATCTCGTATAGTCCGATCCATCAGCATTGTCACCAACATGAAACCCCCTTCAGACTACAGGGATTCTTCGAAAGCACAAGCACGCCTCCTTTACTAGCCTTCTGAGAAAGGCTGAACCATTTCAGCATTACAGGGGCCCTCGAAATACTACACGGCCATAGAACATGAATTATCTGAGCAAATTATGTATTATAATATGTAAGCCTCTTGTTAGTTCAGAAATAAAATTGATGTAGTTTCTTGCTAAAATCACCCAGGAAGCCCTTCACACCCCTCACTACAAACATGGTTCAGTCCTGTGTGGTATCGACCACAGCTGACTGAAGGGGAGTTAGGGAAACTTCCCCCACTGATCTCAGCCTGCCAATACCAATGTGTAGGTACTGAGTGGCGGATCTGCTACTGACCTCAGATCAGTGTGATGCTGTACAGCTGCAGTAGGAGGTGAAAAGATGAGACATTCTTAACACAATGTGCCACAGCAATAGAAATACAGTGTTTCACTGCTTGTATAGAGAATTGACACTTTATCACCTTGTAGGTTAATCCCTCCGTCTTCTATGATCCCTAAATCTTCCTTGAGGGAATATGACTAAATTGACTAAAGCTAAAGAAAGGTGTCATTAGAAGAAGCAACTGTAACAGGAAATGTGGTGGTTGGTTTCCTGTTGTTTGCTGTCTAAGATATTTCTAGGAAGTTTGGAGAGCAGTTTCTAGGTAATCTGGGCCCAGTTTTTACCTGAGGTCAAAGATGATAACAATCACCTAAAATATATTTTCAATATTTTTATATTATCATTACTGTACATTTTGCATGACTTTGTTTTCCAAAAAATACATTTCAATTGAACAAGTTCAAAAAACTTTTATTATTTATCTGCAATCACAGACATAATGTATTGTACAAGTATTTCATGTGCATAGATAGATAGATAGATAGATAGATAGATAGATAGATAGATAGATAGATAGATAGATAGATAGATAGATAGATAGATAGATAGATAGATAGATAGATAGATGAGGCAAATCTTAAGTATATAACTAAAACTAAAATACTCTACACACATCAAATCTAATTCAGACTGAATACATACAATGTGTTAAACTTTCAAAAGTCCAAAGGAGAATCAAAGAATTAATTATTGTTCAGCTGTCACACTGAAGCACCATCATTATTCTAGGAGGCACCATGAAAGAATATGAGTGTGACACTGAGATCATATGCACAAAGAATGAGTTTGTAGGAAACTCTTCAGTAGTCTCTGAGGACCAGTGTGTAGGATTTAGTGGCATCTAGTGGCGAAGCTGCAGAATGCAAACAACTGAACACTCCTCGCCCTCCACTTCCAAGAGAGAGAAACTTTAAAAGTGGTGAGAAACACAAACGGCCTCGTGTAGAGCCAGTGTTTGGTTTGTCCGTTCTGGGCTACAGTTCAGTTCAACATGGCAGAAGAGGACCGCATCTTGGCTAAAATGTACACCTTGCAGGTCATAAAACAATCTTCATTTAAACTCGACATAAATAAAAACAATTCCACCAAAATGTTCTTTACATTGTTCCAACAACAATCACCAACTCTGCATTGGCTGAAATAAACCCTTAATTCACAGAGGTAGATGAGAAACACCATCAGTTTCACATGGAGACACTCACATACACTAACAGGCACAGAACAGTAAACAATGCTATTACTCCACTATATATTTACACAGCAAATAGTTGTTTGCTGCTATATTCATTTTATAAATCTCATACATACGTACACACGCACAAAGTACAAAAGGGAATCGAAGATTTAACTTCAATCATCACATTTATGCACCATTGTTATTCCCAGAGGTAGCATGGTAGAATATTAGTCTCTTTTTATTGCTGTACGGCCACTGGGACAGATTATCAATCTCTCTTAATACATCCAACTTGCAGTCAAGGCACAGATTCATAAAGACTGCATGACATCACCACTGTGTTTAACAGGTGGGGAGGCCCAGTGGGTTAAGGTCTGAGGTTTGTACTTACAGCAGATGTTACTGAATGACCATAAAATGTTTCACTGTGGTTCTGCTGGACACTGGTGACTCTTGGTGCAACCAGATTACACACATAAATAATAACAATGTCCAGAATACATGTAACATTAACAGCAGCCTGAGGAAGAGATAGAGTAGTGATGTGGAATGGACTACTGCATTACATTAACATAGCAGTATGGCCAAAGTGCAAACATCAAAAGACAGGATGGCCTAAACATTAATATAACAATAAAATAACCTTGGTAATAGGAGGTAGTAAGAGCAATATAAAAAAGGGTGGCTTCAACTACACACACATTCACTGATTATTCACTTAACAGGTAGAGGTAGAACAAATAACTTCCGTGTTGTGTTGAGTTCACTCTTCCACACGAGGTATTTAAACATTGATCAAAAGTCCAATAAGGACTGAAACTGCTGCTGGTAATACTGTACACAAACCAAAATAGGGCGCGATCCTCCCCCGGCTCGCTGGCTTTGACGGCTCGTTCATGGTTCGATCGCTGCCTGCTGCAAAGAGATTAAACAAATGAGTCACTGTGTGCAGATTTCTCTTTACATTAAATAAAAGAATAATGAACATTATGTTATTGGATTATTATTGCATTAAAACATAGGCATTCATTTAAGTAGCTGGTAGAATAATAGATCATCATTTGTTTGTTGATTTTTTATAGTTACTTACTGTGTTTGCTGTCTCACTTTGTGTCAGTTCTCATGTGAACAGAGCGACTGTGTCTCTGCACAGCAACCAATGGGACTGATTGATTGCTATAGCTGTCAATTTTAGTCCTTGAGTTCATAGTTACGTGCTTTATTTGTTAACTGCTATAAGGAATATAACTCTCCTTTGTAGTATGCATGAGAGGAGATGCTGCGAGATTTGTGGACTTCTATGTAGTGTCTGCTGATAATGTAGTGGGCTGGTCTGGACACAAAATGCCAGGGCTGAATTTTTGGCCCAGTCCACCCCTGTCTCCGCCTCTTCACCTCCTCTCTCTCTGATTGGTGTTGAACAACAGGCTAACAAACGGACCACCAACCATGAGGAGCAGAGGCGTGTCAACCAGTAAACAACACGCCTTTCATGAATCTCTGCTGAATCATGTTCTGTGGAGCAGAAACATGATGATCGCCTCTGCTGAATCATGTTTTCAGGAAAGGCGTGTTGCTCAACACCAATCAGAGAGAGAGGACGTGAAGCGGTGGAGAGGATGCATTACAGTATCTTTGGAGCTTGGAACAAGGGAGAGGTGATGGTCACCCGTTTGTATGAAGTGCAGCCAACCAGGTGAGTAATGAATCTATATTGATGTTGGTGTTAATCAGGAGTTAACTTCAGTTGTAAAGGTTGAGTCTGTATATTTGAATAGAACAGCAGGAACAGCTGCACGTTTAATACCAACAAACTGTTTCCAGCTTCTATTATCGCTCCGTGTTCTTCTACATAGTTCAAGGGGAAAACTATATTTATATATATATGATTCTTATATTGTAAGATCTGACAACTGCATCGTTGTTTGTGTTTATTTGTTGTTTTGTCATTCATCTTGGTAAATGTTAAATGGACAGGCGTCTTTTCACATGATGCCCCACCTTAAAAGCCATGTGGTAGGCTATACGACAAAGTAAACCGGTTTAACGCCCTGAAGTTACCTAACTCTTTCAGTTCACGGTGTTTTCTAGTAGTTCTTCTAGTTTTCTATTGCTACTTTTAAGTTTACTGTTCCCTTTTTTGGTTTGACTGGTTGTAAAGCATGTAGCAAAACATTATCACCCAATTCTGTTTCACCTTGTTAGTCAACTTCACTCCAACTCAGTACCACCAATTTTACACAATTACATAGCAGCACCCAGTGGTGGGCAGGTCAACCTGGCAGGAATATCACAGGTGGGGAGAAATTGAATAAAATGTCCATAATTCAGAGTAAGTAGTCAAGTAATCAATTTTACTTGAAATGAGTGCAGACAGAGTCATTTTTAGGCAGTTATATGGAAGAAAATCCTATTTTTGATGTAAATGAAAAGTGATCAAGGGTCAATTTGAGCCAAAGACCACAGAAGGGTCAACATCATCACCTCATCTAGAGCTTCCAAACACATGTTGTCTTTGATCGTTGGCAGAGATAAATTCCTGGCAGAGTTTCTTCCTGTCCAAGGCATCAACCTTTTCTTGAGTATGACAAACTTCCACATAGTTCAGGCGTTTGTGGCGGGGACGGCCAATCCCACAAGAAAAGGCAGAGCCAATAGAGGAGCTTGTGGGCGGGTCTAAACTAACAGGCTTCAGCTTGAGCGGCCGTTTTCCTCGTGGTCCTAGTGCTTGACGAGTCTCTGTTTACTATAGTAACATTGTTTTTGGACGGTACAAACTGCAGGGGACCGAAACGACCTTTTGAATAAGTGCAGGGGACATGTCCCCTGTGTCCCCCCGCCAAATTACGTCCATGCTCAGGTCAGTCTAATCCTGAGGAAAACACACACACACACACACACACACACACAGATATGAAACTATTCTTTCATTTTTATTTGTGGATTCACACAAACACATTTAATCAAACTTCATCTGATGATTGTTTTACTGAGTAACCATCAAAGATGTTGGATTGAACTCTCAATGTCCTCTTCAGCTCCATGTTTCCTGCTGATGGTGCAGAGTTTAACCTCTGGTGTCACCATATAAAAGATATACATCACTATGTATGTGTTTATGACTCTTCACCGCTGTCTCCTCTCACAGGGAGAAGATGATCTGCTGGATCCTGCTGCTCATCAACCCGACCTCCTGTGTCTGTGGTTAGTTTCCACCTTCACTTTATTATCCATGAAGAGAAAAGTCCAAATACACTTTCAGACTTCCATCTTTCAATCTGTAAGGAGGAAGGCCTCTACAGCACTGAGAGCATCACTAAACTGTCCACAGAAACATCTCTAGATGGAGTTTAAAGGCTCACATGTTAAAGTTGTCACTTTGTCTGGTCCTCACTTTCCCTCTCTGTCTCCTCAACAGGAACATTTGTAGTGAATGTGACACAGACCTCCTATCAGGCAGAGGAGAACCATAACATCACACTGGAATGGACGTTCACAACCAACACTCACAGTTCCCTCAACTCTCTTTCTATCTACTGTACCCTGACTACTGATCACAAGGTTTCAGGCCTGTATCATCTACATGAAGGTGTCGAGGTCTCAGAGTCTCAGGATGAACAGTTTAAGGGTTAGGTTTAAGTTTAAATTAATTTGTGTAATAATGTAATGTCATACATGAAGTAATGTTAATGATGCTTCCACTGTGATCCCAGATGTTCCATGTTTGATGTCAGACAGTTAACATCAGAAGTAGAGCAAAGACATCTAAACAGCCATCGTCTGATTGATCCTCCACTGTAAGCTCTCCAAAATGTCCCAGTTGTTTGAGTTGTCAGTGTATGAAGAGTTTCTCAGAGGAATCATTCACATTGAGCTGTAAGTTGGTTCAGTCATTGATCGCTCTGTTCTCCCTCCAGCTGTTATCAATCATCAGTCTTAAACAATGAGTCTGAATCAACAAGACAACAGAATTAGAAGAGAATTGTTCATTATTATATCTTAATCCTCCTGATGGATATTGTTACAATGCACTGACTTTGTGCTCTTTATAATGTGTACATATTGTAAATAAATCTCTCTTTATATGAGAGAAGTTGTTATGAATCTTCTGTGAATATGTTCAATAAAGTGCACACAGTGCAGATCTCAGATCTGTCTAATAAGTGATAGAGTTTGATGAGGCGTCCTATCAAAATAAAGGACAGTGTAAAGGTGAACAACAGTGCATTATTTGTGTGTATCAGTTGTGTACTATGACTCTTATACCATGGCCACTTACTGAAGAATATAAACGCAGGATGGGTTTTAATCTTTAGCAGCTTTTAACATCAGATATTGTTGCTGGTTAAGGGAAGACAGACAGGAGACAAAATGGTGGTTTGTCTTTATTTCACTTTCATTTTGGAAAAAGTAATAAAATGGATTCAGCCCCTCCTCCAGTCACGGGTTTCCTGTTAAAGTCATAAACCAGTATTTCCTCTGTTGTTTGCTGCTCGTTCGCCTGCAAACACGTAAGTAACTAAAACCTTCTGTATGTTTGATGTAGCCCTGTATAAAAATCATATACAGGGCTCAAGTGACAGAGCATAAAAATAATCTAACAGTATAATAACATGCTGTATTAAAAAAGTTCATATATAAATAGAGTTCATAATATTTAAAAATGGTTAAAATGTGTGCCAATTAAAAGCATAAATATAATATGTTAAGTTTAATAAATAAGACTATTTACAGTTAAGAGATACATTCACAAAATGTTCTTTAAGTTCATTAAGTCTGTTAAAATATCTGTGGTCCGAGAGAAAAGAAGAGAGGAAGAAGCCGTGTTTACATCAATCTAACCCGTTACCTATCACATGTCAATCATTTCATTCCTGTTTTGCCTTTGGTTGTGTTAAAATTCACGAGCCATTCACAGTATGTGTAAGGAGTGGGATTAGTGGCGCAGGTTAGTGTGGGGAGTAGTGAGCACGCATGAGGAGAAAAAACAGATGCTATCGACCAGAGAGCCAAGAGAGGAGCCATCTTGGTGTGGGGAGCATTTAAGTTTTATCGTGGAGGTCGACTACTCGTGGTCCTGATATAAACTTCTGTGTGACCTGCATGAAGATTATTGCATTTAAAGAACAGTTGTGGTGGTCATTATTAAAATAGCAAACATTATTAAGGGTACACATTCTTAAAGTAACATAATAAAAAGTTGTATTTTTCCTAAAACGAGCCCAGGGCCAGTCTCATTGTATAAACCACTCTAGCTTTATTTTTTAACTACATGGGACCTGGGTTACATTGATGTTTGTGTTTCATATTGGGTTCTTTATTGAACTACTTTCATCTTCAGCTGGAAACCTCCTCCAGGATCTGATCTTCACATTTCTTACAGTTTTCCAGGAGTTGATCAGTGACAGGACAATGTGCACAAATTCAGCAGCGAGAAATAAAAAGGCTTTTCCTTTCCTGCTGTACTCTTCCTACTGAGTTATTTAGTTCCTACTTAAGATTTAGTTGATGTTTGGATAGATGACACAATTACTGTCTGCATAGTTCCTCTGTGTTGAGTTCAAGTCCACAACAAGGAAATGAAATAAAAATATTTAAATATTCAACGTAAATATTCTGTATTTTTACTGCAACTTTGGTGTTTTCTCTTTATTGTTCTTTGTTTCAGCAAATCTTCATTAGTTATTTTTCATTTTGATCTGAATCATTAACAACAGTTTTTTCTTTTTCCAGATCATTATCTGACTGATGCAATGTTCACATTCACCTAGCACAAACACATGAACAGGTAGGACTTTGTTTCAAAGCTGAGGCTACTGCAGTAAATGTCCACTGAGATGATCTGAAACAAGACTCTGCACTCTGATGTTAACAGCTGTAGTAGCTCACAGTGTGTACAGTTGTGTATTACAATTGTAATTGTTGTATGGAAGCCCTGAGGGGGTATGATGACAAAGATTGTGCTGATTTTCTACGTAGATCTAAATAGTTTCCTCTCCTGTTTATGTGTATCTCTTGTGGCTGAAATGAGTATTACAACAACAAACATTGAAAAAAATCACGCATCGAACAACACTTTTCTTATTCACAAAAAGAAACTTAGAAACCTGTTGAGTCTCTGTAACTCATTTTATAACAGTCTAGACCTTCTTTATGTGATACGTGTCCTGACATCACTTCTGTTATGATTGGGCTCTATACAAAGAAAACTGATTTTAATAAAACTGATCACCATGACTTCTGTATTTATAACTACATTTATAAACATTACAGACCTTAAAGGAAGATCTTCTTCGTGCTGAGTGATCTACCAATCTGTCCTGTTTTAATAAAGTTCTTCTTCCTCTAATAAACCTGTCTCCTCTCTGACAGGGAGAAGATGATCTGGATCCTTCTGCTCGTCGGCCTGACCTCCTCTGTCTGTGGTTAGTAGGACTGAAACTAACAATTCATTTCATTAAAGATTAATCTGCTGATTATTTCCTACATTAATCCAATCAAACTGTTTATGAATGTAAAGAAAGTTGTGAAAAATCTCCCATAAAGACTTCCAGAGGCCAAAGTGACGTCCTTAAACTGCTTCTTTAGTTCAACCAACAGTTAAAAACCAAACATTATTTCATTCACTGTCATATATTACAAAGACAAACAGCAAACCTGCACATATGAGAAGCTGGAAGCAGCAAATATTTGGTTTTGTTGCACTAAAAATGACAATTAATGTAATCTAATTTCTATTTAAATGGATGAATCAAACACTAGTAGCTCTAGTGGTTAGTTTATGTGTAAGTCTCAGTACATCTGACAGAAATGAGGTGAAGATCGATGTCTGACTCTACATAACGTCTCTATTGTGCCTCTCTTTGCCCTCTCTCTCGTCTACAGGGATGTTTGTCTTGAAAAAGACTCCGACCTTCTATCAGGCAGAGGAGGACGATAACATCACCATCGGATGGGACAGTCCCATCATGTCCCTCACCATCCTGAGTTGTTTCTTCCAGTCAGAGCCTCTGAAGCTTTTCTATGAAATGGTTGACGGTGTGGAGTCCTCAGAGTCTCAGCATCAGCAGTTTGCAGGACGGGTGCAGTGTGACAAAGGCGCCCTCAGAGGAGGACGAGTCAGACTTCATGTGTCCAGAGTCACGACTGATGACTCTGGACGTTACTGGTGTGATCTGGCTGCTAATTATGACAAGATCAGGAGAAGATGGAGGCTAGAGACCACTGGTAAGCTGACTCAGCAGAACTCTAACCAGGACTCATGTTGCATTACACACTAAAAGTTTATACAGTGGACCTATTACCACCACTTCATTAAATGCATGGCGTCAAGATAAACATTCTAAATAATAGTGTAGATTTTTAATGTACATTTTTTGGAAACATTATTTGAAATAAAAAAACTGTTAAACTGGATTACACCGAATGTTAAGTGACTCTATTTTAGGAAACATTATTACTTACATAAGTACTTTGGTATTTTGTTTTCACAGAAGAAATAAGAGTTATTTTAATTAAGAAAGATTTTTTGAAAGTGTTTACTTTCAAAGTTTTAAGTAACCAAAACTCAATTTTGTAAGTTGAAAAACAGTCTTGGTTTGAGTACTTTTAGATTTTTTTGATTATACGAATAAAAATGTCAAAATGAAGTCAGTGTCCCCTTAAATTACTAAAGCTACTTGATCAAGAATGTTTGTTTAACTTACAAACTTGAGTTTATTTTACTTATCTGGGTTCACAGTGTAGCCTAATCAATGAACAAATTTCTACCAATTATTGATTCAGTGCTAATTAAAAATACCTTTTATTTGTAGAGGGAAAGCTAATTCTATGAACTCAATGTTGAACATTTGTTGAACGCAATTTCATTAGAGGTTGTCGTAATTTAAAAAGATCATGAATCTAACAGCCTCCTGATTTAAACCCACAGAACATTTCATCCTGAATGTGACCTCTGGTGGAGACAACAGTGATGTGTTCCTCACAACACCAATGTTACCTGAAGGTAGGTCAACATGCTGAGCTGTTACCATGGTTACTTATAGAGAAATAATACATCAGAGACCAACTGTTGTCATTTAAAGGCAAAAACTGGCTGGTTTTATCAACATACTTAACACAATTCACAAAACCACACACCCAAACTGCAAAATACCTCATATATCCTGCAAAATGAAGCACTGCTACCAAAACTACGTATAGCATTATCAAAATCAAACTTTTGCACCAAATGGCACACACTTCATTCATCTTACCAGATGTTTGTCTAACCAATGGCAAACATGTGACTTTATGTCAGATTGTTGTGTATTATACAGAGAACCTTGTTCAGTGCATTTAAAAAGTGCCATATTGAATTGCAAAATGTGTGTAAAGCTGACTTGAGAAGAGGTTTTGCTCTCTGTGTGTCAGTTTAAATAACTGTGCTATGCATGTCATTTTAGTGGGTTAGCAATTGGAAAAAAACTGTAATAATGCATTAGTATGTGTCAACAGACTGCAACAAACTTTATGTGATCAGCAGGTTTATTTTTCAAAAAGGTCAATAAGTTTGTTACAGTGCCACCATGTGGCCGAGTGCTGTAATTTCTGTTTTATGACTGATAGCTGATTGACCTAATGAGAGGCAGATATTTACTTGTTGTTATTTGTTTATTTAGTTTCTCATTGTCTCATTTTTACATTTGATGAACTGGTGTAAATGTTCTTGATGTGGTGGTCCAACACTACTGAGTAGATGCTCCTAATATCAGATACAAACACTGGTTTTATGTCTTCAGATCCAAACCACACAGCAAAAGAGCCGAAGAAGGAAAACAAATCAGCTTATTGGGATAACGTAAAAAGAGGTATCGGAGCTGCAAATGTCGGACTTGTAATATTTGGTTCTATAATATTAGCAGCACTCAATTTTCCCTCTTCTATTGTTTGGAATGTGATATACAAACAAGATTCTGCAAGTTGACTCTCAAACTGCACTGAAACAAGCTTTTGCTCCATACCAGCACTTTCAACTACTAACATATACTTAACTCATTAATCTGAATATATTGTAGTGGTGTGTGTTTGTACATATTGTATTGTATATATTTCATATTGAATGCAGTGATTGTAGATGTATATCTGAATGTGTTTGCCTTCGTCCATGCAGTCCATTGAAACTTGAGTCAGAGCATCCATCACAGTGGTGGATGTGAGAAAAGTTACTAGCTCACAATATGGGTCAGAGGAAACAGTGTGATCACAGTTTCGTACCATGGACAAAAAATATAGTAGTTTCTCGTTGGCTGAGATAAAAGATAAACCTGCCTACCTCATCTACCATGTATAATCTATGACATTTCACATTTTTTTTTACCCATTTTGTATTTAAAGCTCAATGTGAGGAATTTATTCATGATAAAATATATTTTTCTTTATATTCTATGGATCATGTAGCTGACTCCTGCAGGATGTAATGAAGTGTTCAGGTTCCCTGAAGATCCTTTAGATCTGCCTGTTCTGATGTGTTATGTACACTGGCAATAAGCTTTAACCTTTTCTTGTTGTAATGTGCAATTTAAACTGAAATGTACTGTTACTGTTTTATTGTTGCGGTTATTTACTGTGTTACTGATTATAATTCTTTCATTGTATGTGTGCTGTAAGAAAAGCTTTGAGTTGTTCACACTGCTATTAAGGATGAAGATCAGCAGAGGGAGCTCTTTACTTTAAGTTAGGTCGTCTTGTTTCAGTGGATTTTGTTTTCCAAGTTAAGGTTGTGAAAAGCTATCAAGCTTTCATTAGTTGCATTTTGGTTTAAAGTAGTTTCACTAAGAAGATTAATATTATATACGTATGTGATTTAATTGATAACATTCTTCCTCTTTTATTCACTTTATCTTATGAACTTTGGTTTTATTGAGTGTTTAAGATTTTATACCTTAAAGTTAAATAAATAAATCTAATGAATATTTCTGGAATAAAATAAATAAATACAAACTTTGTTGTTTCCATTTTTGTCAGAACTTTCCTTTTTCTGTGGTTGTAGTAAAACACCAACTCACATTATACTATGTGTACTATGTACAATAAGTACACATTATAATCAGTATGAAAGCACTGTAACAATGGCCATCATAATATTAAGATATAATCATTATTGCTGCTGTTCTTTTTATAATTCTGTGTCTTGTTGATTCCAGTCAAACTTATTCAATAGTCTTATAAAACATGTTATACTCTATATATGATTTTGTGTTTCCAGTTTCACTTCAAATCTCACATTCAATTTCTCTGAGGCTTCATATTAAAATCATCAACTGAAGGCGGCTGCAGTTTTCAGAAGCAGTGTCTCTCCACTGACCACAGTGCATGATGGGAAACTCTCTGCTTGCCCCCTAATATAAAACTTGTTATGCAATGCGTATTAGTAGTAGCCTCTTTGTTAGTCATTACAAAGTATGAATGCCTTATTCTGAATGAGCTCATTCTACAACTACTAGGCCATGAAGAGTTTCCCCTCAATAACCTGCTAATTACTGATTATTGACACTAACTGAGGAAGTTGTTGTCATCAATTATGATCTTAATGTGCTTTGTTCAGTATGGACATTATAAGGTGGTTGTACCACAAGAACGCTCATTCTCTCTTAATAACACTTAATAAATATGCTCTATTCTAATGTAACAAAACAGACAGTTGAACTATTAAAGGTGGTGGGCTGTTTTATTCATTTCATTATGTTTTTTTAAAGAAATCCATGAAAGAAAAATACCTAAATAGACAGATCAGTTTAAAGTCTTAACGTTTATTGTCATTGTTTTTGATCAACTTTTACTTCTTGACATTCTGGGTGTCTTGAACACACCCAAGTAATAACAGCCTCTCTCATATGAAAATAGGATTAAAAAATAAATGTACAAACAGTACATTAGGAAACTGTGAATCAACAAGACAACAGAATTATAACAACTAATTTAAACACAAAACCAAAGAATACAATGTAATACAAAAATATATATTTTATATTACAATTAGTTTTCTGACACTTTAAACAGATGTTGAAGGTAGAGAGTGTCAGAGTCTGTTGGTTTCATCAGTCAGGTGATAAACAGTTCTGATAGAAAGTCCTCCAGACAGAGTCCTGTTAGTCCTGATGGGTTGTGTCAACATCTGTACAGCTGCAGAGATGTTTCCTGTTAGCACGTTTCACTCACACGACCGGAGACTTTTCTTTTCTTTGTTTCTTTTTTTTTTTCTCTGTGGTAAATCTTCTGTCCGTCTGCTCGCGGCCACTTGTGACACCACGTGTTGTCTTCTTGAACTTATAATAAGCAGACGAGGCGTGATAGCTGGTCTTTCATGTTTACTTCACAACTTGCACATAACAACAGTTCAGTGCTACCCGCGTGGCTACAAACAACAACCGGCAGTAATGGAGTTCTTAACCTAGTGTACTCATAACATCACAGTAGGAGGTCCTCTAATGGAGCTACAGGCTATCTACAGTACTCAGATCAATGTCACGCCTCAACACACGTCACGAACACTCCTGCGTGTGTACATAAAGCTGTCGTACACAAATACAAATACAAACAGCAACTGGAGCACTTTAGGAGTTGAAAGGATCGAACCGACAACCTTCCGATTAGTGACCGACTCACTCTACCTCTGAACCACAGTCTCTCTGTCAGTATAGTATCTGTGGAACTTGGAACAAGGAAGAGACGATGACCACCCGTTTGTTTTAACTGCAGACAGCCAGGTGAGTAATGAATCCTATATTGATGTTGGTGTTCAGTGCGGTTATTTCTTGAATGACACCCTGGGCGAGACCCCCTTCTTGTTAGCCATTTCACACAATTCAGAAAAACAAAAATGTGCATGAACTATAAGCCTGTATTTATTATATTATATATATATATATTCTATGTATTAATAAATGTGCGTTATTTAGAAGAAAGTCGAGGTATGACAGTGGATCCCCTCCTTGTCTGTTCCATATAAGGGAGACCCAGAGGTGAAGTGCCCCAACCCCCCCTCCCCTTCTCTGGTGACAAAGCACACAGACACTGAAGAGTAGAGCTGTTAAGGCTGGGCAGCATGTGTAACTTCCTAAATCTGACTAGTTAATGAACTGTTAATATATGTTGACCTGCCCTTTTCAACCATCCAGTCTTCAATGTTACTAATTCTTTGATTTTGATGAACTCTCTATTTTGAAATGACAACGTTTGATGTGTTCAGATTTGGACACACTGGGTCAACTTGTATGGGACACTGTTAGAGATGTGTGTACCCAGACGTTTGTTGTTCAGTGTGGTTGATCTGTCCATAAAGCCATTTGTAGATTTCCTCAAGCAGTTTTATCCTTTTGTTAACTGTGATATTGTAATGCACCTGATCTGATAAAACATCATGTTTACTGAACATGCTGTTTTTATTGATGCATTTCAAACTTTTTATCACACGATGGTGTATGACTCTTGACTTGGAGGATTAAATAGTTTGTTCAACATATTTCAAGGGGACTTATCTACTTGTTTGGCTCTGATTCTTATATTGTAAGATCAGCATCGTTGTTTGTGTTTATTTATCATTCCTTTATATGTTGGCAGTATTTATATTGAACCCTTATTAAACATGTTTATTCCTTAAAACAACTAAAATAAAGTTAATATAAGTAAAGTTAAAGATAGTTATAAAAAGTTCATCAACCACTGACAACATATGTGTTGAACACAGTGTTCAACAGGGCAATATATGCTGTACCTAGAACAGGTTAGTCAAGTTTTCTCTCATTCTCACACAGTAAAATAATCACCTGGTACAAGGTTGTTCACCATTAGTTGGTGCTGTTGTTGCTTCCTTGTCTGTCCACGTACTTTCAGCACATGGTGTTTTTATTATATATGAAACTGTTGTTTCATTTTTATTTGTGGATTCACACAAACACATTTAATCAAACTTCATCTGATGATTGTTTTACTGAGTAACCATCAAAGATGTTGGATTGAACTCTCAATGTCCTCTTCAGCTCCATGTTTCCTGCTGATGGTGCAGAGTTTAACCTCTGGTGTCATCATATAAAAAGATATACATCACTATGTATGTGTTTATGACTCTTCACCGCTGTCTCCTCTCACAGGGAGAAGATGATCTGCTGGATCCTGCTGCTCATCAACCTGACCTCCTGTGTCTGTGGTTAGTTTCCACCTTCACTTTATTATCCATGAAGAGAAAAGTCCAAATACACTTTCAGACTTCCATCTTTCAATCTGTAAGGAGGAAGGCCTCTACAGCACTGAGAGCATCACTAAACTGTCCACAGAAACATCTCTAGATGGAGTTTAAAGGCTCACATGTTAAAGTTGTCACTTTGTCTGGTCCTCACTTTCCCTCTCTGTCTCCTCAACAGGAACATTTGTAGTGAATGTGACACAGACCTCCTATCAGGCAGAGGAGAACCATAACATCACACTGGAATGGACGTTCACAACCAACACTGACAGTTCCCTCAACTCTCTTTCTATCTACTGTCTACTGATTACTGATCACAAGGTTTCAGTCCTCTATGATCTACGTGATGGTGTCGAGGTCACAGAGTCTCAGGATGATCAGTTTAAAGGACGAGTCCAGTGTGACAAAGACGTCCTCAGAGAAGGACGAATCAGACTTCATGTGTCCAGACTCAGGACTGAAGACTCGGGCCTGTACCTGTGTGAAGTGAGAACAAATTACGGCTTGAGCTCTGACAGATGTCGACTCATTGTCACTGGTAAGTTGATTTTATAGAACTCAGTTAGTAAAAGAGGACTCAGAGTCTAAGACTATTAGTTTGGTGTGTTAGCATGCTAACATTAGCTAATTAGCACTAAACACAAACTAATAGCTGAGCTGAGTTACTTTAGTGTTAAGTTAAATTCCTCCTGAGGGGGACACGGATGGACAGACTGATATTTCCATCCACAGAGCTGCTGCCAGCGGCTGAAACTGTCCATCATAACGACCTGGAGCCATGAACCAGGAAACAGAGAAAATCAGCAAATCCTCACATTGGAGAAGCTGTAACTAGATAATGTTTGCTGTTTAACCACATTTTATATAATGTCCTTTACAGCAGCTGCTGATGAGCCCAAACCTCAGAGACCAACAGAGAGTCCACAAGCAGAGAGTCCACAACCAGAGAGTCCACAACCAGAGAGTCCACAACCAGAGAGTCGGGGAAGGATCGGCCTCTATGTTGGACTGACAGCAGCTCTACTGGCTGTCTGTGTCGGACTCTTCTCTGCCTCCTGTCACTGTTTGACTAAATCTGCTGATAAGAAATGAATCATCTCTGCAGCTGTACAGATGTTGACACAACCCATCAGGACTAACAGGACTCTGTCTGGAGGACCCTCTTTCTGTCAGAATGAGTCATCAGACTGTTTAACACCTGACTGATTAAACCAACAGACTCTGAGACTCTCTCAACATCTGTTTTAAGTGTCAGAAAACTATTTGTAATATAAGCTCTCTACAATGTCCCAGTTGTTTGAGTTGTCAGTGTATGAAGAGTTTCTCAGAGGAATCATTCACATTGAGCTGTAAGTTGGTTCAGTCATTGGTCGCTCTGTTCTCCCTCCAGCTGTTGTCAATCATCAGTCTTAAACAATGAGTCTGAATCAACAAGACAACAGAATTAGAAGAGAATTGTTCATTATTATATCTTAATCCTCCTGATGGATATTGTTACAATGCACTGGGTTTCTAATGTTCTGTTTATACATATTTTATATTTAAATAATCCTGTTTGTATTTGACAGAGTTATAGTATTGTATGTGTAAGTTTTTTTAATATCAGACACCCAGAATGTCAAGAAGTAAAAGTTTATCAAAAACAATGACATTAAACGTTAAGACTTTAAACTGATCTGTCTATTTAGGTAATTTTCTTCATGGATTTATTTAAAAAAAACATCATGAAATGAATAAAACAGCCCACCACCTTTAATAGTTCAAGTGTCTGTTTTGTTACATTAGAATAGAGCATATTTATTTAGTGTTATTAAGAGAGAATGAGCATTCTTGGGGTACAACCACCTTATAATGTCCATACTGAACAAAGCACATTAAGATCATAATTGATGACAACAACTTCCTCAGTTAGTGTCAATAATCAGTAATTAGCAGGTTATTGAGGGGGAAACTCTTCATGGCCTAGTAGTTGTAGAATGAGCTCATTCAGAATAAGGCATTCATACTTTATAATGACTAACAAAGAGGCTACTACTAATACGCATTGCATAACAAGTTTTATATTAGGGGGCAAGCAGAGAGTTTCCCATCATGCACTGTGGTCAGAGGAGAGACGCTGCTTCTGAAAACTGCAGCCGCCTTCAGTTGATGATTTTAATATGAAGCCTCAGAGAAATTGAATGTGAGATTTGAAGTGAAACTGGAAACACAAAATCGTATATAGAGTATAACATGTTTATAAGACAATTGAATAAGTTCGACTGGAATCAACAAGACACAGAATTATAAAAGAACAGCAGCAATAATTATTCTATCTTAATATTATGATGGCCATTGTTACAGTGCTTTCATACTGATTATAATGTGTACTTATTGTACATAGTACACATAGTATAATGTGAGTTGGTGTTTTACTACAACCACAGAAAAAGGAAAGTTCTGACAAAAATGGAAACAACAAAGTTTGTATTTATTTCTTTTATTCCAGAAAGATTCATTAGATTTATTTATTTAACTTTAAGGTATAAAAATCATCATAAAAAGTTCATAAGATAAAGTGAATAAAAGAGGATAAATGTAATCAATTAAATCACATATGGAGAAACCTTCCTGCTGCTTTCTGCTGCATTCCAGTTACAGAAACATTCAAACAACAACCACATTGCTGGATTCAGGTGTGTAATGATATTATCATAATGTAATATTAATCTTCTTAGTGAAACTACTTTAAACCAAAATGCAACTAATGAAAGTTGGACAGCTTTTCAGAACCTTAACTTGTGGAAAACAAAATCCACTGAAACAAGACGACCTAACTTAAAGTAAAGAGCTCCCTCTGCTGATCTTCATCCTTAATAGCAGTGTGAACAACTCAAAGCTTTTCTTACAGCACACATACAATGAAAGAATGATAATCAGTAACACAGTAAATAACAGCAACAATAAAACAGTAACAGTACATTTCAGTTTAAATTGCACATTACAACAAGAAAAGGTTAAAGCTTATTGCCAGTGTACATAACACATCAGAACAGGCAGATCTGAAGGATCTTCAGTGAACCTGAACACTTCATTACATCCTGCAGGAGTCAGCTACATGATCCATAGAATATAAAGAAAAACATATTCTATTGTCACAGCTTTAAATGCATAAAAGGTAAATAAAAGAGAAATTGAATAGATTATACCTGGTATATGAGGTACACCTGCTTATCTGTATTTCCTGTCAGCCAATGGGAAACTACTATTTTCTGTGTCCATGGTATAAGTTAAGAAAGTTGGACTACGTTTTCCAGAATCAACTCACCAGTGACATTCAGAAGCTGCCAGCAAATAATGTGTGTTCACTTCACACAGGTACGATGATAATAAATTATAATAATAATAATAATAACAGATGTTGGAGAGAGAGTGTGCATGTGTGTGTTAGTGTCTCTTGGTTTTATGATTCAGGTCTTGAACGAATGCTCTGATACAGAAGTGGGGTCCTCCAGAGTCCAGACAGAGTGCTGTTAGTTCGTTTTCTCTGAGAAACTCATATATGTGTATAATGTTTAAAGTAAAACGTAAAGCAGAATCCCGCACAGACAGCCAGTAGAACTGCTAGTGCCACTCCAACATAGAGGCCGATCCTTCGCTGACTCACTGGTTGTGGACTCACTGGTTGTGGACTCTCTGTTGGTCTCTGACCTTTGGGCCAATCAGCTGCTGTAAAGGACATTAAGAACAAAATGTGGGTGTTTGTGGAAAAATTTTACTGAAACAGAAAACAAACCCAACAACGGACTGACACAGAGAAAACAAAGACTCAACATAATCTTATTTTGCATCATTGGTTACCATGGTAACATATCAGCATAATTATTTACTTTACTAGATCTTCAATGTGCATATTAAAGATATGTTTTTTTAATTTTACTTCCTACAAACTATGTGTGGAAATTCAGCATAATACAATATCCCAGATACTCTGATGTTTCTATTAAGCGACTGAATTAAATATTTAAATTAGTGATAAATTATTAATAACTACAACTTTTTACTACAAACAGCAAATACTCCCCTGGTTCCAGTTTCTCAAATGTGAGGATTTGCTGACTTTCTGTTTCATGTCTGTCTAACTTTAATATGTTGTGTTTTGAACTGTTGGTCGGACAGAACAAACAATGTGAAGGTTGTAGGAGGAAGACTGTTGGGCTGTTGGTAGCTGCTCTGTGAATGTTAGTTTGTCCATTCATTTCTACCTCAGGGTGAATTTTACCTTTGGTGACCCCCCAAACGTTCCTTTTTCTGCCAACATCAGGTCAAAATATTCACACACTAAACTTGTTCCCAAGTACAGTTCCACTGAATCAACTTACCAGTGACACTGAGGCGACATTTACCCAAACTGCCACCATAATTTGTTCTCACTTCACACAGGTACAGGCCCGAGTCTTCAGTCCTGAGTCTGGACACATGAAGTCTGATTCGTCCTTCTCTGAGGACGTCTTTGTCACACTGGACTCGTCCTGCAAACTGTTCATCCTGAGACTCCGGGACTTCAACACCTTTACGCAGATGATACAGGACTTTGTCATTAGTAAACAGTTCACAGTAGATAGAAAGAGAGTTGAGGGAACTGTGAGTGTTGGTTGTGAACGTCCATTCCAGTGTGATGTTATGGTTCTCCTCTGCCTGATAGGAGGTCTGTGTCACATTCACTACAAATGTTCCTGTTGAGGAGACAGAGAGGGAAAGTGAGGACCAGACAAAGTGACAACTTTAACATGTGAGCCTTTAAACTCCATCTAGAGATGTTTCTGTGGACAGTTTAGTGATGCTCTCAGTGCTGTAGAGGCCTTCCTCCTTACAGATTGAAAGATGGAAGTCTGAAAGTGTATTTGGACTTTTCTCTTCATGGATAATAAAGTGAAGGTGGAAACTAACCACAGACACAGGAGGTCAGGTTGATGAGCAGCAGGATCCAGCAGATCATCTTCTCCCTGTGAGAGGAGACAGCGGTGAAGAGTCATAAACACATACATAGTGATGTATATCTTTCACATGATGACCCCAGAGGTTAAACTCTGCACCATCAGCAGGAAACATGGAGTTGAAGAGGACATTGAGAGTTCATTCCAACATATTTGATGGTTACTCAGTAAAACAATCATCAGATGAAGTTTGATTAAATGTGTTAATAAAGATGAAAGAACAGTTTCATATATAATAAAAACACCATGTGCTGAAAGTACGTGGACAGACAAGGAAGCAACAACAGCACCAACTAATGGTGAACAGCCTGATGGTTGTATCAGGTGATCATTGTGCTGAGGAATGAGAAGAATCTGCTCCACCCCTAGGTGTCATGAGTGCAAGTATGTTGTCAGTGTTTTTGATGCGCATTTAATTACCTTTAACATAAAACAAGTGCTAGGCAAGGATTAAAACTTTTAATTGCTTTTAATCCCAGTTACGCAAAATTCAATAATGAATTCAAAAGTAGTGTGCTCTGCCATATCAGGTCGTATATAAAGGAATGACAAAACAACTGCAAATAAACCCAAACAACGATGCTGTTCAGATCTTACAATATAAGAATCAGAGCCAAACACACACTGATATATACATCCCTCGAAATATGTTTGTTAGTATTAAACGTGCAGCTGTTCCTGCTGTTCTATTCAAATATACAGACTCAACCTTTACAACTGAAGTTAACTCCTGATTAACACCAACATCAATATAGGATTCATTACTGACCGTGTCTCCATTCAGATGATCTGTGAGTGTGTGTTGGTTCCACAGCTATCACAGACTACCCTTACACACTGTCAGTGGTCCTGTTCCTCCATACATAGTGACATTATACAGATGTACCCAAAGCAACGCTGGCCACGGATCCTTTCCTAGGTGGAGGTCTCTCTGTGTCTCCTCTGCTTTTATATGAATGCCTGATGAAAGACGTCATAAGCCGCTAACAGGTGGTAGGCGGAGTAAAACAAGACTGGGAGTCTACTGAGAGTTCCTGTACTTGGGAACAGAGGAGCTAAACTAAACACACCTTAGTTCAGTGCCACTGCTGAGTTGATTCAGTAGAACTTTCTCTTTCATTCAGCAGTTTTTTTTGGATAAATAAGATCTGAGGAAAAAAAGTATTGTGGACTACCACAGCAGTATCTGGGACATATGATACACCTTCATCTTTATAGTGACCAAATGGTTTTATTGATTTGGCTTTTTGCCATTAGAAATGCACATTTAGATTCATATACTGACATAAAATAGATGTGATTATAAATAGTGTGAGTAATACAGAAGAGATTTTAAAATAACCTTTACCCCCCCTCCCATCCATCTATTTTAGATGGAGAGAGGAGTCATCATTCAATAAAATATTTTTGATTATTTGGAAGGCAGGGTATAGTTCCATCCATTATATCTGATAACACTGTACCTACTTGTTGTTAGCTTTATATAATTATATATAGTTATAGTTATACTGAGATCTGTTGTGGATATTTAGGTTGATTTGTATGAATGACACAGATTAGTTTGGTCTCTTTACAGCAGCGAGGGATTTGCCCAAACCTGAGGCACAAAACACAAGAAGTCGGGGAAGACTCGGACTCTACTGTGCAGTTTAGACGTCTCTGTGGCTTAGAGGTAAAGTGGATTGTTCACTTATCGGAAGGTTGGCTGTTCGGTCCCACCCTTCGATCCTACTAACAATACACATACCGCTGCATCAGGTTGGCTTGCATAGCTGTCTGTTCACTGCTGCCAAGTTATGGTCAGCCATTCTCTCTCTATGCTTGTGGCTCCTTGAAATGTAACTGACTGTTTTATATTCATATGAATCATTTCAAACTTTATTTGTCAGACATTGAAAATGTTTCTTGTGTGTTTCAGTAAATCAGTTTAATAAATGAAAATGTACAATTTGATCAATCCACAGTTCCTTAAAGATTTTCTAAATAAATCAAATTAAAGGGAAACTTTTTGTAATCAATACTGCAACATTGTTTAGCTGCTGGAGGATTTTTATTTTCCCACCAATTTAATCAAATATTTTATTTCTTAGTTTAATGTTATTCTTATATCTATACAGTCTTATTATAATGATCTGTTGTGAGCAGAGCCTCACATGAACTCTTACTACAGAAACTGTGTTGAGTTTAAAGTCTGAAAGACTCAAAGAACAGCTGCTGTCTGACTGTGTGAATCCACAAATAAAAATGAAACAACAGTTTCATATATAATAAAAACATCATGTGCTGAAAGTACGTGGACAGACAAGGAAGCAACAACAGCACCAACTAATGGTGAACAGGCTGATGGTTGTACCAGGTGATTATTTTACTGTGTGAGAATGAGAGAAAACTTGACTAACCTGTTCTAGGTACAGCATCTGGTCCTGTTGAACACTGTTCATGACTCACACAGCATCATATGTTCTCAGTGGTAGATGAACTTTTATAACTGACTATCTTTAACTTTACTTATATTAACTTTATTTTAGTTCTTTTAAGGAATAAACATGTTTAATAAGGGTTCCATATAAATACTGCCAGCATATAAAGACAAAAGACAAAACAACTACAAATAAACACAAACAATGATGCTGTTGTCAGATCTTACAATATAAGAATCAGAGCCAAACAAGTAGACAAGTCCCCTTGAAATATGTTAAACAAACTATTTAAGCCTCCAAGTCAAGAGTCATACACCATCTCGTGATAAAAAGTTTGAAATGCATCAATACAAACAGCAGGTTCAGTAAACATGATGTTTTATCAGATCAGGTGCATTACAATATCACAGTTAACAAAAGGATAAAACTGCTTGAGGAAATCTACAAATGGCATTATGGACAGATCAACCACACTGAACAACAAACGTCTGGGTACACACATCTCTAACAGTGTCCCATACAAGTTGACCCAGTGTGTCCAAATCTGAACACATCAAACGTTGTCATTTCAAAATAGAGAGTTCATCAAAATCAAAGAATTAGTAACATTGAAGACTGGATGGTTGAAAAGGGCAGGTCAACATATATTAACAGTTCATTAACTAGTCAGATTTAGGAAGTTACACATGCTGCCCAGCCTTAACAGCTCTACTCTTCAGTGTCTGTGTGCTTTAGTTCATTTCAGTCACCAACAGACAGAAAGATGACATGGGCTATAAAACAGAACACGGAGCGATAATAGAAGCTGGAAACAGTTTGTTGGTATTAAACGTGCAGCTGTTCCTGCTGTTCTATTCAAATATACTGACTCAACCTTTACAACTGAAGTTAACTCCTGATTAACACCAACATCAATATAGATTCATTACTCACCTGGTTGGCTGCACTTCATACAAACAGGAGAGGGTCGACTGTGGCTCAGAGGTAGAGTGGGTTGCTCACTGTTAGGAAGGTTGCTGGTTTGATCCTCACAAATCCCAAAATGCATCAGTTTCTGTGTGTCTTTATTTAGCAGACTATGGCAAGCCATTTTGATATTTAACAGCTAGACTGGATATGTGTTGCAGATATGTCTAATTCAGTTTTGCCTAGTCAAAAACAACATTTCAGATATCTGCAACTACATTCTTCCTAGGACAGATGATGTCACTTTTGCCATTCATTTGTATGGGTTTTCTCATTACGGATATCTACAATTCAGTTGCAGATATCCACTATGTGAATTACGGATATCTGGAATTGAATTGTAGATATCCGTAATTCCAGTTAGTATGTATATCCAGTCTAGCTGTTAAATGTTAAAATGGCTTGCCATAGAAAGCAACGTGATAAAGACACGCATCAACTGGAGCTGTTGACCCTACACAATCTTGTACTACTACTGTTCTAAAACTACCTTACATCTCTACTGTCATTATAACGATCCAGTAACTACTTAACCTTCCACATCCTCGTTAGCACTAATAATGCCACATCTGTTTTATTGTCCTTATAAACTATATAAACAGTTTAAAACTAAATGGTAAGCCTGAAATGATATCAGACCTGATCAAATGAATTTGTATTTCACAATATATATCCATCATTATTTCTTCCAGACATTGATCTGAGTACTGTAGATAGCCTGTAGCTCCATTAGAGGACCTCCTACTTTTGAGTGTTTTTAATACATATAAATAATATTCTGTTCTTTTTTACTGAGTAACCATCAAGTGAGGAAATGTGCATTCCAGTTGTTTTTCTTTTCTATTTTTTTTTACATTTTAAATCGCTGTCACGCACACAGCATGCGCACACAAGCTCCTCCTTTACCACTCCACTGAGACAGACAGCGCGCACAGCAAGGGCACGAGCAGCAGAGTACACGTGGGCTGCTATTGTGATATGCAAATGTCAGATGACGTCACCTGAGCTGTCTGACACAGTGGCCTCTCCCACAGACACTCTACTGTGATGGAGACTGTGGCTCAGAGATGTTGGCGACCTCTCTGGTGTTATTGGAGACTTTATCAGTTACGGTGCTCAACGAGCAGCGGGTGCTGCTGTGAGTCCCTCCCCGTCCAGAAGCACTCACAGGCGGCCAGTCTCACAGTAGCAGTCCGAGCAGAGGAGACGAAGCTGCTTTCCTTACCGAGGAGTTGGTAAAAATGCTTTCCTGTGGAACATGCGCGCAGATGGCACTAGGGCCGGGGGGGCATGACCCCCTCAGATTCATAGTGACCCCCTCAGATTCATAGTGAGCAGGGAGCACTCAACTGTGGGGTTACGTTGTTCAGAGCTCCAAGTTCCGACTTTCAGTGTAAATTGAACACACCATAAGCCACGACTCTCACAGACTATAGGGAATTCCTAATAGTACTACTTCTGTCATTTAAAATGTGAATTTCATTATTATTTTTTTCATACCTTAAAGTTCAATAAGTAAATCTAAGGATTATTTCTGGAATAAAAATAAATAAATACAAATTTTGTTGTTTCCGTTTTTGTCAGAACTTTCCTTTTTCTTTACCCTAACTTATAAATGAAGCCTGGACGACATATTAAAAGAGACTGATGATAAACATGTCTACCTCATTAATACTCTTAATGTCCTAGTAGTTGTAGAATGAGCTCATTCAGAATAAGGCATTCATACTTTATAATCACTAACAAGAGTCAGTATGCTGCATGCTAATAGGTAGATAGTTAATGGTCAATATGTGAGCCTTAATATGAAGTGTTACCAACTTTTCTTCATGTTTTAATCTTAAAAAATGATTCCATTCAACTTATTGAAGGATTATAAATGTTCTGTGGTTGATGACAATTTCTATGAGCCAGAGAAGCTGAATAAATTAATCTCAAATATTCCAGATCATTTCATTCTGAGGTGACACAAACATTTGATCACATGGGATGTCAACATCAGCACAGTCTCATGTTACAGGAAACAAGAAGTCATCCATTTGGGGAACTTGGTGAATATTGTTGAACGTTCCCAACAGTCAGACAACTCTTTATCTTTCTGTTTGTAACTGTGAGGACATTCTGACTGTTGATTGATGGCTTTAATATCTTTGAGTTTGAGGAGGACAGGGGCTTTAAAGTTCTATGAGAAATAAAGAATAACAGCTTTTATTTCTATACTTTCACTTTGAAGTAAAATCATGTGACTAAAGCTCCTCCTCTGGATTTTGTCTGTCTGAATCTGAGCTGATGCAAGAACACAGTGAATTGCTCCATATAAAATCACCTACTTCCTCCTGTAACATTCAGACTGTAGTGAATCAACTCGTCCAGTTCAGACATAAAGTGTGACAGCTTGCTGCTCCATCAACTACAAAGTAAGTAACTCAAACCTTTGATTTACTGTCAGCACAGTTTGAATTGTGTACAGTGGTTCATTCACTGCTGATATGTTTGATCCAATGTCGACTCGGATTAGAAAACAGTTTAAAAATGGCTCTAAGTGTATTTGAGATTAATGAGCTGGATAAATACAGAGTTTGGAGGTTTAATCTTCATCTTGATGTGATAGAAAGAGTCAAATGGCTTAATTGATCAGTTGATCAAAACAACTTAATTAACAATTTTTATTAACATATATAATCTGTTAGGAAACAAAAGTGCCAACAACTCTGTGGTTCCAGAATCGTAAATGTGAGGAACTTTTCTCTGTTTTATATAATTTTAAATTGAATATCTTTGTGTTTTGGACTCTTGGACGAGCAGAAATAGGCAGTCTGAGGACGTCACATTGTACATTAGGTGGTTGAGAGGCTTTTTCACAATATTCTGACCTTTTATGAGTAAAACAATAGATTAAATGAAAACATAATCAGCAGATTAATCAATACTGGAAAAACATCCATGATAGTATGTTTTTTTATGGCTGAACTTTTATATCAGCTGATCTGGAAAGTTCACAATAAAGTTTAAAATCCAGTTCAGCAGGTTGGATGGTCTTTAGAAAGTTTCTAACAGCGAGGATTAAAGAGTTCTACCAGAGATGAAATGAAAAAATGTAAACAACAGTGTTTCCTTTCCAGATCAGTGTCTGACCGATGCAATGCAGCCAGAAAGTTGTTCAGCAGGAAAACTGCGCCATCGCTCGCTCGTCCTCGTTCACACGCTTGGGGAGGAGTTCATGGTTCCTGGGAGCAGCTGACAGACAACACACCTAGCACAAACACATGAACAGGTAGGACTTTGTTTTAAAGCTGAGGCTACTGCAGTAACTGTACACTGAGATTATATGAAACAAGATTCTGCACTCTGATGTTAACAGCCGCTTTAATATCTAGTAGCTCACAGTGTGTACAGCACAACAATCAGCACAGAAACATGACATGGTGCTGATTGTAATTGTTGTACGGAAGCCCTGAGGGGGTAGGGACAAAAGATTGTGTTGATTTTCTACGTCAGATCTAAATAGTTTTCTCTCCTGTTTATGTGTATGTCTTGTGGCTGAAATGAGTATTACAACAACAAACATTGAAAACAATCACGCAGCGAACAAAACTTTTCTTATTCACAAAAAGAAACTTAGAAACCTGTTGAGTCTCTGTAACTCATTTTATAACAGTGTAGACCTTCTTTATGTGATAAGTGTCCTGACATCACTTCTGTTATGATTGGGCTCTATACAAAGAAAACTGACTTTAATAAAACTGATCACCATGACTTCTGTATTTATAACCACATGTGTAGTTTAATATTATCTGAAGGATGAAATGATTCTTTAAAGCAAACCAAACAAACTCCAGTTATACGACAAAGACAAGACTGATTTTATGACACTCTTACAACAGAAATGCTCCTTTGTGACCTTTCACTTTATTTCTGACTGATTTATAAACATTACAAACCTTAAAGGAAGATCTTCTTCGTGCTGAGTGATCTACCAATCTGTCCTGTTTTAATAAAGCTCTTCTTCCTCTAATAAACCTGTCTCCTCTCTGACAGGGAGAAGATGATCTGGATCCTTCTGCTCGTCGGCCTGACCTCCTCTGTCTGTGGTTAGTAGGACTGAAACCAACAATTCATTTCATTAACGATTAATCTGCTGATTATTTCTTCCATTAATCCAATCAAACTGTTTATGAATGTAAAGAAAGTTGTGAAAAATCTCCCATAAAGACTTCCAGAGGCCAAAGTGACGTCCTTAAACTGCTTGTTTAGTTCAACCAACAATTAAAAACCAAACATTATTTCATTCACTGTCATATATTACAAAGACAAACAGCAAACCTGCCCATATGAGAAGCTGGAAGCAGCAAATATTTGGTTTTGTTTCACTAAAAATGACAATTAATGTAATATAATTTCTTGGAATGAATTAAATGGATGAATCACACACTAGTAGCTCTAGTGGTTAGTTTATGTGTAAGTCTCAGTACATCTGACAGAAATGAGGTGAAGATCGATGTCTGACTCTACATAACGTCTCTATTGTGCCTCTCTTTGCCCTTTCTCTCGTCGACAGGGATGTTTGTCTTGAAAAAGACTCCGACCTTCTATCAGGCAGAGGAGGACGATAACATCACCATCGGATGGGACAGTCCCATCATGTCCCTCACCATTCTGCGTTGTTTCTTCCAGTCAGAGCCTCTGAAGCTTTTCTATGAAATGGTTGACGGTGTGGAGTCCTCAGAGTCTCAGCATCAGCAGTTTGCAGGACGGGTGCAGTGTGACAAAGACGTCCTCAGAGGAGGACGAGTCAGACTTCATATGTCCAGAGTCAGGACTGATGACTCTGGACGTTACTGGTGTGATCTGGCTGCTAATTATGACAAGATCAGGAGAAGATGGGGGCTAGAGACCACTGGTAAGCTCTTTAAGTTGATTTGAAATGAAAAGCAGAAATGCTCTGTGCACTGCAGCACTGTACAATGGAAGTGTTACTGTCATACTAATACACATTTGACCCCATAGAACATTTTGTACTGAATGTGGCCCAGACCAATGATGGAGAGAGCAGTGATGTGTCCCTCAACTCATCAAAGTCTCAAGTGGCAGCAACTAAAGGTCAACATGGTAAGCTGTTACCATGGTTACTCATTAAGTAACACTGTATAAATATCGCATGAAGTTTACCTTTTAACTTTGATGCATAAATCTGATTACAAGGTAAAACATTTCTCTAGTTTGGTCCATAATTTCTCCCAGTTTTACTTTAATGTTGTACTCAAACAGTTCAATGATCTGGGAACATACCTTTCCTTAGTGGTTGAAGCTTTCTGCATTTGTCCAAACGTTCTTGCTGTGATAATGCTCCTCCTGATGTCACATACAGTATAAAACACTGGTGTTGTGTCTTCATGCAGGTGCAGGACAGCCACCAGGAAGCCCAAAACATGAAGTCATAGCTCCACTATTAATAGTAGCTGTGGTTTTTGTTTCTGTAATCTTGGCAACTTGGACATTTCTGACAGCATGTGCTTGTGAAGACCGAGGACAACAGCGTATGTCTGCTTTATTATTTGTTTTAATGGAACTTGTTCTGATTTATTTGTGCCCATTGTTCACCTGCACTTCCTGTTTTCTCATGTCAACCATACAGCTCAAGACCAGGATGGACGTTACATCGTGCTTCCGATTGAGATAGAAAACGAGGAGGAGTTATTTAAGTGAGCTGATTCAATGTCCCCATCCTGACCCACTCCAGATGTGAGTGGACATTTGGCTGAGCTGATTTTGGGATCCTATTTCACTTTTTACAGTCTGGGTTCAAACTGCTAGAATGAAGCACTAAAATGAAGGTAAAGTTACGGTTAATTATCCTCTTCCCTGTCCATGGATGCTTGGATTCATCCTCACAGTAACAGCTTTATAACAAGTGGGTTTCTAGCTACCAGAGACAAATATGTATATAGTGAGTTTGTCTTCTTTTTGATTTAAGTGTTTTCTACGTCTCACTGAGCCGACCTGATACAACTTGCAGAGACTTGAACGAGTCTCACACTGGACTTTAGATCCCAAATAGGTTTCATTAGACTGGAAAGGCAACGTCGCCACAAGCTAACATGACAAAGAGCAATGTATATGTGGACACCAAATGGATTACATTGTGCTGATGCCATTATGTGAACAAATTATGACTCGCTACATAGTCAAGATAAAATGCATTATCAGTGCTTAAAAGAATCACAAAATACTGTATCTATAATCTGAGGAAACATCAAAACATATCTAAAAAGCAATGATTTCTTTAATAATGTGATCTGTTTGCTTTTATATATTTATATATGGAAATGTGTCCTTTTTCATTACTATGCAACAATAATACAGACTCAGTGTGAGTATTTCCAAAATACTTGTTTACTGTGATGTCCATATGTCAGTTTCTGCAAGTTGATTCTTATACACTCAAACAAGCCTGTGCTCCACTTGCAGCCAAGTTACTAATCACACATACTTTATTGCATATTCTTACTCTAAGTATGCTGTAATGGTATATACAGTATTTACACATATAGATTTCATATATTTAACACAGAATATTTTCATCTCTTCTCTTTTTTGTGAGGGAGATAAAAAGAAATGAGGGAGAGAGGTGCAACAGTGGTCCAACTCCACAACCCTTAGATTCTAAATCTGAAGCATTTGTCTTTTATATTTATTATTGTTATATTTCTGCATTTTAAATTGTCTAAAGAAATGTTTTAAAAGCACTTCTGACTTTGTGAAGCACTTTGTAACTTAAAACATAAAATGTGAAAAATAAAAAATAAACTTTGCTATTATCTAACTGTGTAAATGTATTGTGTGCTTGTAGGGGCATGGAGGGATTGTGTTTTCCCATTAGTTTTTATTATAAACAAAAGCATGACTTCCTGTGTACCACAACAGTTTATTATTATATGAGGTGGACATGTTTCTCAGTATTAGTTCAATAAAGTGCACACAGTGCAGATCTCAGATCTGTCTAATAAGTGATAAGGCATCTTATCAAAATAATAAACATCATATTCAAGTAACTAAATATGCATTCAAGTGTTGAAAATGTGTTTTGGGTATTTCTGTTCCTTGCCCCACTTTATGAAATATGATTGAGAATGTGTGATGCATGCTTTGGTCAATCTGGAATAGTCCTTCAGGTTCTTGGAGGAAATTATATATTTTTTTTCAGGTCAACATGAAGTAAAGATCAGTGTGTGGGTTAGATATCAACAGAACTCTAATAGTAAAACTATGTAGTTTTATACAGTGAATTCCCCCTGCTGCAGTTTAAGCTGCTGGCCACCAACGTCCTGTAGAGGTAGATACAGGTAGGCACAGATAGACAGGTAGATACAGGTAGGCACAGATAGACAGGTAGATATAGATAGGCACAGGTAAACACAGATAGACAGGTAGATACAGGTAGACACAGGTAGACAGGTAGTAGGTGTTGCTGAGAATCTCCGCCCACGTTCGTCAACAACTTGGTGAGCTATGGTGAGTTGATTCAGGAGAACAAGAGTCTACAGCCTCCCCAGCTGTTCTGTGAGGCTGTACTTAGGAACAGTGGAGCTTTGGAACTAAACACTCTTAGTTTAGTGTGTTATATTTAGTGTATTGTACAGGTAGGTGGCGCACTCATCTCCGCCTCCGGGCGACAGAAGCGCGTAAAGCTGGCGCTGATGTGAGGCGTATGAACGCGCGAAGGCAGCGGGACTAGAAAAATAGAAATAATACCAAATCAACAGTTCAGTCAGTCAGGGAGCAGAGCAAAACATAGTGGTATGTGGGAGCATCGAACCCCCACTCTGCCTCTGAACCACAGCACCCCTCTAAACCGCCTCATTATTTGGAGGAAGATAATTAAACTTCATGACCACAGAGCATAAAATAATCTGTAGTCTTTACTTCACATCGAAACTATAAATTCTGATTCTGTTTTATAACAATAAATGTCTTTATTCGTTAATAGAACTCCCCTCCCCCACTCACAGACTGTTTCTCTTTCTCTCTTTCTCTTTCTGTTTTGGGTTCATCAACATTCAACAAACAGACATCCTGCACAGTCCGCTCAAAGATCGTTTCTTAAGAAGGATTCAGAAGGATTTGGTCTAACTGAAGACAAACGAGGTCAGTTGTGTATCCTTTATTCATAATGCTCTTAATCATAAGTTGACTTCGGTTGTAAAGATTGAGTCTGTTTAATTATCTTTACGATGATGTATGAACAATAATGTATGTGAGCCATTAAACAGCAGGAACAGCTGCACATTTCATATGAAGAATGTGTGTCCTGGTTATATTATCGCTCTTGTTCTTCATTTCAAGGGGACATATTCACTTTGTACTCCTTGCATTACCAATCGTTACTTCAGATCAGCATAAAGTAGGATATGATTCTTGTTATTGTGATTGTTATTGTTTATTTACAGTTGTCTTTCCCTTATATGCAGACAGTATTTATGTTGCTGCCTAATGGAACAAAATGTTGATTCCTTAAAACAGCTAATTGTTTACATCGGTGTTATTCGGTAAAGTAATAAAATACTCAGAAAACACTGACAACACTGAAACTCACTGAGACAAGGAATTTACGCCCATTTGGTCCTGCTGTATATTTGTTCACCACTAGGTGGAAGCTTTGTTGCCTCTTAGATGTCCACATATTTTTGGTCACATAGTGTTTTTATTATATTTGAAGCTAAATTTGGTTCCGTTTCATTTTTAATTATGGAATCACACACATCAAATATGTTGGATTGTTTTCTTCAGCCAGCAGCAAAGCAGCTCAGTGAACCCCTGGATCCTCATGTTGACACGTTTTTATAGTGGAGAGTTTATCTACTGACGCCATCTTGTGTCAGAAATACATTACTGCAGCTTAGACATTTTTAAAATTAAAAAAAAACAGACTTTACATTATTGTGGTTGTTTTTATCATCAGCATTGAGTCTTGGTGTGCAGTGAGGAAATGCTTTGGTCAGCTGTGTGTAATAATCAGGATAATAAATACAAAGGAGTGTTGTAATGACTACAGACAGACTGTAGATGTTTGTTCTGGTACATGTGAGGACTGAACTTTGACCTCATGTGTTTATGACTCTTCACCGCTGTCTCCTCTCACAGGGAGAAGATGATCTGCTGGATCCTGCTGCTCATCAACCTGACCTCCTGTGTCTGTGGTTAGTTTCCACCTTCACTTTATTATCCATGAAGAGAAAAGTCCAAATACACTTTCAGACTTCCATCTTTCAATCTGTAAGGAGGAAGGCCTCTACAGCACTGAGAGCATCACTAAACTGTCCACAGAAACATCTCTAGATGGAGTTTAAAGGCTCACATGTTAAAGTTGTCACTTTGTCTGGTCCTCACTTTCCCTCTCTGTCTCCTCAACAGGAACATTTGTAGTGAATGTGACACAGACCTCCTATCAGGCAGAGGAGAACCATAACATCACACTGGAATGGACGTTCACAACCAACACTCAGAGTTCCCTTAACTTCCTTTTTATCTACTGTAGACTGATTACTGATTACAAGATCTCAGTCCTGTATGATCTAGATAAGGGTGTCGAGGTCCCAGAGTCTCAGGATGAACAGTTTAAAGGACGAGTCCAGTGTGACAAAGACGTCCTCAGAGAAGGACGAATCCGACTTCATGTGTCCAGACTCAGGACCGAAGACTCGGGCCGGTACCTGTGTAACGTGAGAACAAATTATGGTGCGAGCTCTGAAAGATGTCAACTCAGAGTCACTGGTAAGTTGATTTTATAGAACTCAGTTAGTAAAAGAGGACTCAGAGTCTAAGACTATTAGTTTGGTGTGTTAGCATGCTAACATTAGCTAATTAGCACTAAACACAAACTAATAGCTGAGCTGAGTTACTTTAGTGTTAAGTTAAATTCCTCCTGAGGGGGACACGGATGGACAGACTGATATTTCCATCCACAGAGCTGCTGCCAGCGGCTGAAACTGTCCATCATAACGACCTGGAGCCATGAACCAGGAAACAGAGAAAATCAGCAAATCCTCACATTGGAGAAGCTGTAACTAGATAATGTTTGCTGTTTAACCACATTTTATATAATGTCCTTTACAGCAGCTGCTGATGGGCCCAAACCTCAGAGACCAACAGAGAGTCCACAACCAGAGAGTCCACAACCAGAGAGACCACAACCAGAGAGTCCACAACCAGAGAGTCCACAACCAGAGAGTCCGGGAATGATAATCCTCTATGTTGTACTGGGACTGGCAGCAGCAGCAGTTCTACTGGCTGTCTGTTGTTGTTACTTTAGACGAAACGAGAAACAACCCATTAGGACTAACAGATGATGTTGAGAAAGGAAACGTTTATGCAGCTGTATAAATGTTGAGTTTTAAGTGTCAGAAAACTATTTGTAATATGAAATGTATATTTTTCTGTTAAATGGTGTTCATGTTACTACAGGTTTAAGTTTAAATGAAGTTATGTAATAATGTAATGTCATAAATGAAGTAATGTTAATGATGCTTCCACTGTGATCCCAGATGTTCCATGTTTGATGTCAGACAGTTAACATCAGAAGAAGAGCAAAGACATCTAAACAGCCATCGTCTGATTGATCCTCCACTGTAAGCTCTCTAAAATGCCCCAGTTGTTTGAGTTGTCAGTGTATGAAGAGTTTCTCAGAGGAATCATTCACATTGAGCTGTAAGTTGGTTCAGTCATTGATCGCTCTGTTCTCCCTCCAGCTGTTATCAATCATCAGTCTTAAACAATGAGTCTGAATCAACAAGACAACAGAATTAGAAGAGAATTGTTCATTATTATAATACAATGCACTGACTTTATACTGTTTATAATGTGTACATATTGTAAATAAATCTCTATATGAAAGAAGTATTTTAATAGTCTTTAATAAAACATATTGTATTGTATATATTTCCTATTGAATGCAGTGATTGTACATGTATATGTGAATGTGTTTGCCTTCCTCCAGGCAGTCCATTGAAACTTGAGTCAGAGCATCCATCACAGTGAACATCATGTCTCATCATGTGTTCTACTGTAGCTGTCAGAGCTGTGCTGCTGCAGTTCAAAGTGCACATTGAACTTCAAACTTTGAATCATCCACTGATTTAATCCGACAATGATGTTGCTGTTGTTAAAATAGGTTTGCAATAATTAATAATAATAATAAATAACACTGTATGGTCTTCCTGCAGATTTATAGAGTATCTGTGATATTTCAACAGTTTCTCTTTGTCTGTAGAGATGTAGATTATCAACAAAGTACATGTGACAGTTCATGAACATACCCTAACCATAATTTGTTTTTGTACCTAAACCTAACCAAAACTTAACCACAGTGATGTAATATCAGACAATATCAACTAATAAGATGTTGAAATATTACAAATAATCTATAAACTATGTGTAGCAGGACGATCCAAATAAAGAGTTATCCAATAAGTAATAAGCCAATTAGCGTGTCTTAAAACATATTTTATAAAATAATTTTTCTTTAGACGTCCTCGGCTCTGTGTGTATACATATCTCACACTTGACTTGAATTCTGGATCCAGTATGTCTGTATCTCTTATGAAGATCTTTCTCAGTTCTCATCTTACTAAAATAAAGTTCAGCAAGTAACCAGGCAGCATCTGTTCTTTGTGTTCTTCACACTTCAAACTAACAGATTCTGTAAATCTGATCAAACTCACTTCTTTTGACATCTAACAGGATTTTTTTGATTGGAATAAAATCTCTGAATATTCATCTACCCAAACTGCAGGAAGAGAAGATACAATTATTATTCAGCTTCTGAGTCTTAAACACCAAATCATCAAGTTGAGATTCACCCAGTTCACTGAGAAACATCTTCTGGACAAACAATGAAAGGAACGTCAAAAAACTTTACTGAAGTCAGGAACAAACACAACATAGACCTTTATTTTCATTTAATTCATCATTTTATTAAAGAAATAAAATAATGAGAAATAGGACATGTTAATATTTGCATTATATTTTAAACAGACTTCCCTTGAAAACTATCCATGGATCACAAACTGCTTGTTAGCTACAATCAAACTACATTAACCACGTACAGCACGTACCAGCATTAATGTTAAATACTACTTTTAAATATAACTTAAAGCCCAAACTTTACATATCTGTGCAAAAGATTATCTGTCGAGAAAACAGTCAATAAAATAATTGGAAGACTAAAATAATTAGAAGGTAGATAAAATAAAATAAACATCACAAATAAACATCTGAAATGGATTAAAAATAGTTAAACTATATGATAGGACTGTGTATTGACAGGGAGCTGATACATATCACAAGACAGGGTTTACAATTATTACAATATGTTGACAAAATGAAACCACTGCCACAGATCATGTAAAGTGCTAATTCAAATGCAATAAAGTGTTTGTGAGAATCGCTACAATATCATGAGATACTCAATCAATACTGAAGTGTATTGATATTTTCTTACACCCCTATAGATTACAGTTTCAGTTGCACAACAACACAATAAAATCATTGTTACAGGTCAGACCACACAACAACAGAAAGCTGTAGTTTTGTTGATGTGTTCAGTCTGCTGCTCCCAGACCAGAGGATCAAGAAACACATGCAGGGACAGTAACACAGTATTTATCGTTTGTGTTATTCTGAAACATAAAAACACACCTTAATGTCCTGCTATATACTCAGAACTCTGGATTCTGATTGGTTAGAAGGTGTGCATTAACTTTAAGTAACCAGACAGTATAATAAATATAACTGGAAAATTCCAAAATAAATTTTTATTGTGTCTTGCTCTGGCCCATATGTTAATACCATGTCTTTAGCTAGCTAGAGGTAGCACAATTAAACACATTAACCAAAGCTAGCGATTGCTAATCTCTAGCTTTGGTTAATGTGTTTAATTGTATTATTCTCCTGAAGGAGCGCTAATGTAAATTAAGGAACAGCTCATAGTAGGGTAAAATATTTAAGGTGTATTGCACTTATTTTGTTTTAATATTAAAATCATTCAGCTTTAAATTGTTTGTTTGTTAGCCGCCTTCTAATTATCTTTAGCTAGCCAGCTAGCGCTAACTTATTAATGCCTTGTCATTCTCTGTAGCTAGCTGTGTGTGTGTGTGTGAGGCAGGCTTTGGTTGTCATGGCAATCAGGGGAGGCCACAGCAGCTGCGCCGAAAAACGTACAGAAGAATAGTAATAAGTATAGTTTGCAAGGCACAATAATAATTAAGCTTTACATCTTTAAATGTAAATATTAATCACTTAATAAAACAATCTTAATGTCAACTTCATTTAGCTCAAAGCACTGCACGGCTGTAGTCTTTGTACAGTTGTTGAGGAGAGTTTACAGGAAATAAAAAGTAAAGCAGTACAGTAGTACTACAGCCAGAGCTAATGTACAGCAGCAGCTAGTTGTTCCCTGGTTTGGTGGCGGTTGTCTCTGTTGTTGTTTGTCTGCTGTAAAGAGATCAAACAAATATGTGTCTGTTATTCATTTGATCAGAAAACATTTTACTGAAGAAGAAAACTAAATAACCAACAGATTAAAGTAAAGTTAAAGAATGTTCATTTATTTACAGCATTGTCTGTTATTATATTTCTAACATGCCTCTTGAAGGAGTTTTTATTAGTTTAGAAATGGCAGAATAGGAATAGTAGCTTTTTAAAGTGAGTTTGATGATGTATGTTTTTGCTTGTTATTACCACCAGATGGCGTCAATGTGATGATGTCATTAACTCCTACTCTCAGGTCCTTTAAGGTCACACAGTTCAAACACTGCAAACTTATGTGTGGAACCTCATGAGGACGTATGTGTAGCAGGTATGTTCTTAAACAGACAGACGTGTTTGTCTGAGTCATCAACTGTTGATGTGTCTATAGAGGCTAGTTCAGCAGCCCAGACACTGATAACTGCAGTAGAATATCAGCAGCACTTTTCTGTTCATTAAAAACTGAAATTAATCTGATAAAAACCTTCTAATGAACCAACTCACCAGTGACTCTGAGTCGACATTTACCAACGTTGCCACCATAAGTTGTGAATACTTTACACAGGTACAGGCCCGAGTCTTCAATCCTGAGTCTGGACACATGAAGTCTGATTCGTCCTTCTCTGAGGACGTCTTTTCACACTGGACTCGTCCTTTAAACTGTTCATCCTGAGACTCTGTGATCTCGACACCATCCCTTAGATTATAGAGGACTGAAACCTTGTGATCAGTAATCAGTTCACTGTAGATAAAAAGGAAGTTGAGGGAACTGCCAGTGTTGGTTGTGAACGTCCATTCCAGTGTGATGTTATGGTTCTCCTCTGCCTGATAGGAGGTCTGTGTCACATTCACTACAAATGTTCCTGTTGAGGAGACAGAGAGGGAAAGTGAGGACCAGACAAAGTGACAACTTTAACATGTGAGCCTTTAAACTCCATCTAGAGATGTTTCTGTGGACAGTTTAGTGATGCTCTCAGTGCTGTAGAGGCCTTCCTCCTTACAGATTGAAAGATGGAAGTCTGAAAGTGTATTTGGACTTTTCTCTTCATGGATAATAAAGTGAAGGTGGAAACTAACCACAGACACAGGAGGTCAGGTTGATGAGAAGCAGGATCCAGCAGATCATCTTCTCCCTGTGAGAGGAGACAGCGGTGAAGAGTCATAAACACATACATAGTGATGTATATCTTTATATGATGACACCAGAGGTTAAACTCTGCACCATCAGCAGGAAACATGGAGCTGAAGAGGACATTGAGAGTTCAATCCAACATCTTTGATGGTTACTCAGTAAAACAATCATCAGATGAAGTTTGATTAAATGTGTTTGTGTGAATCCACAAATAAAAAATGAAACAACAGTTTCATATATAATAAAAACACCATGTGCTGAAAGTACGTGGACAGACAAGGAAGAAACAACAGCACCAACTAATGGTGGACAGCCTGCTGGTTGTACCAGGTGATTATTTTACTGTGTGAGAATGAGAGAAAACTTGACTAACCTGTTCTAGGTACAGAATATTGCGCCCTGTTGAACACTGTGTTCAACACATATGTTGTCAGTGGTTGATGAACTTTTTATAACTATCTTTAACTTCACTTATATTAACTTTATTTTAGTTGTTTTAAGGAATAAACATGTTTAATAAGGGTTCAATATAAATACTGCCAACATATAAAGGAATGATAAATAAACACAAACAACGATGCTGTTGTCAGATCTTACAATATAAGAATCAGAGCCAAACAAGTAGATAAGTTCCCTTGAAATATGTTGAACAAACTATTTAATCCTCCAAGTCAAGAGTCATACACCATCTTGTGATAAAAAGTTTGAAATGCATCAATACAAACAGCAGGTTCAGTAAACATGATGTTTTATCAGATCAGGTGCATTACAATATCACAGTTAACAAAAGGATAAAACTGCTTGAGGAAATCTACAAATGGCATTATGGACAGATCAACCACACTGAACAACAAACGTCTGGGTACACACATCTCTAACAGTGTCCCATACAAGTTGACCCAGTGTGTCCAAATCTGAACACATCAAACGTTGCCATTTCAAAATAGAGAGTTCATCAAAATCAAAGAATTAGTAACATTGAAGACTGGATGGTTGAAAAGGGCAGGTCAACATATATTAACAGTTCATTAACTAGTCAGATTTATGAAGTTACACATGCTGCCCAGCCTTAACAGCTCTACTCTTCAGTGTCTGTGTGCTTTGTCACCAGAGAAGGGGAGGGGGGGTTCGGGCACTTCACCTCTGGGTCTCCCTTATATGGAACAGACAAGGAGGGGATCCACTGTCATACCTCGACTTTCTTCGAAATAACGCACATTTCATTCATAATATAATAAATACAGGCCTATAATACATAGAATATATATATAATATAATAAATACAGGCTTATAGTTCATGCACATTTTTGTTTTTCTGAATTGTGTGAAATGGCTAACAAGAAGGGGGTCTCGCCCAGGGTGTCATTCAAGAAATAACCGCACTGAACACCAACATCAATATAGGATTCATTACTCACCTGGCTGTCTGCAGTTAAAACAAACGGGAGATCATCGTCTCTTCCTTGTTCCAACTTCCACATACTGTACTGACAGAGACGGTCGGTTCGATCCTCCCAAATCCCAAATCCAGTTCCTGTTTGTCTTTATCACGTTGCTTTCTAACAGCAACTTTCTGGCAGAAGTGTCAGTGAGTCAATTCACACACGGCTGCTGACATCACGGACAGAACATCGCCCTAAAGTATTGGAAAGCACAGTCTTAAAGACACAGGCACCCTGCAGCCTACACAATCCAAACTAATTTACTCTACTGTCATTATAACGATCCAGTAACTACCTAACCTTCCACATCCCTCGTTAGCACTAATAATGCCACATCTGGTTTCTTGTCCTTATAAACTATATAAACAGTTTAAAACTAAATGGTAAGCCTGAAATGATATCAGACCCAACTCTCACGCTTTCGCAGTGTGACACACGGTTTTGCCTGTTTTCACACGCACTCACGCCACACATCCAATTTCTCACGCAAAAAAAAATCCGATCTCGGGCCGTTTCGGTCCCCTGCAGCTTTTACCGTCCAAAAACAATGTTACTCTATAGTAAACAGAGACTCTTCAAGCACTAGGAGCAAGCGGAAACGGCCGCTCAAGCTGAAGCCTTTTAGTTTTAGACCCGCCCACAAGCTCCTCGATTGGCTCTGCTGTTTGTTTGTGATTGGCCGTCCCCGCTGTCACTCCATCTTGCTCGCACACCTGTCTGTTGCAGTTGCCCAGGTAACATCAGAGGTTTCAGTCACATTAACGTTTGAATCGGTGTCCACGTGCGTATGTGCGTGGGTGTGTCCAGAATGTTTTTTCTATTTTTACATTTACATTCTTTACAACCAGTCAACCAAAAAGGGAACAGTGAACGTAAAAGTAGCGATAGAGAACTAGAAGAACTACTATTGTGTAATGGGGGCGCCGGTTAGTTCAGTCGGTAGAGTTGCTGCGTGTCATCCCCTCTCTCTCCACCCACCATCACTGTCTCCCTACAGCTGTCTCTATAAATGAAGCCATCAAAAGGCCAAAAAAAAACTTCAAAAAAAAAAACCTGTGTCCCCCTCACCTCTGAAATCAAAATGTGGTCCTTGATCTGAGCTGAGAGTATGTAACAATGAATATCGTCCAGTTGAGTACTCACTCTGTTAAACTTTAAATCTTGATATAAAGTATTTGTTTGTGCGTGTGAACATGATTTAGTGTGGTGAAATCTGTCATAACAAGCAGCAGGAGAGCACCTTGTTAACCTGGTGGTATACTGCATGCTCACAATATCAGTTTAATACCATTCTAATCAACATATCAATCAACCTACAGGCACTAGGTCCAATCTTCAACACTGGTCTATGAATAAGGCTTTATTGTGATACAGGCAGTCATTGAGGCACAACAATAGTTTTCTGGTTGAATGTTCAGCTCAAGTCTAGAAGGCCCTACAAGTCATGATGTCGAACATGAATCAGAATAAGTTCAGGTATTGCACATCTTTAGCAGACCTCCCAACAATCCACTAGACTGCAGGAAATCACATCTACTTAATCCAAAATGTCCTGTGGGTGGACCTTCAGCTGGGTACAACATCAAATGAATTCCAATCCTCTGATATCTGAGCCACCAACTTGTGTGGCTGCGTGCGCGGCATCGTTTTGGTCACACCTGACAAAATCTCACTCCAAGGTTTTTTTGAAAAGTTGGCAGGTATGAAAGCATATGTTACATGCGATGAAAAAAACCTACTGGTGTCTTCATCAGGTGCAGTTGAGGCAAGAACTGGTGGAGAGCGACTGAATCAGAGACAAAGTACATATAAGTAATCTTTTATCTCGTCTTTATCACAAACGTTACTGACCTTTTGAAGTTCTTCTCTGCTCTTCTCTGTTCACTGACACAGTCGAGGAGGCGAGACGGAGTTTTAGGTGGTTATAGCGCTAAAGGGTGGCAGTGGCCGGAGTGCGCATTACGTAGCGGTTGAGCACTATCATAAAGAATCAATGGGGGAGGTAGTAGTTCCTCTTACTCAGATAGAAACAAAAACAACAGCAAAAAAAAAAATAATAATAAAATAAAAAATAGAAATGCCCATTATCAATGTTCGGTGGGCGGAAACAGCCCTTTTAAGGAAGAGAGCCTTTCACATTTCCCTCTATAAAGAACTGCGACTGTTTACGCCAGAGAGACGACAACTTCAACAAGACCCAGCGGTTACTACAGAACCATCTCTGCCATCAGGTAAACATTTATAAATATGATCTCTCTACAGGACGTTGGTGGCCAGCAGCTTAAACTGCAGCAGGGGGAATTCACTGTATCAAACTACATAGTTTTACCAGAAAACATATATTTTAACTCGCGTTTGTTCTTGTGTTGTACGGAGCCCCTAAAGTCCCAAAAGGTAACATTTGTTTATCTTATGGCCACAAGTTATTATCTTATGTCTTTATAGACATATGTTTGCTGATTGCTATGTTATTGGTGGGAGAGCTGGTGGATAAAACACGGCGGACAATCAGATTTCAGCAAGAGCAGCAAGAGTTTTTCTTCATACAGTGACAACTGAAACCACTGGGACATTTTACAACCTGAAGAAATATTTAAGATATTTATGAAAAGGCTCAGGTCAGTCTGTCTGATGATGGCTGTACAGTCTAGAATTTGAGAACATTACGATTTATCACGAATGTTCATGTGCTGAATGAGAACTATTGCTACTACTACTCCACCTCTACTTAACACTCCCTCAGTGACTCAGTGTACATTTACTGTGTCCTTTCTACACAGAGAGGGGAAAGTAACTATGCCCCCCTCTGGTAACATTCTCTGCCTCATGCAGGCTGTTTCTCACTCACTGAGTGACTGAGTGAGTGAGACTGCTAAGTAGAGGTGGAGAAATCCCGAAGGTTACAGAACCATCTCTGCCATCAGGTTAACATTTATAAATATGATCTCTCTACAGGACGTTGGTGGCCAGCAGTTTAAACTGCAGCAGGGGGAATTCACTGTGTAAAACTACATAGTTTTACTATTAGAGTTCTGTTGATATCTAACCTACACACTGATCTTTACTTCATGTGGACAGTGCATTACTCTTTATCACTAATGACTAATCTTGTACCCATCACTGTTCTCTGTATCAAAGGGTTGGATGGACTTACTGTCAACTAGAAATATCCATCCCATGTTATTCATTTATAAAGCTCTACTGTTCTAAAGCTTCCAAACTACCTTACATCACTACTGTCATTATAACGATCCAGTAACTACCTAACCTTCCACATCCCTCGTTAGTACTAATAATGCCACATCTGGTTTATTGTCCTTATAAACTATATAAACAGTTTAAAACTAAATGGTAAGCCTGAAATGATATCAGACCTGATCAAATGAATTTGTATTTCACAATATATATCCATCATTATTTCTTCCAGACATTGATCTGAGTACTGTAGATAGCCTGTAGCTCCATTAGAGGACCTCCTACTTTTGAGTGTTTTTAATACATATAAATAATATTCTGTTCTTTTTACTGAGTAACCATCAAGTGAGGAAATGTGCATTCCAGTTGTTTTTCTTTTCTATTTTTTTTTACATTTTAAATCGCTGTCACGCACACAGCATGCGCACACAAGCTCCTCCTTTACCACTCCACTGAGACAGACAGCGTGCACAGCAAGGGCACGAGCAGCAGAGTACACGTGGGCTGCTATTGTGATATGCAAATGTCAGATGACGTCACCTGAGCTGTCTGACACAGTGGCCTCTCCCACAGACACTCTACTGTGATGGAGACTGTGGCTCAGAGATGTTGGCGACCTCTCTGGTGTTATTGGAGACTTTATCAGTTACGGTGCTCAACGAGCAGCGGGTGCTGCTGTGAGTCCCTCCCCGTCCAGAAGCACTCACAGGCGGCCAGTCTCACAGTAGCAGTCCGAGCAGAGAGGAGACAAAGCTGCTTTCCTTACCGAGGAGTTGGTAACAATGCTTTCCTGTGGAACATGCGCGCAGATGGCACTAGGGCCGGGGGGCATGACCCCCTCAGATTCATAGTGACCCCCTCAGATTCATAGTGACCCCCCCCCGCCCCCACTGTCCCTACTTAAGGCGACAAACATCGCCGGTAAAACGGAGGATTAATGTTCCGTTAGTTAGACTACTTTACATTGCAGTGCGCATTGAGAGCCCGCTGTTTGTGTCTAAGACTAATGGTGCGTTCCAGTTGTGCACGAATGTCGAATTTCCGAGCTCCAAGTCAGAACTTTAATCAGAACCCCCCGTGAAGTTTAAATCGGATTAATCTCACCAGCCAGACGTAGAATTCATGCTATCTGCTGCTCACGTAAACAGTAGTTACATGTTTGGTTGTACGTTTGTGAGGCTGGGAAGCGCCGGGAGCACTCAACTGTGGGGTTACGTTGTTCAGAGCTCCAAGTTCCGACTTTCAGTGTAAATTGAACACACCATAAGGCACGACTCTCACAGACTATAGGGAATTCCTAATAGAACTACTTCTGTCATTTAAAATGTGAATTTCATTTACAGTATACATACTTATTTTTATGTATGTAAATATGTTGTTGTTTACACTCCTGAGTTTACAAACAAATGTTTAAATAAAACATATTTTGCATAAGGCATGATGTTTTTGTGGGTGATTGGCATTGCAGACAAGTCGTTACTTCACATTGAAACTATAAATTCTGATTCTGTTTTATAACAATAAATGTGTTTATTCTTTAATAGAACCCCCTCCCCCACTCACAGACTGTCTCTCTCTCTTTCTCTTTCTGTTTTACTGCGGTCTCACCATCACCATCAAAACAGACAGACAGTCAGGTCTAACTGAAGACAAACGAGGTCAGTTGTGTATCCTATATTCATAATGCTCTTAATAATAAGTTGACTTCGGTTGTAAAGATTGAGTCTGTTTAATTATCCGGATTTTCTCTTTACGATGATGTATGAACAATAATGTATGTGAGCCATTAAACAGCAGGAACAGCTGCACATTTCATATGAAGAATGTGTGTCCTGGTTATATTATCGCTCTTGTTCTTCATTTCAAGGGGACATATTCACTTTGTACTCCTTGCATTACCAATCGTTACTTCAGATCAGCATAAAGTAGGATATGATTCTTGTTATTGTGATTGTTTTGGTTTATTTACAGTTGTCTTTCCCTTATATGCAGACAGTATTTATGTTGCTGCCTAATGGAACAAAATGTTGATTTCTTAAAACAACTAACTGTTTTCAGTGAACCCCTTTATAGTGGAGAGTTTATCTACTGACGCCATCTTGTGTCAGAAATACATAACTGCAGCTTAGACATTTTTATTTGACTATAAACAAACAGACTTTACATTATTGTGGTTGTTTTTATCATCAGCATTGAGTCTTGGTGTGCAGTGAGGAAATGCTTTGGTCAGCTGTGTGTAATAATCAGGATAATAAATACAAAGGAGTATTGTAATGACTACAGACAGACTGTAGATGTTTGTTCTGGTACATGTGAGGACTGAACTTTGACCTCATGTGTTCATGACTCTTCACCGCTGTCTCCTCTCACAGGGAGAAGATGATCTGCTGGATCCTGCTGCTCATCAACCTGACCTCCTGTGTCTGTGGTTAGTTTCCACCTTCACTTTATTATCCATGAAGAGAAAAGTCCAAATACACTTTCAGACTTCCATCTTTCAATCTGTAAGGAGGAAGGCCTCTACAGCACTGAGAGCATCACTAAACTGTCCACAGAAACATCTCTAGATGGAGTTTAAAGGCTCACATGTTAAAGTTGTCACTTTGTCTGGTCCTCACTTTCCCTCTCTGTCTCCTCAACAGGAACATTTGTAGTGAATGTGACACAGACCTCCTATCAGGCAGAGGAGAACCATAACATCACACTGGAATGGACGTTCACAACCAACACTGACAGTTCCCTTAACTTCCTTTTTATCTACTGTAGACTGATTACTGATTACAAGATCTCAGTCCTGTATGATCTAGATAAGGGTGTCGAGGTCCCAGAGTCTCAGGATGAACAGTTTAAAGGACGAGTCCAGTGTGACAAAGACGTCCTCAGAGAAGGACGAATCCGACTTCATGTGTCCAGACTCAGGACCGAAGACTCGGGCCGGTACCTGTGTAACGTGAGAACAAATTATGGTGCGAGCTCTGAAAGATGTCAACTCAGAGTCACTGGTAAGTTGATTTTATAGAACTCAGTTAGTAAAAGAGGACTCAGAGTCTAAGACTATTAGTTTGGTGTGTTAGCATGCTAACATGAGCTAATTAGCACTAAACACAAACTAATAGCTGAGCTGAGTTACTTTAGTGTTAAGTTAAATTCCTCCTGAGGGGGACACGGATGGACAGACTGATATTTCCATCCACAGAGCTGCTGCCAGCGGCTGAAACTGTCCATCATAACGACCTGGAGCCATGAACCAGGAAACAGAGAAAATCAGCAAATCCTCACATTGGAGAAGCTGTAACTAGATAATGTTTGCTGTTTAACCACATTTTATATAATGTCCTTTACAGCAGCTGCTGATGAGCCCAAACCTCAGAGACCAACAGAGAGTCCACAACCAGAGAGTCCACAAGCAGAGAGTCCACAACCAGAGAGTCCACAACCAGAGAGTCCACAACCAGAGAGACCACAACCAGAGAGTCCACAACCAGAGAGTCCACAACCAGAGAGTCCGGGAATCATAATCCTCTATGTTGTACTGGGACTGGCAGCAGCAGCAGTTCTACTGGCTGTCTGTTGTTGTTACTTTAGACGAAACGAGAAACAACCCATTAGGACTAACAGATGATGTTGAGAAAGGAAACGTTTATGCAGCTGTATAAATGTTGAGTTTTAAGTGTCAGAAAACTATTTGTAATATGAAATGTATATTTTTTGTTAAATGGTGTTCATGTTACTACAGGTTTAAGTTTAAATGAAGTTATGTAATAATGTAATGTCATAAATGAAGTAATGTTAATGATGCTTCCACTGTGATCCCAGATGTTCCATGTTTGATGTCAGACAGTTAACATCAGAAGAAGAGCAAAGACATCTAAACAGCCATCGTCTGATTGATCCTCCACTGTAAGCTCTCTAAAATGTCCCAGTTGTTTGAGTTGTCAGTGTATGAAGAGTTTCTCAGAGGAATCATTCACATTGAGCTGTAAGTTGGTTCACTCATTGATCGCTCTGTTCTCCCTCCAGCTGTTATCAATCATCAGTCTTAAACAATGAGTCTGAATCAACAAGACAACAGAATTAGAAGAGAATTGTTCATTATTATAATACAATGCACTGACTTTATACTGTTTATAATGTGTACATATTGTAAATAAATCTCTATATGAAAGAAGTATTTTAATAGTCTTTAATAAAACATATTGTATTGTATATATTTCCTATTGAATGCAGTGATTGTACATGTATATGTGGATGTGTTTGCCTTCCTCCAGGCAGTCCATTGAAACTTGAGTCAGAGCATCCATCACAGTGAACATCATGTCTCATCATGTGTTCTACTGTAGCTGTCAGAGCTGTGCTGCTGCAGTTCAAAGTGCACATTGAACTTCAAACTTTGAATCATCCACTGATTTAATCCGACAATGATGTTGCTGTTGTTAAAATAGGTTTGCAATAATTAATAATAATAATAAATAACACTGTATGGTCTTCCTGCAGATTTATAGAGTATCTGTGATATTTCAACAGTTTCTCTTTGTCTGTAGAGATGTAGATTATCAACAAAGTACATGTGACAGTTCATGAACATACCCTAACCATAATTTGTTTTTGTACCTAAACCTAACCAAAACTTAACCACAGTGATGTAATATCAGACAATATCAACTAATAAGATGTTGAAATATTACAAATAATCTATAAACTATGTGTAGCAGGACGATCCAAATAAAGAGTTATCCAATAAGTAATAAGCCAATTAGCGTGTCTTAAAACATATTTTATAAAATAATTTTTCTTTAGACGTCCTCGGCTCTGTGTGTATACATATCTCACACTTGACTTTCTGAATGTACATGATCCAGTATGTGTATCTCTTATGAAGATCTTTCTCAGTTCTCATCTTACTAAAATAAAGTTCAGCAAGTAACCAGGCAGCATCTGTTCTTTGTGTTCTTCACACTTCAAACCAACAGATTCTGTAAATCTGATCAAACTCACTTCTTTTGACATCTAACAGGAGTTTTTTGATTGGAATAAAATCTCTGAATATTCATCTACCCAAACTGCAGGAAGAGAAGATACAATTATTATTCAGCTTCTGAGTCTTAAACACCAAATCATCAAGTAGAGATTCACCCAGTTCACTGAGAAACATCTTCTGGACAAACAATGAAAGGAACGTCAAAAAACTTTACTGAAGTCAGGAACAAACACAACATAGACCTTTATTTTCATTTAATTCATCATTTTATTAAAGAAATAAAATAATGAGAAATAGGACATGTTAATATTTGCATTATATTTTAAACAGACTTCCCTTGAAAACTATCCATGGATCACAAACTGCTTGTTAGCTACAATCAAACTACATTAACCACGTACAGCATGTACCAGCATTAATGTTAAATACTACTTTTAAATATAACTTAAAGCCCAAACTTTACATATCTGTGCAAAAGATTATCTGTCGAGAAAACAGTCAATAAAATAATTGGAAGACTAAAATAATTAGAAGGTAGATAAAATAAAATAAACAAACACAAATAAACATCTGAAATTGATTAAAAATAGTGAAACTATATGATAGGACTGTGTATTGACAGGGAGCTGATACATATCACAAGACAGGGTTTACAATTATTACAATATGTTGACAAAATGAAACCACTGCCACAGATCATGTAAAGTGCTAATTCAAATGCAATAAAGTGTTTGTGAGAATCGCTACAATATCATGAGATACTCAATCAATACTGAAGTGTATTGATATTTTCTTACACCCCTATAGATTACAGTTTCAGTTGCACAACAACACAATAAAAACATTGTTACAGGTCAGACCACACAATAACAGAAAGCTGTAGTTCTGTTGATGTGTTCAGTCTGCTGCTCCCAGACCAGAGGATCAAGAAACACATGCAGGACAGTAACACAGTATTTATCGTTTGTGTTATTCTGAAACATAAAAACACACCTTAATGTCCTGCTATATACTCAGAACTCTGGATTCTGATTGGTTAGAAGGTGTGGATTAACTTTAAGTAACCAGACAGTATAATAAATATAACTGGAAAATTCCAAAATAAATTTTTATTGTGTCTTGCTCTGGCCCATATGTTAATACCATGTCTTTAGCTAGCTAGAGGTAGCACAATTAAACACATTAACCAAAGCTAGCGATTGCTAATCTCTAGCTTTGGTTAATGTGTTTAATTGTATTATTCTCCTGAAGGAGCGCTAATGTAAATTAAGGAACAGCTCATAGTAGGGTAAAATATTTAAGGTGTATTGCACTTATTTTGTTTTAATATTAAAATCATTCAGCTTTAAATTGTTTGTTTGTTAGCCGCCTTCTAATTATCTTTAGCTAGCCAGCTAACACTAGCTTATTAATGCCTTGTTAGCCTCTGTAGTTAGCTGTGTGTGTGTGTGTGTGTGTGTGTGTGTGTGTGTGAGGCAGGCTTTGGTTGTCATGGCAATCAGGGGAGGCCACAGCAGCTGCGCCGAAAAACGTACGGAAGAATAGTAATAAGTATAGTTTGCAAGGCACAATAATAATTAAGCTTTACATCTTTAAATGTAAATATTAATCACTTAATAAAACAATCTTAATGTCAACTTCATTTAGCTCAAAGCACTGCACGGCTGTAGTGTTTGTACAGTTGTTGAGGAGAGTTTACAGGAAATAAAAAGTAAAGCAGTACAGTAGTACTACAGCCAGAGCTAATGTACAGCAGCAGCTAGTTGTTCCCTGGTTTGGTGGCGGTTGTCTCTGTTGTTGTTTGTCTGCTGTAAAGAGATCAAACAAATATGTGTCTGTTATTCATTTGATCAGAAAACATTTTTCTGAAGAAGAAAACTAAATAACCAACAGATTAAAGTAAAGTTAAAGAATGTTCATTCATTTACAGCATTGTCTGTTATTATATTTCTAACATGCCTCTTGAAGGAGTTTTTATTAGTTTAGAAATGGCAGAATAGGAATAGTAGCTTTTTAAAATGAGTTTGATGATGTATGTTTTTGCTTGTTATTACCACCAGATGGCGTCAATGTGATGTGATGTCATTAAATCCTACTCTCAGGTCCTTTAAGGTCACACAGTTCAAACACTGCAACCTTATGTGTGGAACCTCATGAGGACGTATGTGTAGCAGGTATGTTCTTAAACAGACAGACGTGTTTGTCTGAGTCATCAACTGTTGATGTGTCTATAGAGGCTAGTTCAGCAGCCCAGACACTGATAACTGCAGTAGAATATCAGCAGCACTTTTCTGTTCATTAAAAACTGAAATTAATCTGATAAAAACCTTCTAATGAATCAACTCACCAGTGACTCTGAGTCGACATTTACCAACGTTGCCACCATAAGTTGTGAATACTTCACACAGGTACAGGCCCGAGTCTTCAGTCCTGAGTCTGGACACATGAAGTCTGATTCGTCCTTCTCTGAGGACGTCTTTGTCACACTGGACTCGTCCTTTAAACTGTTCATCCTGAGACTCTGAGATCTCGACACCATCCCTTAGATTATAGAGGACTGAAACCTTGTGATCAGTAATCAGTAGACAGTAGATATAAATGAAGTTGAGGGAACTGTCAGTGTTGGTTGTGAACGTCCATTCCAGTGTGATGTTATGGTTCTCCTCTGCCTGATAGGAGGTCTGTGTCACATTCACTACAAATGTTCCTGTTGAGGAGACAGAGAGGGAAAGTGAGGACCAGACAAAGTGACAACTTTAACATGTGAGCCTTTAAACTCCATCTAGAGATGTTTCTGTGGACAGTTTAGTGATGCTCTCAGTGCTGTAGAGGCCTTCCTCCTTACAGATTGAAAGATGGAAGTCTGAAAGTGTATTTGGACTTTTCTCTTCATGGATAATAAAGTGAAGGTGGAAACTAACCACAGACACAGGAGGTCAGGTTGATGAGAAGCAGGATCCAGCAGATCATCTTCTCCCTGTGAGAGGAGACAGCGGTGAAGAGTCATAAACACATACATAGTGATGTATATCTTTTATATGATGACACCAGAGGTTAAACTCTGCACCATCAGCAGGAAACATGGAGCTGAAGAGGACATTGAGAGTTCAATCCAACATCTTTGATGGTTGCTCAGTAAAACAATCATCAGATGAAGTTTGATTAAATGTGTTTGTGTGAATCCACAAATAAAAATGAAAGAACAGTTTCATATATAATAAAAACACCATGTGCTGAAAGTACGTGGACAGACAAGGAAGCAACAACAGCACCAACTAATGGTGAACAGCCTGCTGGTTTTATCACGTGATTATTGTGCTGGGGAACTGACTGTAGATCAGAATGAGAAGGAGGAGTTTTCTTTACACCGAGGGTTAAATGTTGAACACTGTTTCCTGACTCACACAGTCACAGCAGAACATGTTGTCAGTGTTTTTGATGAGCTTTTTATTACCTTTAAGAATAAAACTGATTGATTTTATTTTAGTTACTTTAAGGAATAAACATGTTTAATGAATCTACAATATAAATACTGCCAGCATATAAAGGAATGACAAAACAACTGCAAATAAATCTACAAATGGCATTATGGACAGATCAACCACACTGAACAACAAACGTCTGGGTACACACATCTCTAACAGTGTCCCATACAAGTTGACCCAGTGTGTCCAAATCTGAACACATCAAACGTTGCCATTTCAAAATAGAGAGTTCATCAAAATCAAAGAATTAGTAACATTGAAGACTGGATGGTTGAAAAGGGCAGGTCAACATATATTAACAGTTCATTAACTAGTCAGATTTATGAAGTTACACATGCTGCCCAGCCTTAACAGCTCTACTCTTCAGTGTCTGTGTGCTTTAGTTCATTTCAGTCACCAACAGACAGAAAGATGACATGGGCTATAAAACAGAACAGGGAGCGATAATAGAAGCTGGAAACAGTTTGTTGGTATTAAACGTGCAGCTGTTCCTGCTGTTCTATTCAAATATACAGACTCAACCTTTACAACTGAAGTGAACTCCTGATTAACACCAACATCAATATAGATTCATTACTCACCTGGTTGGCTGCACTTCATACAAACGGGAGAGGGTCGACTGTGGCTCAGCGGTACAGTGGGTCGCTCACTAAACTGATGGTCGGCGGTTCGAGCCTTACAAATTAGACAGCACCGCCCCTTTTGACAGCCGGGTGATGGACACGCCTCCCTCTTCTAGTGCCCACTTCCCCTGCATTTTCTGAGAAATACAACCAGCAGTAGAAAAAAACAGAAGGCACCCACACATCCGTAGAGAAACACAGTCCACCATCACGTGATCACTACTGAAAAAACAACAGAACACTGACTTTAATAAAACTTCTGTATTTATAACCACACGTGTAGTTTAATATTATCTGAAGGATGAAATGATTCTTTAAAGCAAACCAAACAGACTCCAGTTATACAACAAAGACAAGTGTGATTTTATTAGTGTTGTAGTACTCGAGATCGGTCTTGGTCTCGAGACCATTTTTTGAGGGTCTCGGTCTTGTCTCGGTCTCGGACTGGGCGGACTCGGGTTTTTTTAACGAGACCGGTCAAGACCACCGCCAGTGGCAGACTGGCCATCGGGAGCACCGGGACGTTTCCCGGTGGCCTGGCCGCCGATGGTCGGGACCGAAGGTTCGGTTCGGGTCGCGCTTGATTGTTAAATAAACAATCCGTTGTGCGGCTCATTAGAGTATCTGCCTCACTGAAGCTCACACACACTGAGCAACAACGTTGGGCACGAACACACCCCCTCCTCTCTTTTTCTGAGGCTCTCTGTCACAGCACTGCAGACACACCCACACACACACACCCACACACACACACACCAAGTTGCGACCCCGCCCCCCTCCTCCCTCACGTGTTCTACATGTTTGAAAGATGGAGCGAGATCGACAGCCCAAGAGGAAAGGTGGAGCAGAGAGGGAGAGACTTACAGAGCTAAAAGCACTGATCACAGATCAGCGCAGTGCTGTAACATAACTGACCTGTTTGTCAGTAAGGGAGCAGGTCAGACATTAAACACTAGTGGAGACAACAGACACACAACCAGAGCCTATCCAGCACCACCAGCTTCATGAGGAGGTTGGTTCCACTTTGACTAACACAAACTGACTTAATAAAACAAATGTTTTAATTTGTAACAAAGGATATTACAAATTTTAGAATATGGTTAACTAACATAGACACAACATAATACATTATATGAATATTGAAATCCTTGTATTATATTGTTTCATTTAACCTTTATTTAACCAGGTAGAATCCCATTGAGATTAAGAACATTATTGGTTGTTATATGAACATAGACAATGCATATAAAAATGGTCAATCAGTGAATTTGAATCGCTGAGGAATGATGGGTGGCTTTTGGATTTTTCTTTACAAAGGTGGAGAAGGGAGCAGTGTCAGCACGGTGAGCAGTACTAGTGCTGCAAGAGCTCCTGCTGTCATGGCAGTGGTGGACAGCAGCAGTGAAGAGTCAGAGCAGGAACATCATTTCAGTTTATGGGATTTGAGTTCAGGTTATTGCAGCACAACAGAAACCTTTATTTTGTAGGGAAAGAAACAGAAAGCTGTGTGTGGGCGCATGTGGAGCCTTTGCTTTATAATTTTACACTCTTACATCAGTAGGCACCCAACCTAACTCACTCTTGGTGTTTTGCATTAATCGGGTGGTGGTGGCCTGGGACAGTATCAAACTCCCGGCCTGAATTTTTGTCCCAGTCCGCCCCTGACCACCGCTGATAGGCTTTTTGTCCATGCCTGACTGATAAGAGTGAAAAAGGACCCTCTCAAAAACAGCTAATAACTTCAAACCATTGGCTGCAGCTAGGGGGAATTATTTTTATGTTTTACGATTCTCCTTATGGTCTTGGTCTTGTCTCGGTCTCAGCCTCTAAAAGTCTTGGTATTGTTTCGGTAATGTCTTGGTCTTGGTTGGTGCGGTCTTGACTACAACACTAGATTTTTCACCGAAATGCTCCTTTGTGACCTTTCATTTTATTTCTGACTGATTTATAAACATTGCAGACCTTAAAGGAAGATCTTCTTCGTGCTGAGTGATCAACCAATCTGTCCTGTTTTAATAAAGTTCTTCTTCCTCTAATAAACCTGTCTCCTCTCTGACAGGGAGAAGATGATCTGGATCCTTCTGCTCGTCGGCCTGACCTCCTCTGTCTGTGGTTAGTAGGACTGAAACTAACAATGCATTTCATTAACGATTAATCTGCTGATTATTTCCTCCATTAATCCAATCAAACTGTTTATGAATGTAAAGAAAGTTGTGAAAAATCTCCCATAAAGACTTCCAGAGGCCAAAGTGACGTCCTTAAACTGCTTGTTTAGTTCAACCAACAGTTAAAAATCAAACATTATTTCATTCACTGTCATATATTAAAAAGACAAACAGCAAACCTGCATATATTAGAAGCTGGAAGCAGTAAATATTTGGTTTTGTTTCACTGAAAATGACAATTAATGTAATATAATTTCTATTTAAATGGATGAATCAAACACTAGTAGCTCTAGTGGTTAGTTTATGTATAAGTCTCAGTACATCTGACAGAAATGAGGTGAAGATCGATGTCTGACTCTACATAACGTCTCTATTGTGCCTCTCTTTGCCCTCTCTCTCGTCTACAGGGATGTTTGTCTTGAAAAAGAGTCCGACCTTCTATCAGGTAGAGGAGGACGATAACATCACCATCGGATGGGACAGTCCAATCCTGTCCCTCACCATCCTGAGTTGTTTCTTCCAGTCAGAGCCTCTGAAGCTTTTCTATGAAATGGTTGACGGTGTGGAGTCCTCAGAGTCTCAGCATCAGCAGTTTGCACGACGGGTGCAGTGTGACAAAGACGCCCTCAGAGGAGGACGAGTCAGACTTCATGTGTCCAGAGTCACGACTGATGACTCTGGACGTTACTGGTGTGATCTGGCTGCTAATTATGACGAGATCAGGAGAAGATGGGGGCTAGAGACCACTGGTAAGCTCTTTAAGTTGTTTATTTGAAATGAAAAGCAGAAATGCTCTGTGCACTGCAGCACTGTACAATGGAAGTGTTACTGTCATACTAATACACATTTGACCCCATAGAACATTTTGTACTAAATGCGGCCCAGACCAATGATGGAGAGAGCAGTGATGTGTCTCTCAACTCATCAAAGTCTCAAGTGGCAGCAACTAAAGGTCAGCATGATAAGCTTTTACCATGGTTACTCATTAAGTATCACTGTACAAATATTGCACGACATTTACCTTTTAATTTTGATGCATAAATCTGAATACAAGGCAAAACATTTCTCTAGTTTGGTCCATAATTTCTCCCAGTTTTACTTTAATGTTGTACTCAAATTATCTGGGAACATACCTTTCCTTAGTGGTTGAAGCTTTCTGTATTTGTGCAGACGTTCTTGCTGTGATAATGCTCCTCCTGATGTCACATACAGTATAACACACTGGTGTTGTGTCTTCATGCAGGTGCAGGACAGCCACCAGGAAGCCCAAAACATGAAGTCATAGCTCCACTATTAATAGTAGCTTTGGTTTTTGTTGCTGTAATCTTGGCAACTTGGACATTTCTGAAAGCATGTGCTTGTGAAGACCGAGGACAACAACGTATGTCTGCTTTATTATTTGTTTTAATGGAACTTGTTCTGATTTATTTGTGCCCATTGTTCACCTACACTTCCTGTTGTCTCATGTCAACCATACAGCTCAAGACCAGGATGGACGTTACATCGTGCTCCCGATTGAGATAGTCCCCATCCTGACCCACTCCAGATGTGAGTGGACATTTGGCTGAGCTTATTTTGGGATCCTATTTCACTTTTTACAGTCTGGGTTCAAACTGCTAGAATGAAGCACTAAAATGAAGGTAAAGTTACAGTTAATTATCCTCTTCCCTGTCCATGGATGCTTGGATTCATCCTCACAGTAACATCTTTATAACAAGTGGGTTTCTAGCTACCAGAGACAAATATGTATATAGTGAGTTTGTCTTCTTTTTGATGTAAGTGTTTTTCTACGTCTCACTGACCCGACTTGATACAACTTGCAGAGACTTGAACAAGTCTCACACTGGACTGCTCCCAAATAGGTTTTATTAGACTGGAAAGGCAACGTCGCCACAAGCTAACATGACAAAGAGCAATGAATATGTGGACACCAAATGGATTACATTGTGCTGATGCCATTATGCAAACAAATTATGACTCGCTACATAGTCAAGATAAAATGCATTACCAGTGCCTAAAATAATCACAAAAAACTGTATCTATAATCTGAGGAAACATCAAAAAATATCTAAAAAGCAATGATTTCTATAATAATGTGATCTGGTTGCTTTTATATATTTATATATGGAAATGTGTCCTTTTTCATTACTATGCAACAATGATACAGACTCAGTGTGAGTATTTCAAAAATACTTGTTTGTGATGTCCATATGTCAGTTTGCTGTGTTGCTGCTGGCTGAAGAGGACATGGAGTGTTAAATCCAACATCTCTGATGGTTACTCAGTAAAAAAGAACAGAATATTATTTATATGTATTAAAAAACACTCAAAAGTAGGAGGTCCTCTAATGGAGCTACAGGCTATGTACAGTATTCAGATCAATGTCTGGAAGAAATAATGATGGATATATATTGTGAAATACAAATTCATTTGATCAGGTCTGATATCATTTCAGCGTTACCATTTAGTTTTAAACTGTTTATATAGTTTATAAGGACAAGAAACCAGATGTGACATTATTAGTGCTAACTAGGGATGTGGAAGGTTAGGTAGTTACTGGATCGTTATAATGACAGTAGAGATGTAAGGTAGTTTGGAAGCTTTAGAACAGTAGAGCTTTATAAATGAATAACATGGGATGGATATTTCTAGTTGACAGTAAGTCCATCCAACTCTTTGATACAGAGAACAGTGATGGGTGCAAGATTAGTCATTAGTGATAAAGAGTAATGCACTGTGATACACAGGGTTTAACTGCTGAACTGCTGTTATTGATGTACAAAATAAACAGCAAAGATCCAAGAAGAGACTCCTGTGGCATCCCATTTCTTTAAAAAACATTTTTTGAATGCATTATCATCTGAGGTGGGACACCTAAACTCCTGTGTGTCTATTTCCTGTTCTAACTAAATCCAGTCAGCAGGACTGGAGCCAAGGACACTTTTCAGTGTTTTAGGATTCTGACCAGATTAATGTTGAGGATATAAATCTGTCATAAATGAAAGACAATGTTATAACATTATATTGAGGAACTAAATATGCATTCAAGTGATGAAAATGTGTTTTTGGTATTTCTGTTCCTTGCCCCACTTTATGAAATATGATTGAGAATGTGTGCTGCATGCTCTGGTCAATCTGGAATAGTCATTCAGGTTCTTGGAGGAAATATGCATTTAAGGACTTTCTGAAGTTGCATACATTACACACATGGTTGTTCATCATGTACAAATATGACATGCTTGACCATGTCTTTACCAACATGGCCACACACGTCCTCCATCTTTATACACTGAGTTTGATAAATACAATACAAGAACAACCTAATCCACAGAAATGCGAGAAAGCTTTTAATCTGAAACCCATATATATATACATATATATATATATATATATATATATACACACACACTGTATATATTTTATATATATATATATATATTTTCATGTCCACATGAAGTAAAGAGCAGTGTGTAGGTTAGATATCAACAGAACTCTAATAGTAAAACTATGTAGTTTGATACAGTGAATTCCCCCTGCTGCAGTTTAAGCTGCTGGCCACCAACGTCCTGTAGAGAGATCATATTTATAAATGTTAACCTGATGGCAGAGATGGTTCTGTAACCTTCGGGATTTCTCCACCTCTACTTAGCAGTCTCACTCACTCAGTCACTCAGTGAGTGAGAAACAGCCTGCATGAGGCAGAGAGAATGCTACCAGAGGGGGGCATAGTTACTTTCCCCTCTCTGTGTAGAAAGGACACAGTAAATGTACACTGAGTCACTGAGGGAGTGTTAAGTAGAGGTGGAGTAGTAGTAGCAATAGTTCTCATTCAGCACATGAACATTCGTGATAAATCGTAATGTTCTCAAATTCTAGACTGTACAACCATCATCACAAAGACTGACCTGAGCCTTTTCATAAATATCTTAAATATTTCTTCAGGTTGTAAAATGTCCCAGTGGTTTCAGTTGTCACTGTATGAAGAAAAACTCTTGCTGAAATCTGATTGTCCCCCAGATTCTGTTTAGAGGGGCAATAACCGAAAGATATCTTTGATATCTGAACCATCTTATCCACCAGCTCAAAAGCAATGAACACAGCAGTGAATGAGTTCTGTCGTTCTGCTACACAAACTCCTCCGCCGCGTTCGTACACCCAAGCAATGTGAGCAATGTGGGATTTGTAGGATCGAACGCAAATCTTACGATTAGTAAACGTGGTTTGGTATGCAGACCCACTGTACCTCTGAGCCACAGCCCCCAGCCTCGATTACTCGATTGTACAGCCATCATCAGAAAGAAGTGAACTGAAGGAGGGAGGGAGTCTGAATGAAAGTAAAATAAAGAACAAACCGCCATTGTGTCTCCTGTCTGTGTTCCCTCAACCAGCAACAATATGTTAACTGTCTGTTTCAACACTAAATGTGATGTGAGGGGGCTGGCCTGTAAATCCAAAGCACCGCCCTGTTAGGTAGAGTCAGAGGGAGCTCCCCGCCTTCATAAGGACAGGTGAGGGCAATTAGTGCCTCTTTGTCTGAGGCCTGGTTGTGTGGCAGGATTGCTGTGTCGTGCAGGTAAGGGAGAGAGGAGGAGGAAAATGTTATATTGCCTTATTAGAAATCTAATGAGATCTTTTGTATATTTAGTGGTGGTGACTGTCCTGAGTGATCCAGATGGAGCATGCTCTGTAGCCCTGTGCTGAAGAGGTATGTCTCAGTGAACTTTGGGGCTTCATTAAACCGTAGCTATATCACTAATATGATAAAATCTCTTTAGGCAAAGACTCAGCTCCTCCATCTCCCCTTTTAAGCCAGAGTAGAGCTTTTCAACTGTTGCATTGCTTCTTAGCAGAGCCCCACATGTACAAGGTAACTGAAACCAGTATGGTAAGGTAGGAGGGTCATGCCCTCTGAGGTATGTTGTTGTCAGCTGATGAGACTGACTTTTGTTATGTTTTCTTTCCCCTTATTGCAGATTTAAGGCCAGACTGCTGCTTTGCCTGAGCCAGTTCGCCAAGGTGGTTGGCGAATGTGTTACAGACTGTACAACTTACATAATCTGTAGATGGTTGAATATTGTCTTTTTATATTGGGTGTAGTGACCCTGAGTGTCTGTGAATCTGAACCAACTGAATCTCATTGTATTTTCCGTCTTTTGTTTGATTAGGCAGTGGGACGACCTGCGGGGAGTAGTCGTGGGATAGGCACCCCTCCTTGCATGCAGTGTGGTATATTTGAAGGGTAGTGGTCACGTCATTGGGTTGTAGGTTTGACTTTCCTTGCAGTGCAAGTTGTAGTGTTTGTAGTGATCAGTGTGCACACAAGGTGATTTTGATTGGGTGATAGTCTCCCGCGGTGAGTACCCTGTCCTGCCTATTCCTCGCGATCATTTAATCTTATTGTATTTTATGTTATGGTGAAGCCATTTGCTATTTATATACTGGTTGTTTCGACCATTTTAGTATTGTGGAATAAACTAATTTTGACTAGTTTTATGGTTTCTCTTTTCTTTTTCAGGTCTTTTGCCAGTATAATTTATTTTTAATAAATATTATTGGAGAGCTGAATGCACGTCTCCCGCTTTTCTTGAACCCTTTAAAAATTGTGTCAACGCTCAGATGGTTGGTGTCTAGGGCTGGTATAATTCTATTCTGGGTATCGGTCCGCATTGTAACCTGGGTGGGGTCAGTTAGTTTAAATCTGATTTATTTCTCATAACTCTTGAAATCGAAATCAGAATAATCGTGTGTGTGTGTGTCCGTCCCCCTGTGTGTCCGTCCCCCTGTGTGTCCGTCCCCCTGTGTGTCCGTGCCCCTGTGTGTCTGTGTCCCTGTGTGTCCGTCCCCCTGTGTGTGTGTGTGGGTGTGTCCCTGTGTGTCCCTGTATGCCCGTCCCCCTGTGTGTGTGTGGGTGTGTCCCTGTGTGTGCCTGTATGCCCGTCCCCGTGTGTGTGTGGGTGTGTCCCTGTGTGTGCCTGTATGCCCGTCCCCCTGTGTGTGGGTGTGTCCCTGTGTGTCCCTGTATGCCCGTCCCCCTGTGTGTGTGTGGGTGTGTCCCTGTGTGTGCCTGTATGCCCGTCCCCGTGTGTGTGGGTGTGTCCCTGTGTGTCCCTGTATGCCCGTCCCCCTGTGTGTGTGGGTGTGTCCCTGTGTGTGCCTGTATGCCCGTCCCCCTGTGTGTGTGTGGGTGTGTCCCTGTTTACCCCTCTCCTTCTTCTGAGCAACTCTCCAATCAAAGGTGGAGACTCCCAACCCACTTCATTGTTGTCAGTGTTGCATGCACAGTGCGAAGGGCTCACAGGCTGAAACATCGCATTTGCAACGGTAATATGTAATGATGTAATGTCAGTCATTGATCGCTCTGTTCTCCCTCCAGCTGTTCTCAATCATCAGTCGAATCAGTCATGATGATTCAGCGAATCTGAAAAATTCATCGGTCTTTATGAACGCGTTGTTCCGCCCAGTGAGTGTATATGGAAACTCTGGGATTGGGTGAAAACTTGCTGCACCGTGGGAAGGGCTCGCAGACTGACTTACGCTTGATATGAACCATTAGAACGTTTTGGAGGATCGAACCACCAACCTTTCCGAACAGTGAGCGACCCACTGTACCTCTGAGCCACAGTCGACCCTCTCCTGTTTGTATGAAGTGCAGCCAACCAGGTGAGTAATGAATCTATATTGATGTTGGTGTTAATCAGGAGTTAACTTCAGTTGTAAAGGTTGAGTCTGTATATTTGAATAGAACAGCAGGAACAGCTGCACGTTTAATACCAACAAACTGTTTCCAGCGTATATTATCGCTCCCTGTTCTTCTACATAGTTCAAGGGGAAAACTATATATATATATATATATATTTATTCTGATTCTTATATTGTAAGATCTGACAACAGCATCGTTGTTTGTGTTTATTTACAGTTTTGTCATTCCTTTACATGCTGGCAGTATTTATGTTTATTCCTTAAAACAAATGGAGTGACTCCTGCGAGCTATCAGTAGTGTGGCCATTTCCTTCACATCAAAAGGAGGACACTTTGTATACACGGGGACACACAAGCAGATATTTGTTTGGTATGATCCGGTTTTAAATGTTAATGTTTTTCCACCAGATTACATAAAGGTGCATACACATACCACATAGCTAATAATAAACAGGTCCAATAAACATCATACAGAAACTGTTAATGTTTTTATCTGGATAGATAAAGGGTAAAACAAATGCAGCACCTTCTGTTTCAGATGTAAAGGCTTTACCTATCTACATATGAGTGTGAACATTTTCAGAATTTCAGTCCAACAACCGACAGTAGCTCACATTATGTTCTCTGTGGCTGAGAGTTTGATTGACAGCCTGGTGGTAACTTAGCAACTGCGGTGATCGCCTGGCCAATCAACACATGGCTCATTTGAATATTTAAATGAGCCATGTGTTGATAGGTCACAACACGAAAATGTAACCAATGAAATGACTTATTTTGACCCACATTTTTAGCCAATAAGTATTAAAGTAACAGGTAATGTGTCAGAAGGCGACCTTTTTAGTTATTTTCTCAAAAGGAGGACAAATGAGTGTCCGGCTTAAGACTGCACCTGCAGCCGGACAGGGCGTTTAAAAGCCGGACTGTCCGGACTAAAGCCGGACGAATGGCCACCCTACCCACCATAGCTATCAGTCAGTCAACTCGACCTGTGCGACCTGTTGCATTTCCCAGCTCTCCCTCTGCCCTGTCAATGACTCTGTTGCCCTGCATCCATATTGCTGCTGCTGCTCTGTAAGCCCCCCCCACTACCCAGCATCCACCTGTAGGCTCCGACTGGGGTTAAGGTATTTGCTCATCACTCCCCAATATCTCTATATAACTTTATCTGTGGGGAGTGATGAGGTCAGAGTCTAGACGGCAAAATCTATCTAATATGTTACACTGCTGTAATAAACATTTCAAACATGAGTTGTCTGATTGAACTAAAATAAATCAGTTTTATTCTTAAAGGTAATAAAAAGCTCATCAAACACACTGACAACATATTCTAGTCCGCGAGCCGTTTTTATTCATTTGTTTTATTATTTTGTGAAGTAATACAAGACAAGATGGTATGATGATCTCCACACTTCAGGGCAGAATACAGGATATTAAAGGGATAATAACAGAGAAGAAACCAGATCAATCCCTCTAAACTGAAGCACACTTAGATAGTTGATGGTGGTTAGTTCACAGCTGTGGGTCTCAGTTATTTTCTGTCACCCAAACCTCTATCTCTCCTCCTCCTTCAGCTCTGTACACCAGTGTTCCTGTGTACTTCTTCTACAACAGGCCGCCTGTTGATTAGTTTGAGCACTGCTGCCACCTAGTGACTGGACGCTTGTTTATCGTTCAAGCAAGAATAAAGACACTAATACTGAAAGTCCCCCGACTCCTCACCTACTGGTTCACAGAGACACCGTAAACTGTTGGATGCTGCTGTTTTGCACATTGCAATATATTTTGATTATGTTATTTATTTATGATCATTTGAACCATGTTGAGCTGAACCAACCATTGTGATCTGCAGTCAGTTCCTCAACAAATCATGACCATGTGATACAACCATCAGACTGTTCACCATTAGTTGGTGCTGTTGTTGCTTCCTTGTCTGTCCACGTACTTTCAGCACATGGTGTTTTTATTATATATGAAACTGTTGTTTCATTTTTATTTGTGGATTCACACAAACACATTTAATCAAACTTCATCTGATGATTGTTTTACTGAGTAACCATCAAAGATGTTGGATTGAACTCTCAATGTCCTCTTCAGCTCCATGTTTCCTGCTGATGGTGCAGAGTTTAACCTCTGGTGTCATCATATAAAAGATATAAATCACTATGTATGTGTTTATGACTCTTCACCGCTGTCTCCTCTCACAGGGAGAAGATGATCTGCTGGATCCTGCTGCTCATCAACCTGACCTCCTGTGTCTGTGGTTAGTTTCCACCTTCACTTTATTATCCATGAAGAGAAAAGTCCAAATACACTTTCAGACTTCCATCTTTCAATCTGTAAGGAGGAAGGCCTCTACAGCACTGAGAGCATCACTAAACTGTCCACAGAAACATCTCTAGATGGAGTTTAAAGGCTCACATGTTAAAGTTGTCACTTTGTCTGGTCCTCACTTTCCCTCTCTGTCTCCTCAACAGGAACATTTGTAGTGAATGTGACACAGACCTCCTATCAGGCAGAGGAGAACCATAACATCACACTGGAATGGACGTTCACAACCAACACTGACAGTTCCCTCAACTCTCTTTCTATCTACTGTGAACTGAGAGCTGATCACAAGGTTTCAGTCCTGTACGATCTAGATAAAGGTGGGGAGATCCCACTGGCTCATGGTGAACAGTTTACAGGACGAGTCCAGTGTGACAAAGACGTCCTCAGAGAAGGACGAATCAGACTTCATGTGTCCAGACTCAGGACTGAAGACTCGGGCCTGTACCTGTGTGAAGTGAACCCAAATCATGGTGGCAGTTTGGGTGAATATCGACTCAACGTCACTGGTGAGTTGGTTCAGTAGAACTTTCTTAACAGTTTCCATTCAGCAGTTTTTGTGGATAAATTAGAAGCTGAGAAGAAAAGTATTGTGGACTTCTTCTCCTTCTCGCAGTATCTGGGAAATATGTTACAACCTAATGTGCTGTGGATATTTTGTTTTCCTTTTTAGTGAATTAATATTTATTTATTATTAACACAGATTTGTTTGTTCTATTTACAGCAGCGAGGGATTGGTCAGAACCTGAAAGACAAAAATCACCAAGTCGGGGAAGGATCGGCCTCTACTGTGGACTGGGACTGACAGCAGCAGCTCTGCTGGTTGTTCGTTGCCTTTTATTCATTCACTGTCTGCCTAGAGAACAAGATTCATACTCAGAGTCCAGTGGTGGATGTGAGACAAGTTACAGCTCAGCATCTGGATCAGAGGAAACAATTTGATCAACAATTTAAAGAATATTACATATAAATGAACGTTTGTTGCATTCAAGCCCTCGCCAAACGAGTTCCCACAATGCTGATGAAGCCTATTACTGCCAGCTAAATCTTGCACTATATGGAGATTTGAAATCTTTCAAACTTTCCCTCACTGGAGCAGCAGTATTGATACATTTCACATCAATCAGCAATACTGGAATTTCAATCCAAAAAGGGTTCATTTAACCAGTAGAAGAACAACAGAACAACAACGCCTCATAAAACTCTTTCACTTATTAGACAGATCTGAGATCTGCACTGTGTGCACTTTATTGAACTAATGCAGTTAAACACGTCTACCTCATATCTGTGAAATCTCTGTTGTTTTTTAACATTTGCACTTAAAGCTCAATGTGAGGAATTTATATTGATATTCTATTATCTTTTTATAATATTTATATTGTATTTGATCATGTAGCTGACTCCTGCAGGATGTAATGAAGTGTTCAGGTTCATCCTTCAGGTCTGCCTGTTGTGATGTGTTATGTTCACTGGCATTAAACTGTAGTGGTACACAGGAAGTGTTGCTTTTGTTTATAATGAGAACAAATGATAAAAACAGTGTTGTTACAGTTGTGCATTATGTTAGTTGATCCACAGTGATCTGCTGCAGACAGCACATGATTGTTTATTGTCTAACATCATGAAAACTGTAAAACTGCAGTTTGGACCTTCTGTTCAGAATCTATATTCAGCTTTAACTTGACAGTGCAATTTAAACTGAAGTGTACTGTTACTGTTACTCCTCAGCTGGCTGCAGGTTACAGCTGTGGCTCCTTGAAATGTAACTGACTGTTTTATATTCATATGAATCATTTCAAACATTATTTGTCAGACATTGAAAATGTTTCTTGTGTGTTTCAGTAAATCAGTTTAATAAATGAAAATGTACAATTTGATGGATCCAGAGTTCCTCAAAGAATGTCTAAATATTAAAATTAAAGGGAAACTTTTTGTAACCAATACTGCAACATTGTTTAGCTGCTGGAGGATTTTTATTTTCCTACCAATTTAATCAAACATTTTATTTCTTATTTTTAATGTTATTCTTATATCTATACAGTCTTATTATAATGATCGGTTGTGTGCAGAGCCTCACATGAACTCTTACTACAGAATCTGTGTTGAGTTTGAAGTCTGAAAGACTCAAAGAACAGCTGCTGTCTGACTGGACTTTATTCTGAGTGGAGGAAAATAGCTTCTACACAAGAAAAGTCTTCTTCATGTCGACCCAACAAGGTTGGATGTTAAAAAGGAAAAAATAAAATTTAAATATTAACACAAACGAGGGACTGAAAAGCAGGAATCATCTGTAAGACATCTGTAAGACACAATCCCTCCATGCTGCTTCATTCACACAATAAATATACACAGTAAAATAACAGCAATTTATTTTCATAGAAAACAGTTACTTTTTATGTTTTAAACAAAGTCAGAAAGTGCTTCAGAGTCAGAAGTTTTTTCTGAAGAATCAAACATTCTGTTTGGTTTTAGAAACAACTTCAAAAGCTGAAATATCACAATAATAAATACAAAAGACACATAAATACTTAAATAAATGCTTCAAATAGAGAATTTAAGGGTCCTGGGTTTGAGTCCAACAGGTTTATGTCCCCAAACTATAACTGGATATTTGTGAAACTAATGAAACCATGGTCAGATTAAAACAGAGATTCAAAGTTTACATGTTGAATGTGTTTGTCTTCTCCTCCAGGCTGCTGCTGCTTTCATTCTACTTCACTTTAAATCAGCATGCAGAGACTTTAACATGCTCCACATACTGTCTGTTATTAATGTGTCACTTTAGTTCTTGTTGGATCATGGTGCAGTGGACACTTTCCTAATCAATGTGCACTTTGAACTGCAGCAGCACAGCTCTGACAGCTACAGTAGAACACATGATGAGACATGATGTTCACTGTGATGGATGCTCTGACTCAAGTTTCAATGGACTGCCTGGAGGAAGGCAAACACATTCACATATACATGTACAATCACTGCATTCAATATGAAATATATACAATACAATATGTACAAACACACTCCACTACAGTAGATTCAGATTAATAATGAGCAGTTAAGTATATGTTAGTAGCTGAAAGTGCTGGTATGGAGGAAAAGCTTGTTTCAGTGCAGTTTGAGAGTCAACTTGCAGAAACTTTTTTTTTTTTTTTGTTGGTCTTGTGTTGAACACATCACTGTTGTCTCCACCAGAGGTCACATTCAGGATGAAATGTTCTGTGGGTTTAAATCAGGAAGCTTCAGATTCATGATCTTTTTAAAGTCACAACAACTTCTAATGAATTTATGTTCAACAAATGTTCAACATTGAGTTAATTGAATTAGCTTTCCCTCTACAATTAAAGGTATTTTTAATTACCGTAAAATTAATAATTGGTAGAATAAAATGTATGTTGGTTGATTAGGCTACACTGTGAACCCAGATAATTAAAACGAACTAAATTTAAACAAAGTTAAACAAACATTCTTGATCAAGTAGCATCAGTAATTTTAGGTGACACTGACCTAATTTTAACATTTTTATTTGTATAATTATCTTCGATCTTCACGTTATTTCAGCTTGAAACACTTCTATCAAGGAACTGACTGCTTATGGCAAATGATTTTACAGTTCAATGTGTCAGAAGAGGTTCTGATTGTTTTATCTAAGCAGTGAAGATGATTCTGCTGAGAAATCCAGGAGCCACTTGAGTGTTAGTGTGATCTAATGCAGGGCTTTACATTGAGATTGTACAGTGTGTCTTTATCATGGTCACCAGGAGTCAAAAAACAAACCACCATTTTGTCTCCTGTCTGTCTTCCCTTAACCAGCAACAATATCTGATGTTAAAAGCTGCTAAAGATTAAAACCCATCCTGCCTTTATATTCTTCAGTAAGTGGCCATGGTATAAGAGTCATAGTACACAACTGATACACACAAATAATGCACTGTTGTTCACCTTTACGCTGTCCTTTATTTTGTTAGGACGCCTCATCAAACTATCACTTATTAGACAGATCTGAGATCTGCACTGTGTGCACTTTATTGAACATATTCACAGAAGATTCATAACAACTTCTTTTATATAAAGAGAGAATTATTTACAATATGTACACATTATAAAGAGCACAAAGTCAGTGCATTGTAACAATATCCATCAGGAGGATTAAGATATAATAATGAACAATTCTCTTCTAATTCTGTTGTCTTGTTGATTCAGACTCGTTGTTTAAGACTGATGATTGATAACAGCTGGAGGGAGAACAGAGCGATCAATGAGTGAACCAACTTACAGCTCAATGTGAATGATTCCTCTGAGAAACTCTTCATACACTGACAACTCAAACAACTGGGACATTGTAGAGAGCTTACAGTGGAGGATCAATCAGACGATGGCTGTTTAGATGTCTTTGCTCTACTTCTGATGTTAACTGTCTGACATCAAACATGGAACATCTGGGATCTTAAAAAAATCTTAAACCTGTAGTAACATGAACATAATTTAACAGAAAAATATACATTTCATATTACAAAGAGTTTTCTGACACTTAAAACTCAACATTTATACAACTGCATAGACGTTTCCTTTCTCGTTTCGTCTAAAGTAACAACAGACAGCCAGTAGAACTGCTTCTGCTGCTGCCAGTCCCAGTCCAACATAGAGGCAGATCCTTCCCAGACTCTCTGGTTGTGGACTCTCTGGTTGTGGACTCTCTGGTTGTGGACTCTCTGGTTGTGGACTCTCTGTTGGTCTCTGAGGTTTGGGCTCATCAGCAGCTGCTGTAAAGGACATTATATAAAATGTGGTTAAACAGCAAACATTATCTAGTTACAGCTTCTCCAATGTGAGGATTTGCTGATTTTCTCTGTTTCCTGGTTCATGGCTCCAGGTCGTTATGATGGACAGTTTCAGCCGCTGGCAGCAGCTCTGTGGATGGAAATATCAGTCTGTCCATCCGTGTCCCCCTCAGGAGGAATTTAACTTAACACTAAAGTAACTCAGCTCAACTATTAGTTTATGGTTAGTGCTAATTAGCTCATGTTAGCATGCTAACACACCAAACTAATAGTCTTAGACTCTGAGTCCTCTTTTACTAACTGAGTTCTATAAAATCAACTTACCAGTGACACTGAGTCGACATCTGTCAGAGCTCGAACCATAAGTTGTTCTCACTTTACACCGGTACAGGCCCGAGTCTTCAGTCCTGAGTCTGAACACATGAAGTCTGATTCGTCCCTCTCTGAGGACGTCTTTGTCACACTGGACTCGTCCTTTAAACTGTTCATCCTGAGACTCTGAGACCTCGACACCATCCCTTAGATCATACAGGACTGAAACCTTGTGATCAGTAATCAGGTCACAGTAGATAGAAAGGAAGTTGAGGGAACTGTCAGTGTTGGTTGTGAACGTCCATTCCAGTGTGATGTTATGGTTCTCCTCTGCCTGATAGGAGGTCTGTGTCACATTCACTACAAATGTTCCTGTTGAGGAGACAGAGAGGGAAAGTGAGGACCAGACAAAGTGACAACTTTAACATGTGAGCCTTTAAACTCCTTCTAGAGATGTTTCTGTGGACAGTTTAGTGATGCTCTCAGTGCTGTAGAGGCCTTCCTCCTTACAGATTGAAAGATGGAAGTCTGAAAGTGTATTTGGACTTTTCTCTTCATGGATAATAAAGTGAAGGTGGAAACTAACCACAGACACAGGAGGTCAGGTTGATGAGCAGCAGGATCCAGCAGATCATCTTCTCCCTGTGAGAGGAGACAGCGGTGAAGAGTCATAAACACATGAGGTCAAAGTTCAGTCCTCACATGTACCAGAACAAACATCTACAGTCTGTCTGTAGTCATTACAATACTCCTTTGTAATTATAGTCTAGGTACAGTGTTGATGCTGATGATAAACTGCAGTAATATATTTCTGTCACAAGATGGCGCCAGTAGTTAACTCTCCACTAAAAAAAGGAAACATGACAACATGAGGATGGAGGTGTTTACTTGGTCACGTGTCTATTTCCTGTTCTAACTAAATCCAGTCAGCAGGACTGGAGCCAAGGACACTTTTCAGTGTTTTAGGATTCTGACCAGATTAATGTTAAGGATATAAATCTGTCATCAGTAAAAGACAATGTTATAACATAATATTGAAGCAACTAAATATGCATTGAAGTGTTGAAAATGTGTTTTGGGTATTTCTGTTCCTTGCCCCACTTTATGAAATATGATTGAGAATGTGTGATGCATGCTTTGGTCAATCTGGAATAGTCATTCAGGTTCTTGGAGGAAATATGCATTTAAGGACTTTCTGAAGTTACATACATTACACACATGGTTGTTCATCATGTACAAATATGACATGCTTGACCATATCTTTACCAACACACGTCCTCCATCTTTATACACTGAGTTTGCCTTTGATAAATACAATACAAGAACAACCTTGTGGATTCTGTCCACAGAAATCCGAGAAAGCTTTTAACCTGAAACCCATATATAGGTATAGAATATATATATATATATATATATATATATATATATATATATATATATATATATATATTCAGGTCCACATGAAGTAAAGAGCAGTGTGTAGGCTAGATATAATCAGTGAGGAGGTGAGACTGTTAAGTAGAGGTGGAGAAGTAGTAGTAGTAGTTCTCATTCAGCACATGAACATTTGTGATAAATCGTAATGCTAATAAGTTCTCAAATTCTAGACTGTACAACCATCATCACAAAGACTGACCTGAGCCTTTTCATAAATATCTTAAATATTTCTTCAGGTTGTAAAATGTCCCAGTGGTTTCAGTTGTCACTGTATGAAGAAAAACTCTTGCTGAAATCTGATTGTCCCCCAGATTCTGTTTAGAGGGGCAATAACTGAAAGCTGTCTTTCTCAACTATCTTATCCACCAGCTCAAACTGACTGCTTGAATAAAGCAATGAACACAGCAATGTTTCAAACATAGTGGAGAAATCAGCAAACATATGCCTATAAAGCCACAAGATAATAACTTGTGGCCATAAGATAAACAAATGTTACCTTTTGGGACTTTAGGGGCTCCGTACAATACAAGAACAAACGCAAGTTAAAATATATGTTTTCTGGTAAAACTATGTAGATTTATACAGTGAATTCCCCCTGCTGCAGTTTAAGCTGCTGGCCACCAACGTCCTGTAGAGAGATCATATTTATAAATGTTTACCTGATGGCAGAGATGGTTCTGTAGTAACCGCTGGGTCTTGTTGAAGTTCTGCAAGAGTTTGTATGAATAGTCAACCCAGTCTCATGAAAATACGTGATACTGTCACGAGGCGGTGCCTATAGAGGGTATGCGTTTACGTCACTCTGAAGAAGCGGAGCATATGAGCGGAACGGAGCGGCAGGGAGCGGAAGGGAGCGGAAGGATTTTGTGTTTAGCGAAGTGTCCCAGTGTACTATTCCTGTAAAAGTAACAGATGGGGATAATGTGGAACAAGAAAAAGAATGTGGCGACATCAGAGCATATGAGCGGAGCGGACCGGGTGAAAATGCCCGCTCCTCGCTCACAGACCTGCCAATATGCGCCGCTCCGCGCCGCGCCGCGCCGCTCATATGCTCTGAATCAGATATACAGGTCCGGCCCAAGGCATAACATAACAAGATAAAGGTATGTCTTGGTAATGTAACATTTGGTGTCAAGGAGATTTTGAAAAGTTCCCTGAAATTATGAAAGTCCCTAATTATTGTTGATATTTAGTTCCAAAGACGTTAGTCTGTAATAGCAAATTAATAGCTAAACGTCTTATATAGACTTCTCATGAGTTGTTCTGAGTGGTCTCCCTATGCACAAACAATTTCCGAACTCGTACTACTTTACCCTGACACTTAACCCACATAGAGACATAAACCCACATTTCAGTGCCTAGGCCCGACCAATGTGGCTCGGTGGAGGAAAGAAAAAGTCACAGTCTGTGACCACAGCACACAAGTAAACAGCCTTTTGCATTGCTGCTACTAAATGAGGAGTTGTCGTTTTTTTCTGTATGACATTTTAATGTTGACTCACACAGTGGGACTCTGGGCCCTGAGTTTGGATGCAACTTGTCTTGACTTATATTGTTTGAACTGTTCCCTGATTTACTGTGTTTGAAGATGCAGTGTTTGCATTAGGGAACACACGCACTAGGCTCCACTTGGCACTGGTAGTAACTTATCACACTGTTTTTCAGGTTGTTTCTTCTTGTGTGGTTTAACAACGCCTGGGACTTACTGACAATAAAAACTTTTTAATTTAACTTAAAAAACAATTCACTGAACTCTCAAGCTGTGCAAGTCATAATAGAATTGGCTTTGAAAAAAACCCACAGTGACTGATTTGATGTGGGATGTGGTGGCTGGAGAATGTGTGAACATTTAAACAACCTTTCAATGGATTGTAAAATTAAAGGACTTGGTGTCAATATCAGGCACTGGGTTACAATCATTAACACTAAGTATGTGGCTAACTGATCTATTTACATGTACAATGTATTGGAACAATATTATTCAGCAATCCTCTCAAGATTGTTGGTGAACAGTGTTTTTCTGATGTTTTGCTCTTTCTCCTACAAATCTGGATTGAATCTACCCCCAAGTCACCATGTCAGACCACTGATCCCGTCACTTGGTGTTATTAAGGTGGGTAATGTACACTTTTACTATAAGCACTTTGTTGAGTTTAGACACTGACTGGAATAAAGAAACACAACTTTAACTGATGTTTGACTAACATTTTTTTAATGTAAAAAACAATAGAAAATGAAAAGCATTATCAACTGTGAACACTGACAGCAGACAATTTAGTTAGCTGGTTAATTGCAGCGAGTAAAATTCATTTTTAATTCACCTCTCTGAGCGGCTGAGGATGTACCGTACAGGTTTTGAAACACTTGGAAGGCATTCTCTGAGGTCACTTGCATAGGCTTCATTTTAATACTGCTGTGATAGCTGTGATTATAGCTTTTCAACAAGTCTTGTAAGACATCGAGGTAGCGCATGGTGTTGTTTGCCGTAAAGTATCTCCACATACTACTTTTTAAAGTACGATTAAATCTTTCAATCACAGAGGCTTTGAGATCACTGGCTGTGGAAAAATGTATGATACCGTGTTTTTTCATCAAAGCCTCAAAAGCCTTGTTAAAAAATTCTTTCCCCGCATCAGTTTGTAGTTTTACAGGCGTCTGACTTTCTTCAAAAATAGATTCAAAAGCCTTTACCACCTCAACGGCTGTTTTTCTCTTCAGAGCTTGTACATATGCCTTCTTGGAAAACACATCTATGACCGTTAATAAATAATTATACCCGTCATTATATTCAGACAGAGCTTGCATATCACACAGATCTGCTTGAAATTGGTTTAAAGGACGAGGTACAAAAACTCTGTTTCTAATAAAATGTACTCTGGCTGGTTTGTGTAGAGTGTAAGCATCCTGCTCTGATAAAAAGTCTTTGACATTTTGAACTCCTACCCTCTGACATGTTTCATCTTGAACATTTTTACGTAGTCGTTCTACACCTCCAAAGCTCCCTGGATGGCTAGGATCGTAATACACTTTTTTCATGAAACGTTTCTCAGACATGTTGAAAACGGAATGAGAGAAAAATACGATGTACAAGTTATTTTATTAGAGGTTTGCATAGTCACAAATACAAAAACACATGTTATAAAAGTACAAGATAAACTTTTCAGTTCTAATAACAAGTATGAAAATAAGTATAAAAAGTACAGGATCCATGAGAGTGCACACTACTTGTGGAGGAAAACTCCTTTTTTTTTTTTTTTTTTTTCTTTGTTTTCAAAATATTTGTTTATAAAATCACAATCCCCAACACCTAGTGACCGACTTGAGCTGCATGCATATCGTTTTGGCACCTAAATGATCAAACATGCTGTCAGAGGTCGCTTCCACATCTTTCAGATTGTGTAGAATCATATCAGCAGCGGCCCTGACTCTAACTTCATCAGATGGAAGGTTACGCATATTCAACAGACACTGAACTGCAGGAATGAATTTAGGCTTGTAAAGCATCTTCATCAACCCTTGAAAGTTGATGCTATAGTAGAACTCCTCTAACGGTTCCAAACACTGATGTTCTTTCTGGCTGGGGTGGCTGGTTTGACATCCGTAGCAGTTGGCAGTGCGGTACTTGTTGATGGTGATGGCGAGCAGATGCAGCACGGCCGTTTTAACAGTACCGTAGAAAGCACTAGATAGCCAGCCGTCGATTTCATCCACCGGTTCTTCCTCATCCCACAGAGGTGGTAATGGTGGTGGAGTCAAAGAAACAGAGCTCAAGAGGGTTGGGTACTCTGGTGCCGGCCGTAGAGGTGTGGGAGGCTGGGAATCACCCATGTCTACCCAGACGGAATCACAGGGTGAGTTCTGTGGGGCTGGTGGATAGCCAGGGCTCTGGACCACCATTGTGGGTTGAGAACTGCGAATCCTGGGTCCCATCTGCGTATGAACCAGGGATGCAGCATGGCGAGTCGTACAGCGTTGGAGAGGCAGGGTCCTGGGGTTCCTCCAAAACAGTGCTGAGGTTACAGATGGATCCATCGGCCGAATGTCTGCGAGTTGCGCCCGAACGGCCCCAGAGGTTGAATCTTCAGGGATGTCTGAAAATGGGGTCCAGATAGTGGCGATCCCGCGCTGCTGTCCGTTGATGGCGGCCATTTCTTCTTTTTTTCGTTTTGGAGCGGTTTGATCAAGGATGCTGTGTTAGGTTTGACTGTGTTACTCCTTTTTAAACCTTTGAAGACGGGGTAGTGGTCGGAGAGGGGGCGGTAGTGGGTTGTCAGGGGGCGGTAGTGGGCGGTAGTGGGCGGTAGTGGGCGGTCAGGGGGCGGTAGTGGGCGGTCAGGTGTGTGGCTTAGAACGTCAGCTTTTTTCTCACTTTCAAAGTGTCATTCCAATTACGACTGCTATGGAAGAGGGTTGTGATTCTCTCTCCTATTTCATCCATCTTTTCTAGCCAAGCGGCTAAAGGGATGGCTAGCACAGGCCGGAATACACCGCAGTTCGTATTAAAATACTCTAGGACAAAATCCTCCTCAAGAGGCTTCTCCCTAGATGCTTGGATAGTGGCGCGTATGAACCATTGACTGGAACCAGATATCTTTGCCTGCCAAACAGCCCTAGAAATGACACCAGACTCTGGTACATCGGTGGAAGGATCTGTTCTCACTTGTTTCTCATCCGAGGGCCGATCAGACATCACTAGCCTCAACACGGCCCAGTCGTTGGAGGTAAGAGTCACCACATTTTTCATCAAATTCAATTTTTCATCATCACCCAGCTGGTACAACCAGAGCTCGCCCTCTTCATACTTGAACACATACCCCCAACATCCAGAAGATCCATGCTGCAGTAAAGACCATTGTTCTCCCAGAGATTCCTTTGGAGGAGCCTGTGTACGCTGTACATACACCATACTTTTCCTCGGGGCGGGAGGAGGCCCTCTCACTTGCCGGTAGATGGTGACTGGTGTCTCGCAAATCACAGACATCTCATCTTCTGGTATATTCTCTTTTTCACAATCGTAAAACTTTTCTTGTAGCATTGTGAATTGATGGCGAACTCTTTGCTGACTCTGTACTTATAATATTTGTCTTTTGTTCACACTTGAGTTTTAAAGGTTCCCCGCCATAGGGTCGGGGGTGGGGGGTGGGCCAATTAACTGTGTACAATCTATTGATTGTTTTATCTTAAAATGTTTACCATCTGGAAGGGGGGCAAAATGTTTACCATCTGGAAGGGGGGGCATCTCTATCTATTAGACCCCCTTAAAAACAAACCTTGAAGTGTCAGATTTTTTGATTGATCGATTTGACCTTTTGACCTGGGACAGGGTGCCTGGGGCTAGTACCTGTCACTTTAGAGTTTGACAAGAAGTGCATAGATCCCTCTCTCTGACATGTTTGACCAACATGGCCATACACGTCCTCTGTCTTTATACACTGAGCTTTGATAAATACAATACAAGAACAGCTTAATCCACAGAAATGTCCACATGAAATAAAGAGCAGCGTGTAGGTTAGATATCAACAGAACTCTAATAGTAAAACTATGTAGTTTGATACAGTGAATTCCCCCTGCTGCAGTTTAAGCTGCTGGCCACCAACGTCCTGTAGAGAGATCATATTTGTAAATGTTTACCTGATGGCAGAGATGGTTCTGTAGTAAACTTTGGGATTTGCAAGAAGTTCGGCTTATCCACCTCTACTTAGCAGTCTCACTCACTCAGCCTGCATAAGGCAGAGAGAATGCTACCAGACAGTGAGGGAGTCGGTGAGTGAAACTGTTAAGTAGAGGTGGAGAAGTAGTACCTAGTTCTCATTCAGCACATGAACATTCGTGATAAATCGTAATGCTAATAAGTTCTCAAATTCTAAATTCTTAAATTCTTGTTTCAGTTGTCACTGTATGAAGAAAAACTCTTGCTGAAATCTGATTGTCCCCCAGATTCTGTTTAGAGGGGCAATAACCGAAAGCTGTCTTTCTCAACCATTTTATCCACCAGCTCAAACTGACTAAAGCAATGAACACAGCAATGAATGAGTTCTGTGGTTCTGCTACACTGCCCAGCGGATCCCAGCATACAAACCTTGGTATGCAGCCGCCTGGTATGGTACCTTGGTAGCAGCACAGTGAACGAGTTCTGTAGTTCTGCTACACAAACTCCTCCTCCTCCGCCACGTTCGTACACCCAAGCAAGGTGAGCAATTTGGGATTTGTAGGATCGAACCGCCAACCGTGGTTTGGTATGCAGACCCACTGTACCTCTGAGCCATAGCCCCCTGCCTAGATTACTCGATTGTACAGTCATCATCAGAAAGAAGTGAACTGAAGGAGGGAGGGAGTCTGAATGAAAGTAAAATAAAGAACAAACCGCCATTGTGTCTCCTGTCTGTGTTCCCTCAACCAGCAACAATATGTTAACTGTCTGTTTCAACACTAAATGTTAGTTTAAATCAGATTTATTTCTCATAACTCTTGAAATCACAATCAGAATAATCCCAGGGAGAAATTACTTTCGTTACATATACTCCATATATATATATATGTGTGTGTGGAAGCCATCGACAGAGACAGAGACAGAGACTCACCAGTGACGCTGAGTTACCCGAACCATGTTTTGGGTTCACTTCACCAGTCTTCAGTCTGAAAAATTCATCTGACTTTATGACGGCGTTGTTCCGCCCAGTGAGTGTGTATTGAAACTCTGGGACAAGTGCAAACTTGTAATAAAGAACAAACAGAATACAGGATATTAAAGGGATAATAACAGAGAGAAGAAACCAGATCAATCCCTCTAAACTGAAGCACACTTAGATAGTTGATGGTGGTTAGTTCACAGCTGTGGGTCTCAGTTATTTTCTGTCACCCAAACCTCTATCTCTCCTCCTCCTTCAGCTCTGTACACCAGTGTTCCTGTGTACTTCTTCAACAACAGACCGCTTGTTGATTAGTTTGAGCACTGCTGCCACCTAGTGACTGGACGCTTGTTTATCGTTCAAGCAAGAATAAAGACACTAATACTGAAAGTCCCCCCGACTCCTCACCTACTGGTTCACAGACACCGTAAACTGTTGGATGCTGCTGTTTTGCACATTGCAATATATTTTGATTATGTTATTTATTTATGATCATTTGAACCATGTTGAGCTGAACCAACCATTGTGATCTGCAGTCAGTTCCTCAACAAATAATAATCATGTGATACAACCATCAGTCTGTTCACCATTATTTGTTGCTGTTGTTGCTTCCTTGTCTGTCCACGTACTTTCAGCACATGGTGTTTTTATTATATATGAAACTGTTGTTTCATTTTTATTTGTGGATTCACACAAACACATTTAATCAAACTTCATCTGATGATTGTTTTACTGAGTAACCATCAAAGATGTTAGATTGAACTCTCAATGTCCTCTTCAGCTCCATGTTTCCTGCTGATGGTGCAGAGTTTAACCTCTGGTGTCATCATATAAAAGATATACATCACTATGTATGTGTTTATGACTCTTCACCGCTGTCTCCTCTCACAGGGAGAAGACTTCCATCTTTCAATCTGTAAGGAGGAAGGCCTCTACAGCACTGAGAGCATCACTAAACTGTCCACAGAAACATCTCTAGATGGAGTTTAAAGGCTCACATGTTAAAGTTGTCACTTTGTCTGGTCCTCACTTTCCCTCTCTGTCTCCTCAACAGGGACATTTGTAGTGAATGTGACACAGACCTCCTATCAGGCAGAGGAGAACCATAACATCACACTGGAATGGACGTTCACAACCAACACTGACAGTTCCCTCAACTCTCTTTCTATCTACTGTACCCTGATTACTGATCACAAGGTTTCAGGCCTGTATCATCTACATGAAGGTGTCAAGGTCCCAGAGTCTCAGGATGAGCAGTTTAAAGGACGAGTCCAGTGTGACAAAGACGTCCTCAGAGAAGGACGAATCAGACTTCATGTGTCCAGACTCAGGACTGAAGACTCGGGCCGGTACCGGTGTAAAGTGAGTGTAAACAACTTATGGTGACAACGTTGGTGAATGTCGACTCAATGTCACTGGTAAGTTGATTTTATAGAACTCAGTTAGTAAAAGAGGACTCAGAGTCTAAGACTATTAGTTTGGTGTGTTAGCATGCTAACATTAGCTAGTTAGCACTAAACACAAACTAATAGCTGAGCTGAGTTACTTTAGTGTTAAGTTAAATTCCTCCTGAGGGGGGACACGGATGGACAGACTGATATTTCCATCCACAGAGCTGCTGCCAGCGGCTGAAACTGTCCATCATAACGACCTGGAGCCATGAACCAGGAAACAGAGAAAATCAGCAAATCCTCACATTGGAGAAGCTGTAACTAGATAATGTTTGCTGTTTAACCACATTTTATATAATGTCCTTTACAGCAGCTGCTGATGAGCCCAAACCTCAGAAACCAACAGAGAGTCCACAACCAGAGAGTCCACAACCAGAGAGTCCACAACCAGAGAGTCCACAACCAGAGAGTCCACAACCAGAGCGTTGGGGAAGGATCGGCCTCTATGTTGGACTGACAGCAGCTCTACTGGCTGTCTGTGTCGTATTCTGCTCTGCCTCCTGTCACTGTATGACTAAATCTTCTGATAAGAAATGAAACGTCTCTGCAGCTGTACAGATGTTGACACAACCCATCAGGACTTACAGGACTCTGTTTGGAGGACCCTCTTTCTGTCACAATGAGCCATCAGACTGTTTAAGACCTGACTGATGAAACCAACAGACTCTGAGACTCTCTACCTTAAACATCTGTTTTAAGTCTCTTCTTAAAATGCACTTTTACAGTCTTGTCTTCTGGCGGTCCTTTTTTCTAACCTTTTATTCACTGTGGTTTTATTGTTGTTTTTAATTGTTTTATCTTTTTATTTACTGATTGATAATGTTTACTTTGTTTATTTTATATGTTGTTACTGATGCTGCTATGGTTCTTATTGTGAACCCAGTTTACATTATTATTAATAAGATAAGATAATTATCTTAATTCATTCGTTCTGATGGACACTGTTACAATGCACTGACTTTATACTGTTTATAATGTGTGTATATATTGTAAATAAATCTCTATTTATATGAAAGAAGTCTTTTAATAGTCTTTAATAAACATATTGTATTGTATATATTTCCTATTGAATGCAGTGATTGTACATGTATATGTGAATGTGTTTGCCTTCCTCCAGGCAGTCCATTGAAACTTGAGTCAGAGCATCCATCACAGTGAACATCATGTCTCATCATGTGTTATACTGTAGCTGTCAGAGCTGTGCTGCTGCAGTTCAAAGTGCACATTGATTAGAAAAGTATCCACTGCACCATGATCCAACAAGAACTAAAGTGACACATTAATAACAGACAGTATGTGGAGCATGTTAAAGTCTCTGCATGCTGATTTAAAGTGAAGTAGAATGAAAGCAGCCACAGCCTGGAGGAGAAGACAAACACATTCAACATGTAGACATGTAAGGAAGCAACAAAGGTCCCCCTAGTGGTGAACAAATATACAGCAGAACCAAGTGGGCGTAACTTCCTGCCTCAGTGAGTTTCAGTTCTGATTGTTGTCAATGTTTTCTGAGTATTTTATTACTTTACCGAATAAAACCGAAGAATAAATATTTTTTCCATTAGGCAGCAACATAAACACTGTCTGCATATAAGGGAAAGACAACTGTAAATAAACAATAACAATCACAGTAACAAAACAAATAACTGTGGTCATGAAGCTGATCATCTTCTTCCTCATCTGACAGCTCGCTGCTATTCAACTGTTAACTAATCATTAGATTGATAGTCAGCAGTGTTTGAGTTGTGTTCAGGGTTCATGTACTGTTGGTTCAACATGTGTTTCTTTCTACTGTGACACAGATTAGAAAATGGTTGAACATGATGGTTTGGTACAGCTGTCCAGTTGAGACTTGGGTAAAACAAAATACAAATATGCTTATATATGTAATTACCATGAATTCATTCATGCAAATTCAATAAACATAGTAAAGTAATTCACAAACTAAATCTCATTTTACATTCTGCCCTTTGTTCAGATGAAAAGCTGCTGCTGTCTGTTCCGTTACTCCAGCCTTTGAGTTTTTAACTTTAACTTCTTAACTTTTAATCTCTTTTTGTTCGTTCTTATTTGTTCACTGTAACTCTATGAAGTCCTGTCCTCTCTAGCGATGTTGTTTGACAGAGTCTTTGTGTTTTCTTTCGTGTTTTAATGCCGCTTCCACCGGGACACGCTGCCGTATGATGGCACTAACGGCGGTCGGTACAGTGGACAGAGCCGCTGATTTACCGGCTGAACTCTGGAGGAAACACACCGGGGATGAAGAGGAGGGAAGCAACGTGGGGGAAGAGAGGAGGGTGGAGACGGGACGGCTTTATGGAGAAGATTGAAGCGGTCTCTTAACGCGGAGCCACGCAGAGTACCGGGAGTCTGATGTGTTTCACTGAGACAGGACTGCACAGGGACATTACGGACCACAACGTCTCTGTCGATGGCTTCCACACACACACACACACACACACACACACACACACACACACACACAAATGAGACTTGAGATTTGCAGACTTCATCATGTCTTCTTCGCGGGGTTTACAGGTTTGCGTGTTGTGTGAAGTAAACGCAACATGTTTCAACTTTCTGCTAAGATATATGTGACTGTTTTGCGGGGATTAGGAAATCATGCATGCCCCGAATATTTTGATAGATTGATATATTTGAAATAAATAAATGTGCGGATCAATTATGTGATCGCATAATCACGTTTTTCTGGAGGGACTGCATTTAGCATTACCAACAGGGACATGTCCGGCTTCATTTAGACGTATGCTCCTCCAGCCCGTCATAGCATTATTATTGACATTACACTCACCATGACAATAATAACAAAGCCACTCTTGAATACAAAAGCAGACTATAAACTACCTTTATTCATGAATAATAAACAGCATCACTGACAGCTCCATATGGATAATAAATAATATAAATGATCGCTACTGAAGGTGAATTAGTGTTGTTCAGAGTTAGTGAATTAATTAATTAGTGAATGAAGTGTTGGTATTAAACGTGCAGCTGTTCCTGCTGTTCTATTCAAATATACAGACTCAACCTTTGCAACTGAAGTTAACTCCTGATTAACACCAACATCAATATAGGATTTGGCTGCAGGTCATACAAACAGGTGAGGGTTGACTGTGGCTCAGAGGTAGAGTGGGTCGTTTACTAATCTAAAGTTCAATGAAACTGAGAGGGGGGACTTCTATGGGGTGCCGTTTGTAAAGCGGCTCACGCTGAAAATAACAGCAACATTTTGTCACATTTAGCTTCAAACAATGTTTAATGTAATCTAAATGTTTCGGGTGAAACTAAATATTTAACTAATATGCAAATTAAAAATGCCGGTAACCGGAAGTAGCTGGAGAATTTACAGAACTGTAAACTAAAGATCAACGTTTTACTCACCTGATTTAACTGCATCTCATTATGTACACACACACACACACACACACACACTCACTCTGAACAACAACAGTCAGTGTACTTTATGAAACCCCCTGTGGGCGTATCTTCTGTCACTTTTTAAAACCTCAATTTAAGCGTTTCCATTTTCAAACATGGTTTCCCTCCATGGTTTGACTTATAAAGCCAGGCGCATGAACAGAAATGTTGCTGTTGATGACTAATATGAGGAATGAAAGCCTTTGAAGTCTCAAAGTATTCTACAGCTATAGCTGAACAGGGGACTCGCAGGTTCTGCAGCATGCAACAGGTGGCACAGAGAGTCACTGGCGGTATTCCCCCGGAGAAACACAGTGATGTAACTCAGTATTGCTCCACCCAGAGTGCATGAGAAGTGAGAAGTGGAGTGCCTGTTGCGGTATGTGTTTAATAACACATGAATTGTGAACAGACAAGTCACAGTCGCCCCTCTAGACTGCACAGCCATCATCAGAAAGTGTGACCAGCACCAAAAGCCTTTTCATAAATATCCTTAATATTTCTTTAGGTTGTAAAATGTCTTACAGTTCTGTGAATTCACTTTTGCTGCTTCTGACTAAAAGTTAGATCAGCAGACTTTCCATATTTAGGCGGTGGACTCCTGGATTCTTTCATTAATACTTTTATGTTAGACTTATGTTAGTCTATAGCCTGATGATAAAGAACCGAATATGAAACATTTGATCTGGATCTGAAGGAGGGAGGGAGAAAGTGAAATAAAGAACAAACCACCATTTTATCTCCTGTCTGTCTTCCCTCAACCAGCAACAATATCTGATGTTAACTGACTGTTTCAACACTTAATGTTAGTGATGAGGAAGAACTGCTTTATAACTCAGTTCAACTGGACAATTGTACCAAACCGTCATGTTCAACCATTTCTAATCTGTGTCACAGTAGAAAGAAACACATGTTGAACCAACAGTACATGAACCCTGAACACAACTCAAACACTGCTGACTATCAATCTAATGATTAGTTAACAGTTGAATAGCAGCGAGCTGTCAGATGAGGAAGAAGATGATCATATTTATTCTTCGGTTTTATTCTTAAAAGTAATAAAATACTCAGAAAAGATTGACAACAATGCTAGGTGAGTTTATTTGGAGGAAGTTATTTCAGCTTCATGACCACAGAGAATAAAACAATCTGTAGTCTGTACTTCACATTGAAACTATAAATTCTGATTCTGTTTTATAACAATAAATGTGTTTATTCTTTAATAGAAATTTCAAGTAAACACCCTGATCCCCCTCAAACTCACAGAGACTGAACAGTCACCTTACAGACAGAGAAAGAGATAAAAACACATGAGACAGTACTGATCTTAACAGAACACACAGTTATTAAACCTAAAACACACTCAGAGATTTAATTTAACTGACTGACTTTGGGTAAACTGGAAAAACTAATGATGAAACAAAACCCACACGATGCATATCTGTATGTGGAACCAATCAGAGAGGGGGAGTCACACTGACAGTGTAGATACATATAACGGAACCAAAAGCACTCAGAGCTAATTTCTTGACAAGAATGCAGACATCATGGATCATACTTTAATTTCACCTTGCTGTTGGACTGAAGACAAACACGGTCAGTAATGAATCCTATATTGATGTTGGTGTTAATCAGGAGTGAACTTCAGTTGTAAAGGTTGAGTCTGTATATTTGAATAGAACAGCAGGAACAGCTGCACGTTTAATACCAACAAACTGTTTCCAGCTTCTATTATCGCTCCGTGTTCTTCTACATAGTTCAAGGGGAAAAGTATATATATACATATATATATATATATGATTCTTATATTGTAAGATCTGACAACAGCATCGTTGTTTGTGTTTATCTGTTGTTTTGTCATTCCTTTATATGTTGGCAGTATTTATATTGTAGCCTCATTAAACATGTTTATTCCTTAAAACAACTCAAATAAAATCAATCAATTTTAATCTTTAAGGTAATAAAAGCTCATCAAAAACACTGACAGTGTTGTGCTGCGACTGTGTGAAACAGGAAACAGTGAACCGTCAGTAAACCACAGAGCTGAAGCTGCTGCTGTGTAAGTTCCACATTCATTGTGGTCTGTACAACCAGCAGCCTGTTCACCATTAGTTGCTGCTGTTGTTGCTTCCTTGTCTGTCCACGTACTTTCAGCACATGGTGTTTTTATTGCAACACAGCTCAATGAACTACGGAAGCCCTAAAGGGCCATGCATTCATACATTTTATTTCCTCTGTTTTCCCGGGATAACGAGTTAATTTTCTCGAGATCTCGAGATAACAATATAATTAATTTGAGATCTCGAGATAATGAGTGTGATATGATAACTGCGGGCAAGCCAGCCGTTACTTCGATCTCCGTGGTCAAATCAGACGTCACCAGCATCAACACTGTACCTAGACTATAAATACAAAGGAGTATTGTAATGACTACAGACAGACATCTGTTTATGACTCTTCACCGCTGTCTCCTCTCACAGGGAGAAGATGATCTGCTGGATCCTGCTGCTCATCAACCTGACCTCCTGTGTCTGTGGTTAGTTTCCACCTTCACTTTATTATCCATGAAGAGAAAAGTCCAAATACACTTTCAGACTTCCATCTTTCAATCTGTAAGGAGGAAGGCCTCTACAGCACTGAGAGCATCACTAAACTGTCCACAGAAACATCTCTAGATGGAGTTTAAAGGCTCACATGTTAAAGTTGTCACTTTGTCTGGTCCTCACTTTCCCTCTCTGTCTCCTCAACAGGAACATTTGTAGTGAATGTGACACAGACCTCCTATCAGGCAGAGGAGAACCATAACATCACACTGGAATGGACGTTCACAACCAACACTCACAGTTCCCTCAACTTCCTTTTTATTTACTGTCTACTGTTTACTGATCACAAGGTTTCAGTCCTCTATAATCTACATGAAGATGTCGAGGTCCCAGAGTCTCAGGATGAACAGTTTAAAGGACGAGTCCAGTGTGACAAAGACGTCCTCAGAGAAGGACGAATCAGACTTCATGTGTCCAGACTCAGGACTGAAGACTCGGGCCTGTACCTGTGTAAAGTGAGAACAACTTATGGTTCGAGCTCTGACAGATGTCAACTCAGTGTCACTGGTAAGTTGATTTTATAGAACTCAGTTAGTAAAAGAGGACTCAGAGTCTAAGACTATTAGTTTGGTGTGTTAGCATGCTAACATGAGCTAATTAGCACTAAACACAAACTAATAGCTGAGCTGAGTTACTTTAGTGTTAAGTTAAATTCCTCCTGAGGGGGACACGGATGGACAGACTGATATTTCCATCCACAGAGCTGCTGCCAGCGGCTGAAACTGTCCATCATAACGACCTGGAGCCATGAACCAGGAAACAGAGAAAATCAGCAAATCCTCACATTGGAGAAGCTGTAACTAGATAATGTTTGCTGTTTAACCACATTTTATATAATGTCCTTTACAGCAGCTGCTGATGAGCCCAAACCTCAGAGACCAACAGAGAGTCCACAACCAGAGAGTCCACAACCAGAGAGACGGGGAAGGATCGGCCTCTATGTTGGACTGACAGCAGCTCTACTGACTGTCTGTGGCGGACTCTGCTTTGCATTCAGTCGTTGTAAATATGCTAATAAGAAAAAAACGTCTCCCCAGCTGTACAGATGTTGATAACCCATTAGACTGTTTAACACCTGACTGATGAAACCAACAGACTCTGAGACTCTCTACCTTCAACATCTGTTTCAAGTGTCAGAAAACTATTTGTAATATGAAATGTATATTTTTCTTTTAAATGGTGTTTATGTTACTACAGGTTTAAGTTTAATGTAGTAATGTTAATGATGCTTCCACTGTGATCCCAGATGTTCCATGTTTGATGTCAGACAGTTAACATCAGAAGTAGAGCAAAGACATCTAAACAGCCATCGTCTGATTGATCCTCCACTGTAAGCTCTCTAAAATGTCCCAGTTGTTTGAGTTGTCAGTCTATGAAGAGTTTCTCAGAGGAATCATTCACATTGAGCTGTAAGTTGGTTCACTCATTGATCGCTCTGTTCTCCCTCCAGCTGTTATCAATCATCAGTCTTAAACAATGAGTCTGAATCAACAAGACAACAGAATTAGAAGAGAATTGTTCATTATTATATCTTAATCCTCCTGATGGATATTGTTACAATGCACTGGGTTTCTAATGTTCTGTTTATACATATTTTATATTTAAATATTCCTATTTGTATTTGACAGAGTTATAGTATTGTGTGTGTAAGTTTTTTAATATCAGACACCCAGAATGTCAAGAAGTAAAAGTTTATCAATAACAATGACAATAAACGTTACGCCGCCTTCAGATGATGATTTTAATATGAAGCCTCAGAGAAATTGAATGTGAGATTTGAAGTGAAACTGGAAACACAAAATCGTATATAGAGTATAACATGTTTTATAAGACAATTGAATAAGTTTGACTGGAATCAACAAGACACAGAATTATAAAAGAACAGCAGCAATAATTATTCTATCTTAATATTATGATGGCCATTGTTACAGTGCTTTCATACTGATTATAATGTGTACTTATTGTACATAGTACACATAGTATAATGTGAGTTGGTGTTTTACTACAACCACAGAAAAAGGAAAGTTCTGACAAAAATTGAAACAACAAAGTTTGTATTTATTTCTTTTATACCAGAAAGATTCATTAGATTTACTTATTTAACTTTAAGGTATAAAATATTAAACACTCAATAAAAACAAAGTTCATTAGATAAAGTGAATAAAAGAGGAAGAATGTAATCAATTAAATCACATATGGAGAAACCTTCCTGCTGCTTTCTGCTGCATTCCAGTTACAGAAACATTCAAACAACAACCACATTGCTGGATTCAGGTGTGTAATGATATTATCATAATGTAATATTAATCTTCTTAGTGAAACTCCTTTAAATCAAAATGCAACTAATGAAAGCTTGACAGCTTTTCACAACCTTAACTTGTGGAAAACAAAATCCACTGAAACAAGACGACCTAACTTAAAGTAAAGAGCTCCCTCTGCTGATCTTCATCCTTAATAGCAGTGTGAACAACTCAAAGCTTTTCTTCCAGCACACATACAATGAAAGAATGATAATCAGTAACACAGTAAATAACAGCAACAATAAAACAGTAACAGTACATTTCAGTTTAAATTGCACATTACAACAAGAAAAGGTTAAAGCTTATTGCCAGTGTACATAACACATCAGAACAGGCAGATCTGAAGGATCTTCAGTGAACCTGAACACTTCATTACATCCTGCAGGAGTCAGCTACATGATCCATAGAATATAAAGAAAAACATATTTTATTGTTGTGGTTTACAGAGATTTAAATGCATAAAAGGTAAATAAAAGAGAAATTGAATAGATTATACCTGGTATATGAGGTACACCTGTTTATCTACTATGTCTCTTATACCATGGCCACTTACTGAAGAATATAAAAGCAGGATGGGTTTTAATCTTTAGCAACTTTTTTGTTTTACCCATGTAATGTGTGTGAAGTTGTTGCCATGGTTACCTGCTGGTTTGTGTATTTCCTGTCAGCCAATGAGAAACTACTATTTTCTGTGTCCATGGTATGAGTTAAGAAAGTTGGACTACGTTCTACAGAATCAACTCACCATTGACATTCAGCAGCTGCCAGCAAATAATTTGTGTTCACTTCACACAGGTACAGTCCTGAGTCTGGACACATGAAGTCTGTCTCATTTACATTACTGATCAAATTTTTCCTCTGATCATGCTGAGATGTAAATGTTCCCTTCTACTACTGACCTGAAATCTGAAGTCGTGACCTTCAGGTACAGAGTGAATGAATAAAAGATAAAAAGCAACCAGCACAGCTGCTGCTGCTGCTGCCAGTCCCAGTCCACAGTAGAGTCCGAGTCTTCCCCGACTTCTTGTGTTTTGTGTCTCAGGTTTGGGCAAATCCCTCGCTGCTGTAAAGAGACCAAACTAATCTGTGTCATTTATACAAATCAAACTAAATATCCACAACAGATCTCAGTATAACTATAACTATATATAATTATATAAAGCTAACAACAAGTGAGTACAGCGTTATCAGATATATTGGATGGAACTATACCCTGCCTTCCAAACATTATTTTATTGAATGATGACTCCTCTCTTGCTCTATCCAAATAAAATAGATATGTTCTGTGGAATAAGTGCAGAAAATGGCAGTAATGAGATGGAAATATCTGCATATTATAAGTTTACTTACAACTTATAACAATACTATTTATCATCACATTTATTTTATGTCAATATGTGAATCTAAATGTACATTTCTAATGGCAAAAAGCCAAATCAATAAAACCATTTGGTCACTATAAAGATGGAGGTGTATCATATGTCCCAGATACTGCTGTGGTAGTCCACAATACTTTTCTACTCTGATCTTATTTATCCAAAAAAGCTGCTGCAATAAAGTTCTACTGAATCAACTCACCAGTGACATTGAGTCGACATTTACGCAAACTTCCACCATAATTTGTTCTCACTTTACACAGGTACAGGCCCGAGTCTTCAGTCCTGAGTCTGGACACATGAAGTCTGATTCGTCATTCTCTGAGGACGTCTTTGTCACACTGGACTCGTCCTTTAAACTGTTCATCCTGAGACTCTGTGATCTCGACACCATCCCATAGATTATAGAGGACTGAAACCTTGTGATTAATAATCAGTCTACAGTAGATAAAAAGGAAGTTGAGGGAACTGTCAGTGTTGGTTGTGAACGTCCATTCCAGTGTGATGTTATGGTTCTCCTCTGCCTGATAGGAGGTCTGTGTCACATTCACTACAAATGTTCCTGTTGAGGGAGACAGAGAGGGAAAGTGAGGACCAGACAAAGTGACAACTTTAACATGTGAGCCTTTAAACTCCATCTAGAGATGTTTCTGTGGACAGTTTAGTGATGCTCTCAGTGCTGTAGAGGCCTTCCTCCCTACAGATTGAAAGATGGAAGTCTGAAAGTGTATTTGGACTTTTCTCTTCATGGATAATAAAGTGAAGGTGGAAACTAACCACAGACACAGGAGGTCAGGTTGATGAGCAGCAGGATCCAGCAGATCATCTTCTCCCTGTGAGAGGAGACAGCGGTGAAGAGTCATAAACACATGAGGTCCAAGTTCAGTCCTCACATGTACCAGAACAAACATCTACAGTCTGTCTGTAGTCATTACAATACTCCTTTGTATGTATAGTCTAGGTACAGTGTTGATGCTGATGATAAACTGCAGTAATGTATTTCTGTCACAAGATGGCGCCAGTAGTTAACTCTCCACTAAAAAAAGGAAACATGACAACATGAGGATGGAGGTGTTCACTGAGCTGTGTTGCTGCTGGCTGAAGAGGACATGGAGAGTTCAATCCAACATCTCTGATGGTTACTTAGTAAAAAAGAACAGAATATTATTTATATGTATTAAAAACACTCAAAAGTAGGAGGTCTTCTAATGGAGCTACAGGCTATCTACAGTACTCAGATCAATGTCTGGAAGAAATAATGATGGATATATATTGTGAAATACAAATTCATTTGATCAGGTCTGATATCATTTCAGGCTTACCATTTAGTTTTAAACTGTTTATATAGTTTATAAGGACAAGAAACCAGATGTGGCATTATTAGTGCTAACGAGGGATGTGGAAGGTTAGGTAGTTACTGGATCGTTATAATGACAGTAGTGATGTAAGGTAGTTTGGAAGCTTTAGAACAGTAGAGCTTTATAAATGAATAACATGGGATGGATATTTCTAGTTGACAGTAAGTCCATCCAACCCTTTGATACAGAGAACAGTGATGGGTACAAATATGACATGCTTGACCATGTCTTTACCAACACAAGTCCTCTGTCTTTGATAAATACAATACAAGAACAACCTAATCCACAGAAATGATTGAACGCTTTTAATCTGGAAACCCACACTGTATATATATATATTCATGTCCACATGAAGTAAAGAGCAGTGTGTAGGTTAGATATCAACAGAACTCTAATAGTAAAACTATGTAGTTTGATACAGTGAATTCCCCCTGCTGCAGTTTAAACTGCTGGCCACCAACGTGCTGTAGAGAGATCATATTTATAAATGGTTGGGGATTTGCTAGAAGTTTGGCTTCCCCACCTCTATTTATAGCAGTCTCACTCACTCAGCCTGCATGAGGCAGAGAGAATGTTCCCAGACCAACCCGCACTGCTGTAGAGTTCAGATCAGTTCACTTCCTATGACGGCTGCAGTTTCAGTTCGCTGTACAGAGAACTGAAACTGCAGTACAATTTGCAGGCTCGAACCGCAAACCTTCCGATTTGTGAACGTGGTTCGGTATGCAGACCCACTCTTCCTCTGAGCCACAGCCCCCAGCCTAGATTACCCGATTGTACAGCCATCATCAGAAAGAAGTGAACTGAAGGAGGGAGGGAGTCTGAATGAAAGTAAAATAAAGAACAAACCGCCATTGTGTCTCCTGTCTGTGTTCCCTCAACCAGCAACAATATGTTAACTGTCTGTTTCAACACTAAATGTTAGTTTAAATCAGATTTATTTCTCATAACTCTTGAAATCACAATCAGAATAATCCCAGGGAGAAATTACTTTCGTTACATATACTCCATATGTGTGTGTGTGTGTGTGTGTGTGTGTGGAAGCCATCGACAGAGACGTTGTGGTCCGTAATGTCCCTGTGCAGTCCTGTCTCAGTGAAACACATCAGACTCCCGGTACTCTGCGTGGCTCCGCGTTAAGAGACCGCTTCAATCTTCTCCATAAAGCCGTCCCGTCTCCACCCTCCTCTCTTCCCCCCACGTTGCTTCCCTCCTCTTCATCCCCGGTGTGTTTCCTCCAGAGTTCAGCCGGTAAATCAGCGGCTCTGTCCACTGTACCGACCGCCGTTAGTGCCATCATACGGCAGCGTGTCCCGGTGGAAGCGGCATTAAAACACGAAAGAAAACACAAAGACTCTGTCAAACAACATCGCTAGAGAGGACAGGACTTCATAGAGTTACAGTGAACAAATAAGAACGAACAAAAAGAGAATAAAAGTTAAGAAGTTAAAGTTAAAAACTCAAAGGCTGGAGTAACGGAACAGACAGCAGCAGCTTTTCATCTGAACAAAGGGAAGAATGTAAAATGAGATTTAGTTTGTGAATTACTTTACTATGTTTATTGAATTTGCATGAATGAATTCATGGTAATTACATATATAAGCATATTTGTATTTTGTTTTACCCAAGTCTCAACTGGACAGCTGTACCAAACCATCATGTTCAACCATTTTCTAATCTGTGTCACAGTAGAAAGAAACACATGTTGAACCAACAGTACATGAACCCTGAACACAACTCAAACACTGCTGACTATCAATCTAATGATTAGTTAACAGTTGAATAGCAGCGAGCTGTCAGATGAGGAAGAAGATGATCAGCTTCATGACCACAGTTATTTGTTTTGTTACTGTGATTGTTATTGTTTATTTACAGTTGTCTTTCCCTTATATGCAGACAGTGTTTATGTTGCTGCCTAATGGAAAAAATATTTATTCTTCGGTTTTATTCGGTAAAGTAATAAAATACTCAGAAAACATTGACAACAATGAGAACTGAAACTCACTGAGGCAGGAAGTTACGCCCACTTGGTTCTGCTGTATATTTGTTCACCACTAGGTGGACCTTTGTTGCTTCCTTAGATGTCTACTTGTTGAATGTGTTTGTCTTCTCCTCCAGGCTGCTGCTGCTTTCATTCTACTTCACTTTAAATCAGCATGCAGAGACTTTAACATGCTCCACATACTGTCTGTTATTAATGTGTCACTTTAGTTCTTGTTGGATCATGGTGCAGTGGATACTTTTCTAATCAATGTGCACTTTGAACTGCAGCAGCACAGCTCTGACAGCTACAGTAGAACACATGATGAGACATGATGTTCACTGTGATGGATGCTCTGACTCAAGTTTCAATGGACTGCCTGGAGGAAGGCAAACACATTCACATATACATGTACAATCACTGCATTCAATAGGAAATATATACAATACAATATGTTTATTAAAGACTATTAAAAGACTTCTTTCATATAAATAGAGATTTATTTACAATATATACACACATTATAAACAGTATAAAGTCAGTGCATTGTAACAGTGTCCATCAGAACGAATGAATTAAGATAATTATCTTAATAATAATAATGTAAACTGGGTTCACACTAAGAACCATAGCAGCATCGGTAACAACATATAAAATAAACAAAGTAAACATTATCAATCACTAAATAAAAAAAGATAAAACAATTAAAAACAACAATAAAACCACAGTGAATAAAAGGTTAGAAAAAGGACCGCCAGAAGACAAGACTGTAAAAGTGCATTTTAAGAAGAGACTTAAAACAGATGTTGAAGGTAGAGAGTCTCAGAGTCTGTTGGTTTCATCAGTCAGGTCTTAAACAGTCTGATGGCTCATTGTGACAGAAAGAGGGTCCTCCAAACAGAGTCCTGTAAGTCCTGATGGGTTGTGTCAACATCTGTACAGCTGCAGAGATGATTCATTTCTTATCAGCAGATTTAGTCATACAGTGACAGGAGGCAGAGCAGAATACGACACAGACAGCCAGTAGAGCTGCTGTCAGTCCCAGTCCAACATAGAGACCGATCCTTCCCCGACTCTCTGGTTGTGGACTCTCTGGTTGTGGACTCTCTGGTCTCTGAGGTTTGGGCCCATCAGCAGCTGCTGTAAAGGAAACATTATCTAGTTACAGCTTCTCCAATGTGAGGATTTGCTGATTTTCTCTGTTTCCTGGTTCATGGCTCCAGGTCGTTATGATGGACAGTTTCAGCCGCTGGCAGCAGCTCTGTGGATGGAAATATCAGTCTGTCCATCCGTGTCCCCCTCAGGAGGAATTTAACTTAACACTAAAGTAACTCAGCTCAACTATTAGTTTGTGTTTAGTGCTAATTAGCTAATGTTAGCATGCTAACACACCAAACTAATAGTCTTAGACTCTGAGTCCTCTTTTACTAACTGAGTTCTATAAAATCAACTTACCAGTGACATTGAGTCGACATTCACCAACGTTGTCACCATAAGTTGTTTTCACTTTACACCGGTACCGACCCGAGTCTTCAGTCCTGAGTCTGGACACATGAAGTCTGATTCGTCCTTCTTTGAGGACGTCTTTGTCACACTGGACTCGTCCTTTAAACTGTTCATCCTGAGACTCTGAGATCTCAACACCATCATGTAGATGATACAGGACTGAAACCTTGTGATCAGTAATCAGTAGACAGTAGACAGAAAGAGAGTTGAGGGAACTGTCAGTGTTGGTTGTGAACGTCCATTCCAGTGTGATGTTATGGTTCTCCTCTGCCTGATAGGAGGTCTGTGTCACATTCACTACAAATGTTCCTGTTGAGGAGACAGAGAGGGAAAGTGAGGACCAGACAAAGTGACAACTTTAACATGTGAGCCTTTAAACTCCATCTAGAGATGTTTCTGTGGACAGTTTAGTGATGCTCTCAGTGCTGTAGAGGCCTTCCTCCTTACAGATTGAAAGATGGAAGTCTGAAAGTGTATTTGGACTTTTCTCTTCATGGATAATAAAGTGAAGGTGGAAACTAACCACAGACACAGGAGGTCAGGTTGATGAGCAGGATCCAGCAGATCATCTTCTCCCTGTGAGAGGAGACAGCGGTGAAGAGTCATAAACACATACATAGTGATGTATATCTTTTATATGATGACGCCAGAGGTTAAACTCTGCACCATCAGCAGGAAACATGGAGCTGAAGAGGACATTGAGAGTTCAATCCAACATCTTTGATGGTTACTCAGGAAAACAATCATCAGATGAAGTTTGATTAAATGTGTTTGTGTGAATCCACAAATAAAAATGAAACAACAGTTTCATATATAATAAAAACACCATGTGCTGAAAGTACGTGGACAGACAAGGAAGCAACAACAGCACCAACTAATGGTGAACAGTCTGATGGTTGTATCACATCATCATTTTACTGTGTGAGAACGAGAGAACACTTGACTAACCTGTTCTCAAAGTAGGCACAGCATATTGTCCTGTTGAACACCGTTCATAACTCACACAGCATCATATGTTGTCAGTGGTTGATGAACTTTTTATAACTATCTTTAACTTTACTTTTAGTAACTTTATTTTTGTTTTAAGGAATAATCATGTTTAATAAGGGTTCAATATAAATACTGCCAACATATAAAGGAATGACAAAACAACTGCAAATAAACACAAACAATGATGCTGTTGTCAGATCTTACAATATAAGAATCAGAGGCAAACAAGTAGATAAGTCCCCTTGAAATATGTTAAACAAACTATTTAAGCCTCCAAGTCAAGAGTCATACACCATCTTGTGATAAAAAGTTTGAAATGCATCAATAAAAACAGCATGTTCAGTAAACATGATGTTTTATCAGATCAGGTGCATTACAATATCACAGTTAACAAAAGGATAAAACTGCTTGAGGAAATCTACAAATAGCATTATGGACAGATCAACCACACTGAACAACAAACGTCTGGGTACACACATCTCTAACAGTGTCCCATACAAGTTGACCCAGTGTGTCCAAATCTGAACACATCAAACGTTGCCATTTAAAAATAGAGAGTTCATCAAAATCAAAGAATTAGTAACATTGAAGACTGGATGGTTGAAAAGGGCAGGTCAACATATATTAACAGTTCATTAACTAGTCAGATTTATGAAGTTACACATGCTGCCCAGCCTTAACAGCTCTACTCTTCAGTGTCTGTGTGCTTTAGTTCATTTCAGTCACCAACAGACAGAAAGATGACATGGGCTATAAAACAGAACAGGGAGCGATAATAGAAGCTGGAAACAGTTTGTTGGTATTAAACGTGCAGCTGTTCCTGCTGTTCTATTCAAATATACTGACTCAACCTTTACAACTGAAGTTAACTCCTGATTAACACCAACATCAATATAGATTCATTACTCACCTGGTTGGCTGCACTTCATACAAACAGGAGAGGGTCGACTGTGGCTCAGAGGTAGAGTGGGTTGCTCACTGTTAGGAAGGTTGCTGGTTTGATCCTCACAAATCCCAAAATGCATCAGTTTCTGTGTGTCTTTATTTAGCAGACTATGGCAAGCCATTTTGATATTTAACAGCTAGACTGGATATGTGTTGCAGATATGTCTAATTCAGTTTTGCCTAGTCAAAAACAACATTTCAGATATCTGCAACTACATTCTTCCTGGGACAAATGATGTCACTTTTGCCATTCATTTGTATGGGGTTTCTCATTACGGATATCTACAATTCAGTTGCAGATATCCACTATGTGAATTACGGATATCTGGAATTGAATTGTAGATATCCGTAATTCCAGTTAGTATGTATATCCAGTCTAGCTGTTAAATGTTAAAATGGCTTGCCATAGAAAGCAACGTGATAAAGACACGCAGGAACTGGAGCTGTTGACCCTACACAATCTTGTACTACTACTGTTCTAAAACTACCTTACATCACTACTGTCATTATAACGATCCAGTAACTACCTAACCTTCCACATCCCTCGTTAGCACTAATAATGCCACATCTGTTTTATTGTCCTTATAAACTATATAAACAGTTTAAAACTAAATGGTAAGCCTGAAATGATATCAGACCTGATCAAATGAATTTGTATTTCACAATATATATCCATCATTATTTCTTCCAGACATTGATCTGAGTACTGTAGATAGCCTGTAGCTCCATTAGAGGACCTCCTACTTTTGAGTGTTTTTAATACATATAAATAATATTCTGTTCTTTTTACTGAGTAACCATCAAGTGAGGAAATGTGCATTCCAGTTGTTTTTCTTTTCTATTTTTTTTTTACATTTTAAATCGCTGTCACGCACACAGCATGCGCACACAAGCTCCTCCTTTACCACTCCACTGAGACAGACAGCGCGCACAGCAAGGGCACGAGCAGCAGAGTACACGTGGGCTGCTATTGTGATATGCAAATGTCAGATGACGTCACCTGAGCTGTCTGACACAGTGGCCTCTCCCACAGACACTCTACTGTGATGGAGACTGTGGCTCAGAGATGTTGGCGACCTCTCTGGTGTTATTGGAGACTTTATCAGTTACGGTGCTCAACGAGCAGCGGGTGCTGCTGTGAGTCCCTCCCCGTCCAGAAGCACTCACAGGCGGCCAGTCTCACAGTAGCAGTCCGAGCAGAGGAGACGAAGCTGCTTTCCTTACCGAGGAGTTGGTAAAAATGCTTTCCTGTGGAACATGCGCGCAGATGGCACTAGGGCCGGGGGGCATGACCCCTCAGATTCATAGTGACCCCCTCAGATTCATAGTGAGCAGGGAGCACTCAACTGTGGGGTTACGTTGTTCAGAGCTCCAAGTTCCGACTTTCAGTGTAAATTGAACACACCATAAGCCACGACTCTCACAGACTATAGGGAATTCCTAATAGTACTACTTCTGTCATTTAAAATGTGAATTTCATTATTATTTTTTTCATACCTTAAAGTTCAATAAGTAAATCTAAGGATTATTTCTGGTATAAAAATAAATAAATACAAATTTTGTTGTTTCCGTTTTTGTCAGAACTTTCCTTTTTCTTTACCCTAACTTATAAATGAAGCCTGGACGACATATTAAAAGAGACTGATGATAAACATGTCTACCTCATTAATACTCTTAATGTCCTAGTAGTTGTAGAATGAGCTCATTCAGAATAAGGCATTCATACTTTATAATCACTAACAAGAGTCAGTATGCTGCATGCTAATAGGTAGATAGTTAATGGTCAATATGTGAGCCTTAATATGAAGTGTTACCAACTTTTCTTCATGTTTTAATCTTAAAAAATGATTCCATTCAACTTATTGAAGGATTATAAATGTTCTGTGGTTGATGACAATTTCTATGAGCCAGAGAAGCTGAATAAATTAATCTCAAATATTCCAGATCATTTCATTCTGAGGTGACACAAACATTTGATCACATGGGATGTCAACATCAGCACAGTCTCATGTTACAGGAAACAAGAAGTCATCCATTTGGGGAACTTGGTGAATATTGTTGAACGTTCCCAACAGTCAGACAACTCTTTATCTTTCTGTTTGTAACTGTGAGGACATTCTGACTGTTGATTGATGGCTTTAATATCTTTGAGTTTGAGGAGGACAGGGGCTTTAAAGTTCTATGAGAAATAAAGAATAACAGCTTTTATTTCTATACTTTCACTTTGAAGTAAAATCATGTGACTAAAGCTCCTCCTCTGGATTTTGTCTGTCTGAATCTGAGCTGATGCAAGAACACAGTGAATTGCTCCATATAAACTCACCTACTTCCTCCTGTAACATTCAGACTGTAGTGAATCAACTCGTCCAGTTCAGACATAAAGTGTGACAGCTTGCTGCTCCATCAACTACAAAGTAAGTAACTCAAACCTTTGATTTACTGTCAGCACAGTTTGAATTGTGTACAGTGGTTCATTCACTGCTGATATGTTTGATCCAATGTCGACTCGGATTAGAAAACAGTTTAAAAATGGCTCTAAGTGTATTTGAGATTAATGAGCTGGATAAATACAGAGTTTGGAGGTTTAATCTTCATCTTGATGTGATAGAAAGAGTCAAATGGCTTAATTGATCAGTTGATCAAAACAACTTAATTAACAATTTTTATTAACATATATAATCTGTTAGGAAACAAAAGTGCCAACAACTCTGTGGTTCCAGAATCGTAAATGTGAGGAACTTTTCTCTGTTTTATATAATTTTAAATTGAATATCTTTGTGTTTTGGACTCTTGGACGAGCAGAAATAGGCAGTCTGAGGACGTCACATTGTACATTAGGTGGTTGAGAGGCTTTTTCACAATATTCTGACCTTTTATGAGTAAAACAATAGATTAAATGAAAACATAATCAGCAGATTAATCAATACTGGAAAAACATCCATGATAGTATGTTTTTTTATGGCTGAACTTTTATATCAGCTGATCTGGAAAGTTCACAATAAAGTTTAAAATCCAGTTCAGCAGGTTGGATGGTCTTTAGAAAGTTTCTAACAGCGAGGATTAAAGAGTTCTACCAGAGATGAAATGAAAAAATGTAAACAACAGTGTTTCCTTTCCAGATCAGTGTCTGACCGATGCAATGCAGCCAGAAAGTTGTTCAGCAGGAAAACTGCGCCATCGCTCGCTCGTCCTCGTTCACACGCTTGGGGAGGAGTTCATGGTTCCTGGGAGCAGCTGACAGACAACACACCTAGCACAAACACATGAACAGGTAGGACTTTGTTTTAAAGCTGAGGCTACTGCAGTAACTGTACACTGAGATTATATGAAACAAGATTCTGCACTCTGATGTTAACAGCCGCTTTAATATCTAGTAGCTCACAGTGTGTACAGCACAACAATCAGCACAGAAACATGACATGGTGCTGATTGTAATTGTTGTACGGAAGCCCTGAGGGGGTAGGGACAAAAAGATTGTGTTGATTTTCTACGTCAGATCTAAATAGTTTTCTCTCCTGTTTATGTGTATGTCTTGTGGCTGAAATGAGTATTACAACAACAAACATTGAAAACAATCACGCAGCGAACAAAACTTTTCTTATTCACAAAAAGAAACTTAGAAACCTGTTGAGTCTCTGTAACTCATTTTATAACAGTGTAGACCTTCTTTATGTGATAAGTGTCCTGACATCACTTCTGTTATGATTGGGCTCTATACAAAGAAAACTGACTTTAATAAAACTGATCACCATGACTTCTGTATTTATAACCACATGTGTAGTTTAATATTATCTGAAGGATGAAATGATTCTTTAAAGCAAACCAAACAAACTCCAGTTATACGACAAAGACAAGACTGATTTTATGACACTCTTACAACAGAAATGCTCCTTTGTGACCTTTCACTTTATTTCTGACTGATTTATAAACATTACAAACCTTAAAGGAAGATCTTCTTCGTGCTGAGTGATCTACCAATCTGTCCTGTTTTAATAAAGCTCTTCTTCCTCTAATAAACCTGTCTCCTCTCTGACAGGGAGAAGATGATCTGGATCCTTCTGCTCGTCGGCCTGACCTCCTCTGTCTGTGGTTAGTAGGACTGAAACCAACAATTCATTTCATTAACGATTAATCTGCTGATTATTTCTTCCATTAATCCAATCAAACTGTTTATGAATGTAAAGAAAGTTGTGAAAAATCTCCCATAAAGACTTCCAGAGGCCAAAGTGACGTCCTTAAACTGCTTGTTTAGTTCAACCAACAATTAAAAACCAAACATTATTTCATTCACTGTCATATATTACAAAGACAAACAGCAAACCTGCCCATATGAGAAGCTGGAAGCAGCAAATATTTGGTTTTGTTTCACTAAAAATGACAATTAATGTAATATAATTTCTTGGAATGAATTAAATGGATGAATCACACACTAGTAGCTCTAGTGGTTAGTTTATGTGTAAGTCTCAGTACATCTGACAGAAATGAGGTGAAGATCGATGTCTGACTCTACATAACGTCTCTATTGTGCCTCTCTTTGCCCTTTCTCTCGTCGACAGGGATGTTTGTCTTGAAAAAGACTCCGACCTTCTATCAGGCAGAGGAGGACGATAACATCACCATCGGATGGGACAGTCCCATCATGTCCCTCACCATTCTGCGTTGTTTCTTCCAGTCAGAGCCTCTGAAGCTTTTCTATGAAATGGTTGACGGTGTGGAGTCCTCAGAGTCTCAGCATCAGCAGTTTGCAGGACGGGTGCAGTGTGACAAAGACGTCCTCAGAGGAGGACGAGTCAGACTTCATATGTCCAGAGTCAGGACTGATGACTCTGGACGTTACTGGTGTGATCTGGCTGCTAATTATGACAAGATCAGGAGAAGATGGGGGCTAGAGACCACTGGTAAGCTCTTTAAGTTGATTTGAAATGAAAAGCAGAAATGCTCTGTGCACTGCAGCACTGTACAATGGAAGTGTTACTGTCATACTAATACACATTTGACCCCATAGAACATTTTGTACTGAATGTGGCCCAGACCAATGATGGAGAGAGCAGTGATGTGTCCCTCAACTCATCAAAGTCTCAAGTGGCAGCAACTAAAGGTCAACATGGTAAGCTGTTACCATGGTTACTCATTAAGTAACACTGTATAAATATCGCATGAAGTTTACCTTTTAACTTTGATGCATAAATCTGATTACAAGGTAAAACATTTCTCTAGTTTGGTCCATAATTTCTCCCAGTTTTACTTTAATGTTGTACTCAAACAGTTCAATGATCTGGGAACATACCTTTCCTTAGTGGTTGAAGCTTTCTGCATTTGTCCAAACGTTCTTGCTGTGATAATGCTCCTCCTGATGTCACATACAGTATAAAACACTGGTGTTGTGTCTTCATGCAGGTGCAGGACAGCCACCAGGAAGCCCAAAACATGAAGTCATAGCTCCACTATTAATAGTAGCTGTGGTTTTTGTTTCTGTAATCTTGGCAACTTGGACATTTCTGACAGCATGTGCTTGTGAAGACCGAGGACAACAGCGTATGTCTGCTTTATTATTTGTTTTAATGGAACTTGTTCTGATTTATTTGTGCCCATTGTTCACCTGCACTTCCTGTTTTCTCATGTCAACCATACAGCTCAAGACCAGGATGGACGTTACATCGTGCTTCCGATTGAGATAGAAAACGAGGAGGAGTTATTTAAGTGAGCTGATTCAATGTCCCCATCCTGACCCACTCCAGATGTGAGTGGACATTTGGCTGAGCTGATTTTGGGATCCTATTTCACTTTTTACAGTCTGGGTTCAAACTGCTAGAATGAAGCACTAAAATGAAGGTAAAGTTACGGTTAATTATCCTCTTCCCTGTCCATGGATGCTTGGATTCATCCTCACAGTAACAGCTTTATAACAAGTGGGTTTCTAGCTACCAGAGACAAATATGTATATAGTGAGTTTGTCTTCTTTTTGATTTAAGTGTTTTCTACGTCTCACTGAGCCGACCTGATACAACTTGCAGAGACTTGAACGAGTCTCACACTGGACTTTAGATCCCAAATAGGTTTCATTAGACTGGAAAGGCAACGTCGCCACAAGCTAACATGACAAAGAGCAATGTATATGTGGACACCAAATGGATTACATTGTGCTGATGCCATTATGTGAACAAATTATGACTCGCTACATAGTCAAGATAAAATGCATTATCAGTGCTTAAAAGAATCACAAAATACTGTATCTATAATCTGAGGAAACATCAAAACATATCTAAAAAGCAATGATTTCTTTAATAATGTGATCTGTTTGCTTTTATATATTTATATATGGAAATGTGTCCTTTTTCATTACTATGCAACAATAATACAGACTCAGTGTGAGTATTTCCAAAATACTTGTTTACTGTGATGTCCATATGTCAGTTTCTGCAAGTTGATTCTTATACACTCAAACAAGCCTGTGCTCCACTTGCAGCCAAGTTACTAATCACACATACTTTATTGCATATTCTTACTCTAAGTATGCTGTAATGGTATATACAGTATTTACACATATAGATTTCATATATTTAACACAGAATATTTTCATCTCTTCTCTTTTTTTGTGAGGGAGATAAAAAGAAATGAGGGAGAGAGGTGCAACAGTGGTCCAACTCCACAACCCTTAGATTCTAAATCTGAAGCATTTGTCTTTTATATTTATTATTGTTATATTTCTGCATTTTAAATTGTCTAAAGAAATGTTTTAAAAGCACTTCTGACTTTGTGAAGCACTTTGTAACTTAAAACATAAAATGTGAAAAATAAAAAATAAACTTTGCTATTATCTAACTGTGTAAATGTATTGTGTGCTTGTAGGGGCATGGAGGGATTGTGTTTTCCCATTAGTTTTTATTATAAACAAAAGCATGACTTCCTGTGTACCACAACAGTTTATTATTATATGAGGTGGACATGTTTCTCAGTATTAGTTCAATAAAGTGCACACAGTGCAGATCTCAGATCTGTCTAATAAGTGATAAGGCATCTTATCAAAATAATAAACATCATATTCAAGTAACTAAATATGCATTCAAGTGTTGAAAATGTGTTTTGGGTATTTCTGTTCCTTGCCCCACTTTATGAAATATGATTGAGAATGTGTGATGCATGCTTTGGTCAATCTGGAATAGTCCTTCAGGTTCTTGGAGGAAATTATATATTTTTTTTCAGGTCAACATGAAGTAAAGATCAGTGTGTGGGTTAGATATCAACAGAACTCTAATAGTAAAACTATGTAGTTTTATACAGTGAATTCCCCCTGCTGCAGTTTAAGCTGCTGGCCACCAACGTCCTGTAGAGGTAGATACAGGTAGGCACAGATAGACAGGTAGATACAGGTAGGCACAGATAGACAGGTAGATATAGATAGGCACAGGTAAACACAGATAGACAGGTAGATACAGGTAGACACAGGTAGACAGGTAGTAGGTGTTGCTGAGAATCTCCGCCCACGTTCGTCAACAACTTGGTGAGCTATGGTGAGTTGATTCAGGAGAACAAGAGTCTACAGCCTCCCCAGCTGTTCTGTGAGGCTGTACTTAGGAACAGTGGAGCTTTGGAACTAAACACTCTTAGTTTAGTGTGTTATATTTAGTGTATTGTACAGGTAGGTGGCGCACTCATCTCCGCCTCCGGGCGACAGAAGCGCGTAAAGCTGGCGCTGATGTGAGGCGTATGAACGCGCGAAGGCAGCGGGACTAGAAAAATAGAAATAATACCAAATCAACAGTTCAGTCAGTCAGGGAGCAGAGCAAAACATAGTGGTATGTGGGAGCATCGAACCCCCACTCTGCCTCTGAACCACAGCACCCCTCTAAACCGCCTCATTATTTGGAGGAAGATAATTAAACTTCATGACCACAGAGCATAAAATAATCTGTAGTCTTTACTTCACATCGAAACTATAAATTCTGATTCTGTTTTATAACAATAAATGTCTTTATTCGTTAATAGAACTCCCCTCCCCCACTCACAGACTGTTTCTCTTTCTCTCTTTCTCTTTCTGTTTTGGGTTCATCAACATTCAACAAACAGACATCCTGCACAGTCCGCTCAAAGATCGTTTCTTAAGAAGGATTCAGAAGGATTTGGTCTAACTGAAGACAAACGAGGTCAGTTGTGTATCCTTTATTCATAATGCTCTTAATCATAAGTTGACTTCGGTTGTAAAGATTGAGTCTGTTTAATTATCTTTACGATGATGTATGAACAATAATGTATGTGAGCCATTAAACAGCAGGAACAGCTGCACATTTCATATGAAGAATGTGTGTCCTGGTTATATTATCGCTCTTGTTCTTCATTTCAAGGGGACATATTCACTTTGTACTCCTTGCATTACCAATCGTTACTTCAGATCAGCATAAAGTAGGATATGATTCTTGTTATTGTGATTGTTATTGTTTATTTACAGTTGTCTTTCCCTTATATGCAGACAGTATTTATGTTGCTGCCTAATGGAACAAAATGTTGATTCCTTAAAACAGCTAATTGTTTACATCGGTGTTATTCGGTAAAGTAATAAAATACTCAGAAAACACTGACAACACTGAAACTCACTGAGACAAGGAATTTACGCCCATTTGGTCCTGCTGTATATTTGTTCACCACTAGGTGGAAGCTTTGTTGCCTCTTAGATGTCCACATATTTTTGGTCACATAGTGTTTTTATTATATTTGAAGCTAAATTTGGTTCCGTTTCATTTTTAATTATGGAATCACACACATCAAATATGTTGGATTGTTTTCTTCAGCCAGCAGCAAAGCAGCTCAGTGAACCCCCTGGATCCTCATGTTGACACGTTTTTATAGTGGAGAGTTTATCTACTGACGCCATCTTGTGTCAGAAATACATTACTGCAGCTTAGACATTTTTAAAATTAAAAAAAAACAGACTTTACATTATTGTGGTTGTTTTTATCATCAGCATTGAGTCTTGGTGTGCAGTGAGGAAATGCTTTGGTCAGCTGTGTGTAATAATCAGGATAATAAATACAAAGGAGTGTTGTAATGACTACAGACAGACTGTAGATGTTTGTTCTGGTACATGTGAGGACTGAACTTTGACCTCATGTGTTTATGACTCTTCACCGCTGTCTCCTCTCACAGGGAGAAGATGATCTGCTGGATCCTGCTGCTCATCAACCTGACCTCCTGTGTCTGTGGTTAGTTTCCACCTTCACTTTATTATCCATGAAGAGAAAAGTCCAAATACACTTTCAGACTTCCATCTTTCAATCTGTAAGGAGGAAGGCCTCTACAGCACTGAGAGCATCACTAAACTGTCCACAGAAACATCTCTAGATGGAGTTTAAAGGCTCACATGTTAAAGTTGTCACTTTGTCTGGTCCTCACTTTCCCTCTCTGTCTCCTCAACAGGAACATTTGTAGTGAATGTGACACAGACCTCCTATCAGGCAGAGGAGAACCATAACATCACACTGGAATGGACGTTCACAACCAACACTCAGAGTTCCCTTAACTTCCTTTTTATCTACTGTAGACTGATTACTGATTACAAGATCTCAGTCCTGTATGATCTAGATAAGGGTGTCGAGGTCCCAGAGTCTCAGGATGAACAGTTTAAAGGACGAGTCCAGTGTGACAAAGACGTCCTCAGAGAAGGACGAATCCGACTTCATGTGTCCAGACTCAGGACCGAAGACTCGGGCCGGTACCTGTGTAACGTGAGAACAAATTATGGTGCGAGCTCTGAAAGATGTCAACTCAGAGTCACTGGTAAGTTGATTTTATAGAACTCAGTTAGTAAAAGAGGACTCAGAGTCTAAGACTATTAGTTTGGTGTGTTAGCATGCTAACATGAGCTAATTAGCACTAAACACAAACTAATAGCTGAGCTGAGTTACTTTAGTGTTAAGTTAAATTCCTCCTGAGGGGGACACGGATGGACAGACTGATATTTCCATCCACAGAGCTGCTGCCAGCGGCTGAAACTGTCCATCATAACGACCTGGAGCCATGAACCAGGAAACAGAGAAAATCAGCAAATCCTCACATTGGAGAAGCTGTAACTAGATAATGTTTGCTGTTTAACCACATTTTATATAATGTCCTTTACAGCAGCTGCTGATGAGCCCAAACCTCAGAGACCAACAGAGAGTCCACAACCAGAGAGTCCACAACCAGAGAGACCACAACCAGAGAGTCCACAACCAGAGAGTCCACAACCAGAGAGTCCGGGAATGATAATCCTCTATGTTGTACTGGGACTGGCAGCAGCAGCAGTTCTACTGGCTGTCTGTTGTTGTTACTTTAGACGAAACGAGAAACAACCCAATAGGGATAATGTTGAGAAAGGAAACGTCTATGCAGCTGTATAAATGTTGAGTTTTAAGTGTCAGAAAACTATTTGTAATATGAAATGTATATTTTTCTGTTAAATGGTGTTCATGTTACTACAGGTTTAAGTTTAAATGAAGTTATGTAATAATGTAATGTCATAAATGAAGTAATGTTAATGATGCTTCCACTGTGATCCCAGATGTTCCATGTTTGATGTCAGACAGTTAACATCAGAAGTAGAGCAAAGACATCTAAACAGCCATCGTCTGATTGATCCTCCACTGTAAGCTCTCTAAAATGTCCCAGTTGTTTGAGTTGTCAGTGTATGAAGAGTTTCTCAGAGGAATCATTCACATTGAGCTGTAAGTTGGTTCACTCATTGATCGCTCTGTTCTCCCTCCAGCTGTTATCAATCATCAGTCTTAAACAACGAGTCTGAATCAACAAGACAACAGAATTAGAAGAGAATTGTTCATTATTATAATACAATGCACTGACTTTATACTGTTTATAATGTGTACATATTGTAAATAAATCTCTATATGAAAGAAGTATTTTAATAGTCTTTAATAAAACATATTGTATTGTATATATTTCCTATTGAATGCAGTGATTGTACATGTATATGTGAATGTGTTTGCCTTCCTCCAGGCAGTCCATTGAAACTTGAGTCAGAGCATCCATCACAGTGAACATCATGTCTCATCATGTGTTCTACTGTAGCTGTCAGAGCTGTGCTGCTGCAGTTCAAAGTGCACATTGAACTTCAAACTTTGATTCATCCACTGATTTAATCCGACAATGATGTTGCTGTTGTTAAAATAGGTTTGCAATAATTAATAATAATAATAAATAACACTGTATGGTCTTCCTGCAGATTTATAGAGTATCTGTGATATTTCAACAGTTTCTCTTTGTCTGTAGAGATGTAGATTATCAACAAAGTACATGTGACAGTTCATGAACATACCCTAACCATAATTTGTTTTTGTACCTAAACCTAACCAAAACTTAACCACAGTGATGTAATATCAGACAATATCAACTAATAAGATGTTGAAATATTACAAATAATCTATAAACTATGTGTAGCAGGACGATCCAAATAAAGAGTTATCCAATAAGTAATAAGCCAATTAGCGTGTCTTAAAACATATTTTATAAAATAATTTTTCTTTAGACGTCCTCGGCTCTGTGTGTATACATATCTCACACTTGACTTGAATTCTGGATCCAGTATGTCTGTATCTCTTATGAAGATCTTTCTCAGTTCTCATCTTACTAAAATAAAGTTCAGCAAGTAACCAGGCAGCATCTGTTCTTTGTGTTCTTCACACTTCAAACCAACAGATTCTGTAAATCTGATCAAACTCACTTCTTTTGACATCTAACAGGAGTTTTTTGATTGGAATAAAATCTCTGAATATTCATCTACCCAAACTGCAGGAAGAGAAGATACAATTATTATTCAGCTTCTGAGTCTTAAACACCAAATCATCAAGTAGAGATTCACCCAGTTCACTGAGAAACATCTTCTGGACAAACAATGAAAGGAACGTCAAAAAACTTTACTGAAGTCAGGAACAAACACAACATAGACCTTTATTTTCATTTAATTCATCATTTTATTAAAGAAATAAAATAATGAGAAATAGGACATGTTAATATTTGCATTATATTTTAAACAGACTCCCCTTGAAAACTATCCATGGATCACAAACTGCTTGTTAGCTACAATCAAACTACATTAACCACGTACAGCACGTACCAGCATTAATGTTAAATACTACTTTTAAATATAACTTAAAGCCCAAACTTTACATATCTGTGCAAAAGATTATCTGTCGAGAAAACAGTCAATAAAATAATTGGAAGACTAAAATAATTAGAAGGTAGATAAAATAAAATAAACAAACACAAATAAACATCTGAAATGGATTAAAAATAGTTAAACTATATGATAGGACTGTGTATTGACAGGGAGCTGATACATATCACAAGACAGGGTTTACAATTATTACAATATGTTGACAAAATGAAACCACTGCCACAGATCATGTAAAGTGCTAATTCAAATGCAATAAAGTGTTTGTGAGAATCGCTACAATATCATGAGATACTCAATCAATACTGAAGTGTATTGATATTTTCTTACACCCCTATAGATTACAGTTTCAGTTGCACAACAACACAATAAAAACATTGTTACAGGTCAGACCACACAACAACAGAAAGCTGTAGTTCTGTTGATGTGTTCAGTCTGCTGCTCCCAGACCAGAGGATCAAGAAACTCATGCAGGGACAGTAACACAGTAATTATCGTTTGTGTTATTCTGAAACATAAAAACACACCTTAATGTCCTGCTATATACTCAGAATTCTGGATTCTGATTGGTTAGAAGGTGTGCATTAACTTTAAGTAACCAGACAGTATAATAACTGGAAAATTCCAAAATAAATTTTTATTGTGTCTTGCTCTGGCCCATATGTTAATACCATGTCTTTAGCTAGCTAGAGGTAGCACAATTAAACACATTAACCAAAGCTAGCGATTGCTAATCTCTAGCTTTGGTTAATGTGTTTAATTGTATTATTCTCCTGAAGGAGTGCTAATGTAAATTAAGGAACAGCTCATAGTAGGGTAAAATATTTAAGGTGTATTGCACTTATTTTGTTTTAATATTAAAATCATTCAGCTTTAAATTGTTTGTTTGTTAGCCACCTGCTAATTATCTTTAGCTAGCCAGCTAGCGCTAACTTATTAATGCCTTGTTAGCCTCTGTAGTTAGCTGTGTGTGTGTGTGAGGCAGGCTTTGGTTGTCATGGCAATCAGGGGAGGCCACAGCAGCTGCGCCGAAAAACGTACAGAAGAATAGTAATAAGTATAGTTTGCAAGGCACAATAATAATTAAGCTTTACATCTTTAAATGTAAATATTAATCACTTAATAAAACAATCTTAATGTCAACTTCATTTAGCTCAAAGCACTGCACGGCTGTAGTGTTTGTACAGTTGTTGTGGAGAGTTTACAGGAAATAAAAAGTAAAGCAGTACAGTAGTACTACAGCCAGAGCTAATGTACAGCAGCAGCTAGTTGTTCCCTGGTTTGGTGGCGGTTGTCTCTGTTGTTGTTTGTCTGCTGTAAAGAGATCAAACAAATATGTGTCTGTTATTCATTTGATCAGAAAACATTTTTACTGAAGAAGAAAACTAAATAACCAACAGATTAAAGTAAAGTTAAAGAATGTTCATTCATTTACAGCATTGTCTGTTATTATATTTCTAACATGCCTCTTGAAGGAGTTTTTATTAGTTTAGAAATGGCAGAATAGGAATAGTAGCTTTTTAAAGTGAGTTTGATGATGTATGTTTTTGCTTGTTATTACCACCAGATGGCGTCAATGTGATGTGATGTCATTAAATCCTACTCTCAGGTCCTTTAAGGTCACACAGTTCAAACACTGCAAACTTATGTGTGGAACCTCATGAGGGCGTATGTGTAGCAGGTATGTTCTTAAACAGACAGACGTGTTTGTCTGAGTCATCAACTGTTGATGTGTCTATAGAGGCTAGTTCAGCAGCCCAGACACTGATAACTGCAGTAGAATATCAGCAGCACTTTTCTGTTCATTAAAAACTGAAATTAATCTGATAAAAACCTTCTAATGAACCAACTCACCAGTGACTCTGAGTCGACATTTACCAACGTTGCCACCATAAGTTGTGAATACTTTACACAGGTACAGGCCCGAGTCTTCAATCCTGAGTCTGGACACATGAAGTCTGATTCGTCCTTCTCTGAGGACGTCTTTTTCACACTGGACTCGTCCTTTAAACTGTTCATCCTGAGACTCTGTGATCTCGACACCATCCCTTAGATTATAGAGGACTGAAACCATGTGATCAGTAATCAGTTCACTGTAGATAAAAAGGAAGTTGAGGGAACTGTCAGTGTTGGTTGTGAACGTCCATTCCAGTGTGATGTTATGGTTCTCCTCTGCCTGATAGGAGGTCTGTGTCACATTCACTACAAATGTTCCTGTTGAGGAGACAGAGAGGGAAAGTGAGGACCAGACAAAGTGACAACTTTAACATGTGAGCCTTTAAACTCCATCTAGAGATGTTTCTGTGGACAGTTTAGTGATGCTCTCAGTGCTGTAGAGGCCTTCCTCCTTACAGATTGAAAGATGGAAGTCTGAAAGTGTATTTGGACTTTTCTCTTCATGGATAATAAAGTGAAGGTGGAAACTAACCACAGACACAGGAGGTCAGGTTGATGAGCAGCAGGATCCAGCAGATCATCTTCTCCCTGTGAGAGGAGACAGCGGTGAAGAGTCATAAACACATACATAGTGATGTATATCTTTTATATGATGACACCAGAGGTTAAACTCTGCACCATCAGCAGGAAACATGGAGTTGAAGAGGACATTGAGAGTTCAATCCAACATCTTTGATGGTTACTCAGTAAAACAATCATCAGATGAAGTTTGATTAAATGTGTTTGTGTGAATCCACAAATAAAAATGAAACAACAGTTTCATATATAATAAAAACACCATGTGCTGAAAGTATGTGGACAGACAAGGAAGCAACAACAGCACCAACTAATGGTGGACAACCTGCTGGTTGTACCAGGTGTGAGAATGAGAGAAAACTTGACCAACCTGTTCTAGGTACAGCATATACTGTGTTCAACACATATGTTGTCAGTGGTTGATCAACTTTTTATAACTATCTTTAACTTTACTTATATTAACTTTATTTTAGTTGTTTTAAGGAATAAAAATGTTTAATAAGGGTTCAATATAAATACTGCCAGCATATAAAGGAATGATAAATAAACACAAACAACGATGCTGATCTTACAATATAAGAATCAGAGCCAAACAAGTAGATAAGTCCCCTTGAAATATGTTAAACAAACTATTTAATCCTCCAAGTCAAGAGTCATACACCATCTCGTGATAAAAAGTTTGAAATGCATCAATAAAAACAGCAGGTTCAGTAAACATGATGTTTTATCAGATCAGGTGCATTACAATATCACAGTTAACAAAAGGATAAAACTGCTTGAGGAAATCTACAAATGGCATTATGGACAGATCAACCACACTGAACAACAAACGTCTGGGTACACACATCTCTAACAGTGTCCCATACAAGTTGACCCAGTGTGTCCAAATCTGAACACATCAAACGTTGCCATTTCAAAATAGAGAGTTCATCAAAATCAAAGAATTAGTAACATTGAAGACTGGATGGTTGAAAAGGGCAGGTCAACATATATTAACAGTTCATTAACTAGTCAGATTTATGAAGTTACACATGCTGCCCAGCCTTAACAGCTCTACTCTTCAGTGTCTGTGTGCTTTGTCACCAGAGAAGGGGAGGGGGGGTTGGGGCACTTCACCTCTGGGTCTCCCTTATATGGAACAGACAAGGAGGGGATCCACTGTCATACCTCGACTTTCTTCGAAATAACGCACATTTCATTCATAATATAATAAATACAGGCCTATAATACATAGAATATATATATAATATAATAAATACAGGCTTATAGTTCATGCACATTTTTGTTTTTCTGAATTGTGTGAAATCGCTAACAAGAAGGGGCTCTCGCCCAGGGTGTCATTCAAGATAGAACCGCACTGAACACCAACATCAATATAGGATTCATTACTCACCTGGCTGTCTGCAGTTAAAACAAACGGGTGGTCATCGTCTCTCCGTTGTTCCAAGTTCCACAGATACTGTACTGACAGAGAGACTGTGGTTCAGAGGTAGAGTGAGTCGTTCACTAATCGGAAGGTTGTCGGTTCGATCCTCCCAAATCCCAAATCCAGTTGCTGTTTGTCTTTATCACGTTGCTTTCTGACAGCAACAGAAGTGTCAGTGAGTCAATTCACACACGGCTGCTGACATCACGGACAGAACACGGTCCCAGAACAGGGAAAGCACAGTCTTAAAGACACAGGCACCCTGCAGCCTACACAATCCAAACTAATTTACTCTACTGTCATTATAACGATCCAGTAACTACCTAACCTTCCACATCCCTCGTTAGCACTAATAATGCCACATCTGGTTTCTTGTCCTTATAAACTATATAAACAGTTTAAAACTAAATGGTAAGCCTGAAATGATATCAGAGCTGCCAACTCTCACGCTTTCGCAGTGTGACACACGGTTTTGCCTGTTTTCACACGCACTCACGCCACACATCCAATTTCTCACGCAAAAAAAAAAAAATCCGATCTTGGTCCGTTTCGGTCCCCTGCAGCTTTTACCGTCCAAAAACAATGTTACTCTATAGTAAACAGAGACTCGTCAAGCACTAGGAGCAAGCGGGAAACGGCCGCTCAAGCTGAAGCCTTTTAGTTTTAGACCCGCCCACAAGCTCCTCGATTGGCTCTGCTGTTTGTTTGTGATTGGCCGTCCCCGCTGTCACTCCATCTTGCTCGCACACCTGTCTGCTGCAGTTGCCCAGGTAACATCAGAGGTTTAATTTACATTCACGTTTGAATCGGTGTCCACGTGCGTATGTGCGTGGGTGTGTCCAGAATGTTTTTTCTATATTTACATTTACATTCTTTACAACCAGTCAACCAAAAAGGGAACAGTAAACGTAAAAGTAGCGATAGAAAACTAGAAGAACTACTATTGTGTAATGGGGGCGCCCGCCGGTTAGTTCAGTCGGTAGAGTTGCTGCGTGTCATCCCCTCTCTCTCCACCCACCATCACTGTCTCCCTACAGCTGTCTCTATAAATGAAGCCATCAAAAGGCCAAAAAAAATACCTGTGTCCCCCTCACCTCTGAAATCAAAATGTGGTCCTTGATCTGAGCTGAGAGTATGTAACAATGAAATGTCGTCCAGTTGAGTACTCACTCTGTTAAACTTTAAATCTTGATATAAATGATTTGTTTGTGCGTGTGAACATGATTTAATGTGGTGAAATCTGTCATAACAAGCAGCAGGAGAGCACCTTGTTAACCTGGTGGTATACTGCATGCTCACAATATCAGTTTAATACCATTCTAATCAACATATCAATCAACCTACAGGCACTAGGTCCAATCTTAAACACTGGGCTATGAATAAGGCTTTATTGTGATACAGGCAGTCATTGAGGCACAACAATAGTTTTCTGGTTGAATGTTCAGCTCAAGTCTAGAAGGCCCTACAAGTCATGATGCCGAACATGAATCAGAATAAGTTCAGGTATTGCACATCTTTAGCAGACCTCCCAACAATCCACTAGAATGCAGGAAATCACATCTACTTAATCCAAAATGTCCTGTGGGTGGACCTTCAGCTGGGTACAACATCAAATGAATTCCAATCCTCTGATATCTGAGCCACCAACTTGTGTGGCTGCGTGCGCGGCATCGTTTTGGTCACACCTGACAAAATCTCACTCCAAGGTTTTTTGAAAAGTTGGCAGGTATGAAAGCATATGTTACATGCGATGAAAAAAACCTACTGGTGTCTTCATCAGGTGCAGTTGAGGCAAGAACTGGTGGAGAGCGACTGAATCAGAGACAAAGTACATATAAGTAATCTTTTATCTCGTCTTTATCACAAACGTTACTGACCTTTTGAAGTTCTTCTCTGCTCTTCTCTGTTCACTGACACAGTCGAGGAGGCGAGACGGAGTTTTAGGTGGTTATAGCGCTAAAGGGTGGCAGTGGCCGGAGTGCGCATTACGTAGCGGTTGAGCACTATCATAAAGAATCAATGGGGGAGGTAGTAGTTCCTCTTACTCAGATAGAAACAAAAACAACAGCAAAAAAAAAATAATAATAAAATAAAAAATAGAAATGCCCATTATCAATGTTCGGTGGGCGGAAACAGCCCTTTTAAGGAAGAGAGCCTTTCACATTTCCCTCTATAAAGAACTGCGACTGTTTACGCCAGAGAGACGACAACTTCAACAAGACCCAGCGGTTACTACAGAACCATCTCTGCCATCAGGTAAACATTTATAAATATGATCTCTCTACAGGACGTTGGTGGCCAGCAGCTTAAACTGCAGCAGGGGGAATTCACTGTATCAAACTACATAGTTTTACCAGAAAACATATATTTTAACTCGCGTTTGTTCTTGTGTTGTACGGAGCCCCTAAAGTCCCAAAAGGTAACATTTGTTTATCTTATGGCCACAAGTTATTATCTTATGTCTTTATAGACATATGTTTGCTGATTGCTATGTTATTGGTGGGAGAGCTGGTGGATAAAACACGGCGGACAATCAGATTTCAGCAAGAGCAGCAAGAGTTTTTCTTCATACAGTGACAACTGAAACCACTGGGACATTTTACAACCTGAAGAAATATTTAAGATATTTATGAAAAGGCTCAGGTCAGTCTGTCTGATGATGGCTGTACAGTCTAGAATTTGAGAACATTACGATTTATCACGAATGTTCATGTGCTGAATGAGAACTATTGCTACTACTACTCCACCTCTACTTAACACTCCCTCAGTGACTCAGTGTACATTTACTGTGTCCTTTCTACACAGAGAGGGGAAAGTAACTATGCCCCCCTCTGGTAACATTCTCTCTGCCTCATGCAGGCTGTTTCTCACTCACTGAGTGACTGAGTGAGTGAGACTGCTAAGTAGAGGTGGAGAAATCCCGAAGGTTACAGAACCATCTCTGCCATCAGGTTAACATTTATAAATATGATCTCTCTACAGGACGTTGGTGGCCAGCAGCTTAAACTGCAGCAGGGGGAATTCACTGTATAAAACTACATAGTTTTACTATTAGAGTTCTGTTGATATCTAACCTACACACTGCTCTTTACTTCATGTGGACAGTGCATTACTCTTTATCACTAATGACTAATCTTGTACCCATCACTGTTCTCTGTATCAAAGGGTTGGATGGACTTACTGTCAACTAGAAATATCCATCCCATGTTATTTATAAAGCTCTACTGTTCTAAAGCTTCCAAACTACCTTACATCTCTACTGTCATTATAACGATCCAGTAACTACCTAACCTTCCACATCCCTCGTTAGCACTAATAATGCCACATCTGGTTTCTTGTCCTTATAAACTATATAAACAGTTTAAAACTAAATGGTAAGCCTGAAATGATATCAGATCTGATCAAATGAATTTGTATTTCACAATATATATTCATCATTATTTCTTCCAGACATTGATCTGAGTACTGTAGATAGCCTGTAGCTCCATTAGAAGACCTCCTACTTTTGAGTGTTTTTAATACATATAAATAATATTCTGTTCTTTTTTACTGAGTAACCATCAAGTGAGGAAATGTGCATTCCAGTTGTTTTTCTTTTCTATTTTTTTTACATTTTAAATCGCTGTCACGCACACAGCATGCGCACACAAGCTCCTCCTTTACTACTCCACTGAGACAGACAGCGCGCACAGCAAGGGCACGAGCAGCAGAGTACACGTGGGCTGCTATTGTGATATGCAAATGTCAGATGACGTCACCTGAGCTGTCTGACACAGTGGCCTCTCCCACAGACACTCTACTGTGATGGAGACTGTGGCTCAGAGATGTTGGCGACCTCTCTGGTGTTATTGGAGACTTTATCAGTTACGGTGCTCAACGAGCAGCGGGTGCTGCTGTGAGTCCCTCCCCGTCAAGAAGCACTCACAGGCGGCCAGTCTCACAGTAGCAGTCCGAGCAGAGGAGACGAAGCTGCTTTCCTTACCGAGGAGTTGGTAACAATGCTTTCCTGTGGAACATGAGCGCAGATGGCACTAGGGCCGGGGGGCATGACCCCCTCAGATTCATAGTGACCCCCTCAGATTCATAGTGACCCCCTCAGATTCATAGTGAGCAGGGAGCACTCAACTGTGGGGTTACGTTGTTCAGAGCTCCAGGTTCCGACTTTCAGTGTAAATTGAACACACCATAAGCCACAACTCTCACAGACTATAGGGAATTCCTAATAGTACTACTTCTGTCATTTAAAATGTGAATTTCATTATTATTTTTTTCAAACCTTAAAGTTCAATAAGTAAATCTAAGGATTATTTCTGGAATAAAAATAAATAAATACAAATTTTGTTGTTTCCGTTTTTGTCAGAACTTTCCTTTTTCTTTACCCTAACTTATAAATGAAGCCTGGACGACATATTAAAAGAGACTGATGATAAACATGTCTACCTCATTAATACTCTTAATGTCCTAGTAGTTGTAGAATGAGCTCATTCAGAATAAGGCATTCATACTTTATAATCACTAACAAGAGTCAGTATGCTGCATGCTAATAGGTAGATAGTTAATGGTCAATATGTGAGCCTTAATATGAAGTGTTACCAACTTTTCTTCATGTTTTAATCTTAAAAAATGATTCCATTCAACTTATTGAAGGATTATAAATGTTCTGTGGTTGATGACAATTTCTATGAGCCAGAGAAGCTGAATAAATTAATCTCAAATATTCCAGATCATTTCATTCTGAGGTGACACAAACATTTGATCACATGGGATGTCAACATCAGCACAGTCTCATGTTACAGGAAACAAGAAGTCATCCATTTGGGGAACTTGGTGAATATTGTTGAACGTTCCCAACAGTCAGACAACTCTTTATCTTTTTGTTTGTAACTGTGAGGACATTCTGACTGTTGATTGATGGCTTTAATATCTTTGAGTTTGAGGAGGACAGGGGCTTTAAAGTTCTATGAGAAATAAAGAATAACAGCTTTTATTTCTATACTTTCACTTTGAAGTAAAATCATGTGACTAAAGCTCCTCCTCTGGGTTTGTCTGTGTGACTCTGAGCTGATGTAAGAACACAGTGAACTGCTCCATATAAACTCACCTACTTCCTCCTGTAACATTCAGACTGTAGTGAATCAACTCGTCCAGTTCAGACATAAAGTGTGACAGCTTGCTGCTCCATCAACTACAAAGTAAGTAACTCAAACCTTTGATTTATTGTCAGCACAGTTTGAATTGTGTACAGTGGTTCATTCACTGCTGATATGTTTGATCCATTGTCGACTCGGATTAGAAAACAGTTTAAAAATGGCTCTAAGATGTGTGTTTGAGATTAATGAGCTGGATAAATACAGAGTTTGGAGGTTTAATCTTCATCTTGATGTGATAGAAAGAGTCAAATGGCTTAATTGATCAGTTGATCAAAACAACTTAATTAACAATTTTTATGAACATATATAATCTGTTAGGAAACAAAAGTGCCAACAACTCTGTGGTTCCAGAATCGTAAATGTGAGGAACTTTTCTCTGTTTTATATCATTTTAAATTGAATATCTTTGTGTTTTGGACTCTTGGACGAGCAGAAATAGGCAGTCTGAGGACGTCACATTGTACATTAGGTGGTTGAGAGGCTTTTTCACAATATTCTGACCTTTTATGAGTAAAACAATAGATTAAATGAAAACATAATCAGCAGATTAATCAATACTGGAAAAACATCCACGATAGTATGTTTTTTTATGGCTGAACTTTTATATCAGCTGATCTGGAAAGTTCACAATAAAGTTTAAAATCCAGTTCAGCAGGTTGGATGGTCTTTAGAAAGTTTCTAACAGCGAGGATTAAAGAGTTCTACCAGAGATGAAATGAAAAAATGTAAACAACAGTGTTTCCTTTCCAGATCAGTGTCTGACTGATGCAATGCAGCCAGAAAGTTGTTCAGCAGGAAAACTGCGCCATCGCTCGCTCGTCCTCGTTCACACGCTTGGGGAGGAGTTCATGGTTCCTGGGAGCAGCTGACAGACAACACACCTAGCACAAACACATGAACAGGTAGGACTTTGTTTTAAAGCTGAGGCTACTGCAGTAACTGTACACTGAGATTATATGAAACAAGACTCTGCACTCTGATGTTAACAGCTGCTTTAATATCTAGTAGCTCACAGTGTGTACAGCACAACAATCAGCACAGAGACATGACATGGTGCTGATTGTAATTGTTGTACGGAAGCCCTGAGGGGGTAGGGACAAAAAGATTGTGCTGATTTTCTACGTCAGATCTAAATAGTTTTCTCTCCTGTTTATGTGTATCTCTTGTGGCTGAAATGAGTATTACAACAACAAACATTGAAAACAATCACGCAGCGAACAAAACTTTTCTTATTCACAAAAAGAAACTTAGAAACCTGTTGAGTCTCTGTAACTCATTTTATAACAGTGTAGACCTTCTTTATGTGATAAGTGTCCTGACATCACTTCTGTTATGATTGGGCTCTATACAAAGAAAACTGATTTTAATAAAACTGATCACCATGACTTCTGTATTTATAACCACATGTGTAGTTTAATATTATCTGAAGGATGAAATGATTCTTTAAAGCAAACCAAACAAACTCCAGTTATACGACAAAGACAAGATTGATTTTATGACACTCTTACAACAGAAATGCTCCTTTGTGACCTTACACTTTATTTCTGACTGATTTAGAAACGTTACAAACCTTAAAGGAAGATCTTCTTCGTGCTGAGTGATCTACCAATCTGTCCTGTTTTAATAAAGTTCTTCTTCCTCTAATAAACCTGTCTCCTCTCTGACAGGGAGAAGATGATCTGGATCCTTCTGCTCGTCGGCCTGACCTCCTCTGTCTGTGGTTAGTAGGACTGAAACTAATAATTCATTTCATTAACGATTAATCTGCTGATTATTTCCTCCATTAATCCAATCAAACTGTTTATGAATGTAAAGAAAGTTGTGAAAAATCTCCCATAAAGACTTCCAGAGGCCAAAGTGACGTCCTTAAACTGCTTGTTTAGTTCAACCAACAGTTAAAAACCAAACATTATTTCATTCACTGTCATATATTACAAAGACAAACAGCAAACCTGCCCATATGAGAAGCTGGAAGCAGCAAATATTTGGTTTTGTTTCACTAAAAATGACAATTAATGTAATATAATTTCTATTTCAATGGATGAATCACACACTAGTAGCTCTAGTGGTTAGTTTATGTGTAAGTCTCAGTACATCTGACAGAAATGAGGTGAAGATCGATGTCTGACTCTACATAACGTCTCTATTGTGCCTCTCTTTGCCCTCTCTCTCGTCGACAGGGATGTTTGTCTTGAAAAAGACTCCGACCTTCTATCAGGCAGAGGAGGACGATAACATCACCATCGGATGGGACAGTCCCATCATGTCCCTCACCATCCTGCGTTGTTTCTTCCAGTCAGAGCCTCTGAAGCTTTTCTATGAAATGGTTGACGGTGTGGAGTCCTCAGAGTCTCAGCATCAGCAGTTTGCAGGACGGGTGCAGTGTGACAAAGACGTCCTCAGAGGAGGACGAGTCAGACTTCATATGTCCAGAGTCAGGACTGATGACTCTGGACGTTACTGGTGTGATCTGGCTGCTAATTATGACAAGATCAGGAGAAGATGGGGGCTAGAGACCACTGGTAAGCTCTTTAAGTTGATTTGAAATGAACAGCAGAAATGCTCTGTGCACTGCAGCACTGTACAATGGAAGTGTTACTGTCATACTAATACACATTTGACCCCATAGAACATTTTGTACTGAATGTGGCCCAGACCAATGATGGAGAGAGCAGTGATGTGTCTCTCAACTCATCAAAGTCTCAAGTGGCAGCAACTAAAGGTCAACATGGTAAGCTGTTACCATGGTTACTCATTAAGTAACACTGTATAAATATCGCATGAAGTTTACCTTTTAACTTTGATGCATAAATCTGATTACAAGGTAAAACATTTCTCTAGTTTGGTCCATAATTTCTCCCAGTTTTACTTTAATGTTGTACTCAAACAGTTCAATGATCTGGGAACATACCTTTCCTTAGTGGTTGAAGCTTTCTGCATTTGTCCAAATGTTCTTGCTGTGATAATGCTCCTCCTGATGTCACAAACAGTATAAAACACTGGTGTTGTGTCTTCATGCAGGTGCGGGACAGCCACCAAGAAGCCCAAAACATGAAGTCATAGCTCCACTATTAATAGTAGCTGTGGTTTTTGTTGCTGTAATTTGGGCAAATTGGAGATTTCTGACAGCATGTGCTTGTGAAGACCGAGGACAACAACGTATGTCTGCTTTATTATTTGTTTTAATGGAACTTGTTCTGATTTATTTGTGCCCATTGTTCACCTGCACTTCCTGTTGTCTCATGTCAACCATACAGCTCAAGACCAGGATGGACGTTACATCGTGCTCCCGATTGAGATAGATAATGAGGAGGAGTTATTTAAGTGAGCTGATTCAATGTCCCTATCCTGACCCACTCCAGATGTGAGTGGAAATTTGGCTGAGCTGATTTTGGGATCCTATTTCACTTTTTACAGTCTGGGTTCAAACTGCTAGAATGAAGCACTAAGATGAAAGTAAAGTTACGGTTAATTATTCTCTTCCCTGTCCATGGATGCTTGGATTCATCCTCACAGTAAAAGCTTTATAACAAGTGGGTTTCTAGCTACGAGAGACAAATATGTATATAGTGAGTTTGTCTTCTTTTTGATTTAAGTGTTTTCTACGTCTCACAGACCCGACCTGATACAACTTGCAGAGACTTGAACAAGTCTCACACTGGACTGCTCCCAAATAGGTTTCATTAGACTGGAAAGGCAACGTCGCCACAAGCTAACATGACAAAGTGCAATGTATATGTGGACACCAAATAGATTACATTGTGCTGATGCCATTATGTGAACAAATTATGACTCGCTACATAGTCAAGATAAAATGCATTATCAGTGCTTAAAAGAATCACAAAAAACTGTATCTATAATCTGAGGAAACATCAAAAAATATCTAAAAAGCAATGATTTCTATAATAATGTGATCTGGTTGCTTTTATATATTTATATATGGAAATGTGTCCTTTTTCATTACTATGCAACAATAATACAGACTCAGTGTGAGTATTTAAAAAAAACACTTGTTTGTGACTCCATATGTCAGTTTCTGCAAGTTGATTCTTATACACTCAAACAAGCCTGTGCTCCACTTGCAGCCAAGTTACTAATCACACATACTTTATTTCATATTCTTACTCTAAGTATGCTGTAATGGTATATACAGTATTTACACATATAGATTTCATATATTTAACACAGAATATTTTCATCTCTTCTCTTTTTTTGTGAGGGAGATAAAAAGAAATGAGGGAGAGAGGTGCAACAGTGGTCCAACTCCACAACCCTTAGATTCTAAATCTGAAGCATTTGTCTTTTATATTTATTATTGTTATATTTCTGCATTTTAAATTGTCTAAAGAAATGTTTTAAAAGCACTTCTGACTTTGTGAAGCACTTTGTAACTTAAAACATAAAATGTGAAAAATAAAAAATAAACTTTGCTATTATCTAACTGTGTAAATGTATTGTGTGCTTGTAGGGGCATGGAGGGATTGTGTTTTCCCATTAGTTTTTATTATAAACAAAAGCATGACTTCCTGTGTACCACAACAGTTTATTATTATATGAGGTGGACATGTTTCTCAGTATTAGTTCAATAAAGTGCACACAGTGCAGATCTCAGATCTGTCTAATAAGTGATAAGGCATCTTATCAAAATAATAAACATCATATTCAAGTAACTAAATATGCATTCAAGTGTTGAAAATGTGTTTTGGGTATTTCTGTTCCTTGCCCCACTTTATGAAATATGATTGAGAATGTGTGATGCATGCTTTGGTCAATCTGGAATAGTCCTTCAGGTTCTTGGAGGAAATTATATATTTTTTTTCAGGTCAACATGAAGTAAAGATCAGTGTGTGGGTTAGATATCAACAGAACTCTAATAGTAAAACTATGTAGTTTTATACAGTGAATTCCCCCTGCTGCAGTTTAAGCTGCTGGCCACCAACGTCCTGTAGAGGTAGATACAGGTAGGCACAGATAGACAGGTAGATACAGGTAGGCACAGATAGACAGGTAGATATAGATAGGCACAGGTAGACACAGATAGACAGGTAGATACAGGTAGATACAGGTAGACAGGTAGTAGGTGTTGCGGAGAATCTCCGCCCACGTTCGTCAACAACTTGGTGAGCTATGGTGAGTTGATTCAGGAGAACAAGAGTCTACAGCCTCCCCAGCTGCTCTGTGAGGCTGTACTTAGGAACGGTGGAGCTTTGGAACTTAAACACTCTTAGTTTAGTGTGTTATATTTAGTGTATTGTATAGGTAGGTGGCGCACTCATCTCCGCCTCCGGGCGACAGAAGCGCTGATGTGAGGCGTATGAACGCGCGAAGGCAGCGGGACTAGAAAAATAGAAATAATACCAAATCAACAGTTCAGTCAGTCAGGGAGCAGAGCAAAACATAGTGGTATGTGGGAGCATCGAACCCCCACTCTGCCTCTGAACCACAGCACCCCCTCTAAACCGCCTCATTATTTGGAGGAAGATAATTAAACTTCATGACCACAGAGCATAAAATAATCTGTAGTCTTTACTTCACATCGAAACTATAAATTCTGATTCTGTTTTATAACAATAAATGTCTTTATTCGTTAATAGAACTCCCCCCCCCCCACTCACAGACTGTTTCTCTTTCTCTCTTTCTCTTTCTGTTTTGGGTTCATCAACATTCAACAAACAGACATCCTGCACAGTCCGCTCAAAGATCGTTTCTTAAGAAGGATTCAGAAGGATTTGGTCTAACTGAAGACAAACGAGGTCAGTTGTGTATCCTTTATTCATAATGCTCTTAATCATAAGTTGACTTCGGTTGTAAAGATTGAGTCTGTTTAATTATCCGGGTTTTCTCTTTACGATGATGTATGAACAATAATGTATGTGAGCCATTAAACAGCAGGAACAGCTGCACATTTCATATGAAGAATGTGTGTCCTGGTTATATTATCGCTCTTGTTCTTCATTTCAAGGGGACATATTCACTTTGTACTCCTTGCATTACCAATCGTTACTTCAGATCAGCATAAAGTAGGATATGATTCTTGTTATTGTGATTGTTATTGTTTATTTACAGTTGTCTTTCCCTTATATGCAGACAGTATTTATGTTGCTGCCTAATGGAACAAAATGTTGATTCCTTAAAACAAGTAATTGTTTACATCGGTGTTATTCGGTAAAGTAATAAAATACTCAGAAAACACTGACAACACTGAAACTCACTGAGACAAGGAATTTACGCCCATTTTGGTTCTGCTGTATATTTGTTCACCACTAGGTGGAAGCTTTGTTGCCTCTTAGATGTCCACATATTTTTGGTCACATAGTGTTTTTATTATATTTGAAGCTAAATTTGGTTCCGTTTCATTTTTAATTATGGAATCACACACATCAAATATGTTGGATTGTTTTCTTCAGCCAGCAGCAAAGCAGCTCAGTGAACCCCTTGATCCTCATGTTGACACGTTTTTATAGTGGAGAGTTTATCTACTGACGCCATCTTGTGTCAGAAATACATTACTGCAGCTTAGACATTTTTAAAATTAAAAAAAAAACAGACTTTACATTATTGTGGTTGTTTTTATCATCAGCATTGAGTCTTGGTGTGCAGTGAGGAAATGCTTTGGTCAGCTGTGTGTAATAATCAGGATAATAAATACAAAGGAGTGTTGTAATGACTACAGACAGACTGCAGATGTTTGTTCTGGTACATGTGAGGACTGAACTTTGACCTCATGTGTTTATGACTCTTAACCGCTGTCTCCTCTCACAGGGAGAAGATGATCTGCTGGATCCTGCTGCTCATCAACCTGACCTCCTGTGTCTGTGGTTAGTTTCCACCTTCACTTTATTATCCATGAAGAGAAAAGTCCAAATACACTTTCAGACTTCCATCTTTCAATCTGTAAGGAGGAAGGCCTCTACAGCACTGAGAGCATCACTAAACTGTCCGCAGAAACATCTCTAGATGGAGTTTAAAGGCTCACATGTTAAAGTTGTCACTTTGTCTGGTCCTCACTTTCCCTCTCTGTCTCCTCAACAGGAACATTTGTAGTGAATGTGACACAGACCTCCTATCAGGCAGAGGAGAACCATAACATCACACTGGAATGGACGTTCACAACCAACACTCACAGTTCCCTCAACTCTCTTTATATCTACTGTAGACTGATTACTGATTACAAGATCTCAGTCCTGTATGATCTAGATAAGGGTGTTGAGGTCTCAGAGTCTCAGGATGAACAGTTTAAAGGACGAGTCCAGTGTGACAAAGACGTCCTCAGAGAAGGACGAATCAGACTTCATGTGTCCAGACTCAGGACTGAAGACTCGGGCCGGTACCTGTGTAACGTGAGAACAAATTATGGTGCGAGCTCTGAAAGATGTCAACTCAGAGTCACTGGTAAGTTGATTTTATAGAACTCAGTTAGTAAAAGAGGACTCAGAGTCTAAGACTATTAGTTTGGTGTGTTAGCATGCTAACATTAGCTAATTAGCACTAAACACAAACTGATAGTTGAGCTGAGTTACTTTAGTGTTAAGTTAAATTCCTCCTGAGGGGGACACGGATGGACAGACTGATATTTCCATCCACAGAGCTGCTGCCAGCGGCTGAAACTGTCCATCATAACGACCTGGAGCCATGAACCAGGAAACAGAGAAAATCAGCAAATCCTCACATTGGAGAAGCTGTAACTAGATAATGTTTGCTGTTTAACCACATTTTATATAATGTCCTTTACAGCAGCTGCTGATGAGCCCAAACCTCAGAGACCACCAGAGAGTCCACAAGCAGAGAGTCCACAAGCAGAGAGTCCACAACCAGAGAGTCCACAACCAGAGAGTCCACAACCAGAGAGTCCACAACCAGAGAGTCCACAACCAGAGAGTCCACAACCAGAGAGTCCGGGAATCATAATCCTCTATGTTGTACTGGGACTGGCAGTAGCAGTTCTACTGGCTGTCTGTTGTTGTTACTTTAGACGAAACGAGAAACAACCCATTTGGACTAACAGATGATGTTGAGAAAGGAAACGTTTATGCAGCTGTATAAATGTTGAGTTTTAAGTGTCAGAAAACTATTTGTAATATGAAATGTATATTTTTCTGTTAAATGGTGTTCATGTTACTACAGGTTTAAGTTTAAATGAAGTTATGTAATAATGTAATGTCATAAATGAAGTAATGTTAATGATGCTTCCACTGTGATCCCAGATGTTCCATGTTTGATGTCAGACAGTTAACATCAGAAGTAGAGCAAAGACATCTAAACAGCCATCGTCTGATTGATCCTCCACTGTAAGCTCTCTAAAATGTCCCAGTTGTTTGAGTTGTCAGTGTATGAAGAGTTTCTCAGAGGAATCATTCACATTGAGCTGTAAGTTGGTTCAGTCATTGATCGCTCTGTTCTCCCTCCAGCTGTTATCAATCATCAGTCTTAAACAACGAGTCTGAATCAACAAGACAACAGAATTAGAAGAGAATTGTTCATTATTATAATACAATGCACTGACTTTATACTGTTTATAATGTGTACATATTGTAAATAAATCTCTATATGAAAGAAGTATTTTAATAGTCTTTAATAAAACATATTGTATTGTATATATTTCCTATTGAATGCAGTGATTGTACATGTATATGTGAATGTGTTTGCCTTCCTCCAGGCAGTCCATTGAAACTTGAGTCAGAGCATCCATCACAGTGAACATCATGTCTCATCATGTGTTCTACTGTAGCTGTCAGAGCTGTGCTGCTGCAGTTCAAAGTGCACATTGAACTTCAAACTTTGATTCATCCACTGATTTAATCCGACAATGATGTTGCTGTTGTTAAAATAGGTTTGCAATAATTAATAATAATAATAAATAACACTGTATGGTCTTCCTGCAGATTTATAGAGTATCTGTGATATTTCAACAGTTTCTCTTTGTCTGTAGAGATGTAGATTATCAACAAAGTACATGTGACAGTTCATGAACATACCCTAACCATAATTTGTTTTTGTACCTAAACCTAACCAAAACTTAACCACAGTGATGTAATATCAGACAATATCAACTAATAAGATGTTGAAATATTACAAATAATCTATAAACTATGTGTAGCAGGACGATCCAAATAAAGAGTTATCCAATAAGTAATAAGCCAATTAGCGTGTCTTAAAACATATTTTATAAAATAATTTTTCTTTAGACGTCCTCGGCTCTGTGTGTATACATATCTCACACTTGACTTTCTGAATGTACATGATCCAGTATGTGTATCTCTTATGAAGATCTTTCTCAGTTCTCATCTTACTAAAATAAAGTTCAGCAAGTAACCAGGCAGCATCTGTTCTTTGTGTTCTTCACACTTCAAACCAACAGATTCTGTAAATCTGATCAAACTCACTTCTTTTGACATCTAACAGGAGTTTTTTGATTGGAATAAAATCTCTGAATATTCATCTACCCAAACTGCAGGAAGAGAAGATACAATTATTATTCAGCTTCTGAGTCTTAAACACCAAATCATCAAGTAGAGATTCACCCAGTTCACTGAGAAACATCTTCTGGACAAACAATGAAAGGAACGTCAAAAAACTTTACTGAAGTCAGGAACAAACACAACATAGACCTTTATTTTCATTTAATTCATCATTTTATTAAAGAAATAAAATAATGAGAAATAGGACATGTTAATATTTGCATTATATTTTAAACAGACTCCCCTTGAAAACTATCCATGGATCACAAACTGCTTGTTAGCTACAATCAAACTACATTAACCACGTACAGCACGTACCAGCATTAATGTTAAATACTACTTTTAAATATAACTTAAAGCCCAAACTTTACATATCTGTGCAAAAGATTATCTGTCGAGAAAACAGTCAATAAAATAATTGGAAGACTAAAATAATTAGAAGGTAGATAAAATAAAATAAACAAACACAAATAAACATCTGAAATGGATTAAAAATAGTTAAACTATATGATAGGACTGTGTATTGACAGGGAGCTGATACATATCACAAGACAGGGTTTACAATTATTACAATATGTTGACAAAATGAAACCACTGCCACAGATCATGTAAAGTGCTAATTCAAATGCAATAAAGTGTTTGTGAGAATCGCTACAATATCATGAGATACTCAATCAATACTGAAGTGTATTGATATTTTCTTACACCCCTATAGATTACAGTTTCAGTTGCACAACAACACAATAAAAACATTGTTACAGGTCAGACCACACAACAACAGAAAGCTGTAGTTCTGTTGATGTGTTCAGTCTGCTGCTCCCAGACCAGAGGATCAAGAAACACATGCAGGGACAGTAACACAGTATTTATCGTTTGTGTTATTCTGAAACATAAAAACACACCTTAATGTCCTGCTATATACTCAGAATTCTGGATTCTGATTGGTTAGAAGGTGTGCATTAACTTTAAGTAACCAGACAGTATAATAACTGGAAAATTCCAAAATAAATTTTTATTGTGTCTTGCTCTGGCCCATATGTTAATACCATGTCTTTAGCTAGCTAGAGGTAGCACAATTAAACACATTAACCAAAGCTAGCGATTGCTAATCTCTAGCTTTGGTTAATGTGTTTAATTGTATTATTCTCCTGAAGGAGTGCTAATGTAAATTAAGGAACAGCTCATAGTAGGGTAAAATATTTAAGGTGTATTGCACTTATTTTGTTTTAATATTAAAATCATTCAGCTTTAAATTGTTTGTTTGTTAGCCACCTGCTAATTATCTTTAGCTAGCCAGCTAGCGCTAACTTATTAATGCCTTGTCATTCTCTGTAGCTAGCTGTGTGTGTGTGTGTGAGGCAGGCTTTGGTTGTCATGGCAATCAGGGGAGGCCACAGCAGCTGCGCCGAAAAACGTACGGAAGAATAGTAATAAGTATAGTTTGCAAGGCACAATAATAATTAAGCTTTACATCTTTAAATGTAAATATTAATCACTTAATAAAACAATCTTAATGTCAACTTCATTTAGCTCAAAGCACTGCACGGCTGTAGTGTTTGTGCAGTTGTTGTGGAGAGTTTACAGGAAATAAAAAGTAAAGCAGTACAGTAGTACTACAGCCAGAGCTAATGTACAGCAGCAGCTAGTTGTTCCCTGGTTTGGTGGCGGTTGTCTCTGTTGTTGTTTGTCTGCTGTAAAGAGATCAAACAAATATGTGTCTGTTATTCATTTGATCAGAAAACATTTTTACTAATGAAGAAAACTAAATAACCAACAGATTAAAGTAAAGTTAAAGAATGTTCATTCATTTACAGCATTGTCTGTTATTATATTTCTAACATGCCTCTTGAAGGAGTTTTTATTAGTTTAGAAATGGCAGAATAGGAATAGTAGCTTTTTAAAGTGAGTTTGATGATGTATGTTTTTGCTTGTTATTACCACCAGATGGCGTCAATGTGATGTGATGTCATTAAATCCTACTCTCAGGTCCTTTAAGGTCACACAGTTCAAACACTGCAAACTTATGTGTGGAACCTCATGAGGGCGTATGTGTAGCAGGTATGTTCTTAAACAGACAGACGTGTTTGTCTGAGTCATCAACTGTTGATGTGTCTATAGAGGCTAGTTCAGCAGCCCAGACACTGATAACTGCAGTAGAATATCAGCAGCACTTTTCTGTTCATTAAAAACTGAAATTAATCTGATAAAAACCTTCTAATGAACCAACTCACCAGTGACTCTGAGTCGACATTTACCAACGTTGCCACCATAAGTTGTGAATACTTTACACAGGTACAGGCCCGAGTCTTCAATCCTGAGTCTGGACACATGAAGTCTGATTCGTCCTTCTCTGAGGACGTCTTTTTCACACTGGACTCGTCCTTTAAACTGTTCATCCTGAGACTCTGTGATCTCGACACCATCCCTTAGATTATAGAGGACTGAAACCTTGTGATCAGTAATCAGTTCACTGTAGATAAAAAGGAAGTTGAGGGAACTGTCAGTGTTGGTTGTGAACGTCCATTCCAGTGTGATGTTATGGTTCTCCTCTGCCTGATAGGAGGTCTGTGTCACATTCACTACAAATGTTCCTGTTGAGGAGACAGAGAGGGAAAGTGAGGACCAGACAAAGTGACAACTTTAACATGTGAGCCTTTAAACTCCATCTAGAGATGTTTCTGTGGACAGTTTAGTGATGCTCTCAGTGCTGTAGAGGCCTTCCTCCTTAAAGATTGAAAGATGGAAGTCTGAAAGTGTATTTGGACTTTTCTCTTCATGGATAATAAAGTGAAGGTGGAAACTAACCACAGACACAGGAGGTCAGGTTGATGAGCAGCAGGATCCAGCAGATCATCTTCTCCCTGTGAGAGGAGACAGCGGTGAAGAGTCATAAACACATACATAGTGATGTATATCTTTTATATGATGACACCAGAGGTTAAACTCTGCACCATCAGCAGGAAACATGGAGCTGAAGAGGACATTGAGAGTTCAATCCAACATCTTTGATGGTTACTCAGTAAAACAATCATCAGATGAAGTTTGATTAAATGTGTTTGTGTGAATCCACAAATAAAAATGAAACAACAGTTTCATATATAATAAAAACACCATGTGCTGAAAGTACGTGGACAGACAAGGAAGCAACAACAGCACCAACTAGTGGTGAACAACCTGCTGGTTTTATCACGTGATTATTGTGCTGGGGAACTGACTGTAGATCAGAATGAGAAGGTGGAGCTTTTCTTTACAAGCAGGGCAGCCCTGCCTCTGTTCCTGGGGGGTTAAATGTTGAACACTGTTTCCTGACTCACACAGTCACAGCAGAATATGTTGTCAGTGTTTTTGATGAGCTTTTTATTACCTTTAAGAATAAAACTGATTGATTTTATTTTAGTTACTTTAAGGAATAAACATGTTTAATGAATCTACAATATAAATACTGCCAGCATATAAAGGAATGACAAAACAACTGCAAATAAATCTACAAATGGCATTATGGACAGATCAACCACACTGAACAACAAACGTCTGGGTACACACATCTCTAACAGTGTCCCATACAAGTTGACCCAGTGTGTCCAAATCTGAACACATCAAACGTTGCCATTTCAAAATAGAGAGTTCATCAAAATCAAAGAATTAGTAACATTGAAGACTGGATGGTTGAAAAGGGCAGGTCAACATATATTAACAGTTCATTAACTAGTCAGATTTAGGAAGTTACACATGCTGCCCAGCCTTAACAGCTCTACTCTTCAGTGTCTGTGTGCTTTAGTTCATTTCAGTCACCAACAGACAGAAAGATGACATGGGCTATAAAACAGAACAAGGAGCGATAATAGAAGCTGGAAACAGTTTGTTGGTATTAAACGTGCAGCTGTTCCTGCTGTTCTATTCAAATATACAGACTCAACCTTTACAACTGAAGTGAACTCCTGATTAACACCAACATCAATATAGATTCATTACTCACCTGGTTGGCTGCAGGTCGTACAAACGGGAGAGGGTCGACTGTGGATCAGCGGTAGAGTGGGTCGCTCACTAAACTGATGGTAGGCGGTCCGAGCCTTATATGCAGCCCTTGTGATGGACACGCCCAGCATTTGCGCTGCATTTTCTGAGAAAAACTACCAGCAGTAGAAAAAAACAGAAGGCATCCACACATCCGTAGAGAAACACAGTCCACCATCACGTGATCACTACTGAAAAAACAACAGAACACTGACTTTAATAAAACTTCTGTATTTATAACCACATGTGTAGTTTAATATTATCTGAAGGATGAAATGATTCTTTAAAGCAAACCAAACAGACTCCAGTTATACAACAAAGACAAGTGTGATTTCATTAGTGTTGTAGTACTCGAGATTAAACACTAGTGGAGACAACAGACACACAACCAGAGCCTATCCAGCACCACCAGCTTCATGAGGAGGTTGGTTCCACTTTGACTAACACAAACTGACTTAATAAAACAAATGCTTTAAGTTGTAACAAAGGATATTACAAATTTTAGAATATGGTTACCTAACATAGACACAACATAATACATTATATGAATATTGAAATCTGTGTATTATATTATTTCATTTAACTTTTATTTAACCAGGTAGAATCCCATTGAGATTAAGAACATTATTGGTTGTTATATGAACATAGACAATGCATATAAAAATGGTCAATCAGTGAATTTGAATAGCTGAGGAATGATGGGTGGCTTTTGGATTTTTCTTTACAAAGGTGGAGAAGGGAGCAGTGTCAGCACGGTGAGCAGTACTAGTGCTGCAAGAGCTCCTGCTGTCATGGCAGTGGTGGACAGCAGCAGTGAAGAGTCAGAGCAGGAACATCATTTCAGTTTATGGGATTTGAGTTCAGGTTATTGCAGCACAACAGAAACATTTATTTTGTAGGGAAAGAAACAGAAAGCTGTGTGGGTGCATGTGGAGCCTTTGCTTTATAATTTTACACTCTTACATCAGTAGGCACCCAACCTAACTCACTCTTGGTGTTTTGCATTAATCGGGTGGTGGTGGCCTGGGACAGTATCAAACTCCCGGCCTGAATTTTTGTCCCAGTCCGCCCCTGACCACCGCTGATAGGCTTTTTGTCCATGCCTGACTGATAAGAGTGAAAAAGGACCCTCTCAAAAACAGCTAATAACTTCAAACCATTGGCTGCAGCTAGGGGGAATTATTTTTATGTTTTACGATTCTCCTTATGGTCTTGGTCTTGTCTCGGTCTCAACCTCTAAAAGTCTTGGTATTGTTTCGGTAATGTCTTGGTCTTGGTTGGTGCGGTCTTGACTACAACACTAGATTTTTCACCGAAATGCTCCTTTGTGACCTTTCATTTTATTTCTGACTGATTTATAAACATTACAGACCTTAAAGGAAGATCTTCTTCGTGCTGAGTGATCAACCAATCTGTCCTGTTTTAATAAAGTTCTTCTTCCTCTAATAAACCTGTCTCCTCTCTGACAGGGAGAAGATGATCTGGATCCTTCTGCTCGTCGGCCTGACCTCCTCTGTCTGTGGTTAGTAGGACTGAAACTAACAATTCATTTCATTAACCATTAATCTGCTGATTATTTCCTACATTAATCCAATCAAACTGTTTATGAATGTAAAGAAAGTTGTGAAAAATCTCCCATAAAGACTTCCAGAGGCCAAAGTGACGTCCTTAAACTGCTTGTTTAGTTCAACCAACAGTTAAAAATCAAACATTATTTCATTCACTGTCATATATTAAAAAGACAAACAGCAAACCTGCATATATTAGAAGCTGGAAGCAGCAAATATTTGGTTTTGTTTCACTGAAAATGACAATTAATGTAATATAATTTCTATTTCAATGGATGAATCAAACACTAGCTCTAGTGGTTAGTTTATGTATAAGTCTCAGTACATCTGACAGAAATGAGGTGAAGATCGATGTCTGACTCTACATAACGTCTCTATTGTGCCTCTCTTTGCCCTCTCTCTCGTCTACAGGGATGTTTGTCTTGAAAAAGAGTCCGACCTTCTATCAGGTAGAGGAGGACGATAACATCACCATCGGATGGGACAGTCCCATCATGTCCCTCACCATCCTGAGTTGTTTCTTCCAGTCAGAGCCTCTGAAGCTTTTCTATGAAATGGTTGACGGTGTGGAGTCCTCAGAGTCTCAGCATCAGCAGTTTGCACGACGGGTGCAGTGTGACAAAGACGTCCTCAGAGGAGGACGAGTCAGACTTCATGTGTCCAGAGTCACGACTGATGACTCTGGACGTTACTGGTGTGATCTGGCTGCTAATTATGACAAGATCAGGAGAAGATGGGGGGCTAGAGACCACTGGTAAGCTCTTTAAGTTGTTTATTTGAAATGAAAAGCAGAAATGCTCTGTGCACTGCAGCACTGTACAATGGAAGTGTTACTGTCATACTAATACACATTTGACCCCATAGAACATTTTGTACTAAATGCGGCCCAGACCAATGATGGAGAGAGCAGTGATGTGTCTCTCAACTCATCAAAGTCTCAAGTGGCAGCAACTAAAGGTCAGCATGATAAGCTTTTACCATGGTTACTCATTAAGTATCACTGTACAAATATTGCACGACATTTACCTTTTAATTTTGATGCATAAATCTGAATACAAGGCAAAACATTTCTCTAGTTTGGTCCATAATTTCTCCCAGTTTTACTTTAATGTTGTACTCAAATTATCTGGGAACATACCTTTCCTTAGTGGTTGAAGCTTTCTGTATTTGTGCAGACGTTCTTGCTGTGATAATGCTCCTCCTGATGTCACATACAGTATAACACACTGGTGTTGTGTCTTCATGCAGGTGCAGGACAGCCACCAGGAAGCCCAAAACATGAAGTCATAGCTCCACTATTAATAGTAGCTTTGGTTTTTGTTGCTGTAATCTTGGCAACTTGGACATTTCTGACAGCATGTGCTTGTGAAGACCGAGGACAACAACGTATGTCTGCTTTATTATTTGTTTTAATGGAACTTGTTCTGATTTATTTGTGCCCATTGTTCACCTACACTTCCTGTTGTCTCATGTCAACCATACAGCTCAAGACCAGGATGGACGTTACATCGTGCTCCCGATTGAGATAGTCCCCATCCTGACCCACTCCAGATGTGAGTGGACATTTGGCAGCATTGACACTGAGCTTATTTTGGGATCCTATTTCACTTTTTACAGTCTGGGTTCAAACTGCTAGAATGAAGCACTAAAATGAAGGTAAAGTTACAGTTAATTATCCTCTTCCCTGTCCATGGATGCTTGGATTCATCCTCACAGTAACAGCTTTATAACAAGTGGGTTTCTAGCTACCAGAGACAAATATGTATATAGTGAGTTTGTCTTCTTTTTGATGTAAGTGTTTTTCTACGTCTCACTGACCCGACTTGATACAACTTGCAGAGACTTGAACAAGTCTCACACTGGACTGCTCCCAAATAGGTTTCATTAGACTGGAAAGGCAACGTCGTCACAAGCTAACATGATGAATAGCAATGTATATGTGGACACCAAATGGATTACATTGTGCTGATGCCATTATGCAAACAAATTATGACTCGCTACATAGTCAAGATAAAATGCATTACCAGTGCCTAAAATAATCACAAAAAACTGTATCTATAATCTGAGGAAACATCAAAAAATATCTAAAAAGCAATGATTTCTATAATAATGTGATCTGGTTGCTTTTATATATTTATATATGGAAATGTGTCCTTTTTCATTACTATGCAACAATGATACAGACTCAGTGTGAGTATTTCAAAAATACTTGTTTGTGATGTCCATATGTCAGTTTGCTGTGTTGCTGCTGGCTAAAGAGGACATGGAGAGTTAAATCCAACATCTTTGATGGTTACTCAGTAAAAAAGAACAGAATATTATTTATATGTATTAAAAAACACTCAAAAGTAGGAGGTCCTCTAATGGAGCTACAGGCTATGTACAGTATTCAGATCAATGTCTGGAAGAAATAATGATGGATATATATTGTGAAATACAAATTCATTTGATCAGGTCTGATATCATTTCAGCGTTACCATTTAGTTTTAAACTGTTTATATAGTTTATAAGGACAAGAAACCAGATGTGACATTATTAGTGCTAACGAGGGATGTGGAAGGTTAGGTAGTTACTGGATCGTTATAATGACAGTAGAGATGTAAGGTAGTTTGGAAGCTTTAGAACAGTAGAGCTTTATAAATGAATAACATGGGATGGATATTTCTAGTTGACAGTAAGTCCATCCAACTCTTTGATACAGAGAACAGTGATGGGTGCAAGATTAGTCATTAGTGATAAAGAGTAATGCACTGTGATACACAGGGTTTAACTGCTGAACTGCTGTTATTGATGTACAAAATAAACAGCAAAGACCCAAGAAGAGACTCCTGTGGCATCCCATTTCTTTAAAAAACATTTTTTGAATGCATTATCATCTGAGGTGGGACACCTAAACTCCTGTGTGTCTATTTCCTGTTCTAACTAAATCCAGTCAGCAGGACTGGAGCCAAGGACACTTTTCAGTGTTTTAGGATTCTGACCAGATTAATGTTGAGGATATAAATCTGTCATAAATGAAAGACAATGTTATAACATTATATTGAGGAACTAAATATGCATTCAAGTGATGAAAATGTGTTTTTGGTATTTCTGTTCCTTGCCCCACTTTATGAAATATGATTGAGAATGTGTGCTGCATGCTCTGGTCAATCTGGAATAGTCATTCAGGTTCTTGGAGGAAATATGCATTTAAGGACTTTCTGAAGTTGCATACATTACACACATGGTTGTTCATCATGTACAAATATGACATGCTTGACCATGTCTTTACCAACATGGCCACACACGTCCTCCATCTTTATACACTGAGTTTGATAAATACAATACAAGAACAACCTAATCCACAGAAATGCGAGAAAGCTTTTAATCTGAAACCCATATATATATACATATATATATATATATATATATATATACACACACACTGTATATATTTTATATATATATATATATATTTTCATGTCCACATGAAGTAAAGAGCAGTGTGTAGGTTAGATATCAACAGAACTCTAATAGTAAAACTATGTAGTTTGATACAGTGAATTCCCCCTGCTGCAGTTTAAGCTGCTGGCCACCAACGTCCTGTAGAGAGATCATATTTATAAATGTTAACCTGATGGCAGAGATGGTTCTGTAACCTTCGGGATTTCTCCACCTCTACTTAGCAGTCTCACTCACTCAGTCACTCAGTGAGTGAGAAACAGCCTGCATGAGGCAGAGAGAATGCTACCAGAGGGGGGCATAGTTACTTTCCCCTCTCTGTGTAGAAAGGACACAGTAAATGTACACTGAGTCACTGAGGGAGTGTTAAGTAGAGGTGGAGTAGTAGTAGCAATAGTTCTCATTCAGCACATGAACATTCGTGATAAATCGTAATGTTCTCAAATTCTAGACTGTACAGCCATCATCACAAAGACTGACCAGAGCCTTTTCATAAATATCTTAAATATTTCTTCAGGTTGTAAAATGTCCCAGTGGTTTCAGTTGTCACTGTATGAAGAAAAACTCTTGCTGAAATCTGATTGTCCCCCAGATTCTGTTTAGAGGGGCAATAACCGAAAGATATCTTTGATATCTGAACCATCTTATCCACCAGCTCAAAAGCAATGAACACAGCAGTGAATGAGTTCTGTCGTTCTGCTACACAAACTCCTCCGCCGCGTTCGTACACCCAAGCAATGTGAGCAATGTGGGATTTGTAGGATCGAACGCAAATCTTACGATTAGTAAACGTGGTTTGGTATGCAGACCCACTGTACCTCTGAGCCACAGCCCCCAGCCTCGATTACTCGATTGTACAGCCATCATCAGAAAGAAGTGAACTGAAGGAGGGAGGGAGTCTGAATGAAAGTAAAATAAAGAACAAACCGCCATTGTGTCTCCTGTCTGTGTTCCCTCAACCAGCAACAATATGTTAACTGTCTGTTTCAACACTAAATGTGATGTGAGGGGCTGGCCTGTAAATCCAAAGCACCGCCCTGTTAGGTAGAGTCAGAGGGAGCTCCCCGCCTTCATAAGGACAGGTGAGGGCAATTAGTGCCTCTTTGTCTGAGGCCTGGTTGTGTGGCAGGATTGCTGTGTCGTGCAGGTAAGGGAGAGAGGAGGAGGAAAATGTTATATTGCCTTATTAGAAATCTAATGAGATCTTTTGTATATTTAGTGGTGGTGACTGTCCTGAGTGATCCAGATGGAGCATGCTCTGTAGCCCTGTGCTGAAGAGGTATGTCTCAGTGAACTTTGGGGCTTCATTAAACCGTAGCTATATCACTAATATGATAAAATCTCTTTAGGCAAAGACTCAGCTCCTCCATCTCCCCTTTTAAGCCAGAGTAGAGCTTTTCAACTGTTGCATTGCTTCTTAGCAGAGCCCCACATGTACAAGGTAACTGAAACCAGTATGGTAAGGTAGGAGGGTCATGCCCTCTGAGGTATGTTGTTGTCAGCTGATGAGACTGACTTTTGTTATGTTTTCTTTCCCCTTATTGCAGATTTAAGGCCAGACTGCTGCTTTGCCTGAGCCAGTTCGCCAAGGTGGTTGGCGAATGTGTTACAGACTGTACAACTTACATAATCTGTAGATGGTTGAATATTGTCTTTTTATATTGGGTGTAGTGACCCTGAGTGTCTGTGAATCTGAACCAACTGAATCTCATTGTATTTTCCGTCTTTTGTTTGATTAGGCAGTGGGACGACCTGCGGGGAGTAGTCGTGGGATAGGCACCCCTCCTTGCATGCAGTGTGGTATATTTGAAGGGTAGTGGTCACGTCATTGGGTTGTAGGTTTGACTTTCCTTGCAGTGCAAGTTGTAGTGTTTGTAGTGATCAGTGTGCACACACGGTGATTTTGATTGGGTGATAGTCTCCCCGCGGTGAGTACCCTGTCCTGCCTATTCCTCGCGATCATTTAATCTTATTGTATTTTATGTTATGGTGAAGCCATTTGCTATTTATATACTGGTTGTTTCGACCATTTTAGTATTGTGGAATAAACTAATTTTGACTAGTTTTATGGTTTCTCTTTTCTTTTTCAGGTCTTTTGCCAGTATAATTTATTTTTAATAAATATTATTGGAGAGCTGAATGCACGTCTCCCGCTTTTCTTGAACCCTTTAAAAATTGTGTCAACGCTCAGATGGTTGGTGTCTAGGGCTGGTATAATTCTATTCTGGGTATCGGTCCGCATTGTAACCTGGGTGGGGTCAGTTAGTTTAAATCTGATTTATTTCTCATAACTCTTAAAATCGAAATCAGAATAATCGTGTGTGTGTGTGTGTCCGTCCCCCTGTGTGTCCGTCCCCCTGTGTGTCCGTCCCCCTGTGTGTCCGTCCCCCTGTGTGTCCGTGCCCCTGTGTGTCCGTGCCCCTGTGTGTCCGTGTCCCTGTGTGTCCGTCCCCCTGTGTGTGTGTGTGGGTGTGTCCCTGTGTGTCCCTGTATGCCCGTCCCCCTGTGTGTGTGTGGGTGTGTCCCTGTGTGTGCCTGTATGCCCGTCCCCGTGTGTGTGTGGGTGTGTCCCTGTGTGTGCCTGTATGCCCGTCCCCCTGTGTGTGTGGGTGTGTCCCTGTGTGTCCCTGTATGCCCGTCCCCCTGTGTGTGTGTGGGTGTGTCCCTGTGTGTGCCTGTATGCCCGTCCCCGTGTGTGTGTGTGGGTGTGTCCCTGTGTGTCCCTGTATGCCCGTCCCCCTGTGTGTGTGTGGGTGTGTCCCTGTGTGTGCCTGTATGCCCGTCCCCGTGTGTGTGTGTGGGTGTGTCCCTGTGTGTGCCTGTATGCCCGTCCCCCTGTGTGTGTGTGTGTGTGTGGGTGTGTCCCTGTTTACCCCTCTCCTTCTTCTGAGCAACTCTCCAATCAAAGGTGGAGACTCCCAACCCACTTCATTGTTGTCAGTGTTGCATGCACATTGCGAAGGGCTCACAGGCTGAAACATGCATTTGCAACGGTAATATGTAATGATGTAATGTCAGTCATTGATCGCTCTGTTCTCCCTCCAGCTGTTCTCAATCATCAGTCGAATCAGTCATGATGATTCAGCGAATCTGAAAAATTCATCGGTCTTTATGAACGCGTTGTTCCGCCCAGTGAGTGTATATTGAAACTCTGGGATTGGGTGAAAACTTGCTGCACCGTGGGAAGGGCTCGCAGACTGACTTACGCTTGATATGAACCATTAGAACGTTTTGGAGGATCGAACCACCAACCTTTCCGAATAATGAGCGACCCACTGTACCTCTGAGCCACAGTCGACCCTCTCCCGTTTGTATGAAGTGCAGCCAACCAGGTGAGTAATGAATCTATATTGATGTTGGTGTTAATCAGGAGTTCACTTCAGTTGTAAAGGTTGAGTCTGTATATTTGAATAGAACAGCAGGAACAGCTGCACGTTTAATACCAACAAACTGTTTCCAGCTTCTATTATCGCTCCCTGTTCTTCTACATAGTTCAAGGGGAAAACTATCTCTATCTATATATATATATATATATATATATATATATATATTCTGATTCTTATATTGTAAGATCTGACAACAGCATCGTTGTTTGTGTTTATTTACAGTTTTGTCATTCCTTTACATGCTGGCAGTATTTATGTTTATTCCTTAAAACAAATGGAGTGACTCCTGCGAGCTATCAGTAGTGTGGCCATTTCCTTCACATCAAAAGGAGGACACTTTGTATACACGGGGACACACAAGCAGATATTTGTTTGGTATGATCCGGTTTTAAATGTTAATGTTTTTCCACCAGATTACATAAAGGTGCATACACATACCACATAGCTAATAATAAACAGGTCCAATAAACATCATACAGAAACTGTTAATGTTTTTATCTGGATAGATAAAGGGTAAAACAAATGCAGCACCTTCTGTTTCAGATGTAAAGGCTTTACCTATCTACATATGAGTGTGAGCATTTTCAGAATTTCAGTCCAACAACCGACAGTAGCTCACATTATGTTCTCTGTGGCTGAGAGTTTGATTGACAGCCTGGTGGTAACTTAGCAACTGCGGTGATCGCCTGGCCAATCAACACATGGCTCATTTGAATATTTAAATGAGCCATGTGTTGATAGGTCACAACACGAAAATGTAACCAATGAAATGACTTATTTTGACCCACATTTTTAGCCAATAAGTATTAAACTAACAGGTAATGTGTCAGAAGGCGACCTTTTTAGTTATTTTCTCAAAAGGAGGACAAATGAGTGTCCGGCTTAAGACTGCACCTGCAGCCGGACAGGGCGTTTAAAAGCCGGACTGTCCGGACTAAAGCCGGACGAATGGCCACCCTACCCACCATAGCTATCAGTCAGTCAACTCGACCTGTGCGACCTGTTGCATTTCCCAGCTCTCCCTCTGCCCTGTCAATGACTCTGTTGCCCTGCATCCATATTGCTGCTGCTGCTCTGTAAGCCCCCCCACTACCCAGCATCCACCTGTAGGCTCCGACTGGGGTTAAGGTATTTGCTCATCACTCCCCAATATCTCTATATAACTTTATCTGTGGGGAGTGATGAGGTCAGAGTCTAGACGGCAAAATCTATCTAATATGTTACACTGCTGTAATAAACATTTCAAACATGAGTTGTCAGATTGAACTAAAAGAAATCAGTTTTATTCTTAAAGGTAATAAAAAGCTCATCAAACACACTGACAACATATTCTAGTCCGCGAGCCGTTTTTATTCATTTGTTTTATTATTTTGTGAAGTAATACAAGACAGGATGGTATGATGATCTCCACACTTCAGGGCAGAATACAGGATATTAAAGGGATAATAACAGAGAAGAAACCAGATCAATCCCTTTAAACTGAAGCACACTTAGATAGTTGATGGTGGTTAGTTCACAGCTGTGGGTCTCAGTTATTTTCTGTCACCCAAACCTCTATCTCTCCTCCTCCTTCAGCTCTGTACACCAGTGTTCCTGTGTACTTCTTCTACAACAGGCCGCCTGTTGATTAGTTTGAGCACTGCTGCCACCTAGTGACTGGACGCTTGTTTATCGTTCAAGCAAGAATAAAGACACTAATACTGAAAGTCCCCCGACTCCTCACCTACTGGTTCACAGACACCGTAAACTGTTGGATGCTGCTGTTTTGCACATTGCAATATATTTTGATTATGTTATTTATTTATGATCATTTGAACCATGTTGAGCTGAACCAACCATTGTGATCTGCAGTCAGTTCCTCAACAAATCATGATCATGTGATACAACCATCAGACTGTTCACCATTAGTTGGTGCTGTTGTTGCTTCCTTGTCTGTCCACGTACTTTTAGCACATGGTGTTTTTATTATATATGAAACTGTTGTTTCATTTTTTATTTGTGGATTCACACAAACACATTTAATCAAACTTCATCTGATGATTGTTTTACTGAGTAACCATCAAAGATGTTGGATTGAACTCTCAATGTCCTCTTCAGCTCCATGTTTCCTGCTGATGGTGCAGAGTTTAACCTCTGGTGTCATCATATAAAAGATATAAATCACTGTATGTGTTTATGACTCTTCACCGCTGTCTCCTCTCACAGGGAGAAGATGATCTGCTGGATCCTGCTGCTCATCAACCTGACCTCCTGTGTCTGTGGTTAGTTTCCACCTTCACTTTATTATCCATGAAGAGAAAAGTCCAAATACACTTTCAGACTTCCATCTTTCAATCTGTAAGGAGGAAGGCCTCTACAGCACTGAGAGCATCACTAAACTGTCCACAGAAACATCTCTAGATGGAGTTTAAAGGCTCACATGTTAAAGTTGTCACTTTGTCTGTTCCTCACTTTCCCTCTCTGTCTCCTCAACAGGAACATTTGTAGTGAATGTGACACAGACCTCCTATCAGGCAGAGGAGAACCATAACATCACACTGGAATGGACGTTCACAACCAACACTGACAGTTCCCTCAACTCTCTTTCTATCTACTGTGAACTGATTACTGAAAACAAGGTGTCAGTCCTCTATGATCTACATGAAGGAGTGGAGGTCCCAGAGTCTCAGGATGAACAGTTTGCAGGACGAGTCCAGTGTGACAAAGACGTCCTCAGAGAAGGACGAATCAGACTTCATGTGTCCAGACTCACGACTGAAGACTCGGGCCTGTACCTGTGTGAAGTGAACCCAAATCATGGTGGCAGTTTGGGTAAATGTCGACTCAACGTCACTGGTGAGTTGGTTCAGTAGAACTTTCTTAACAGTTTCCATTCAGCAGTTTTTGTGGATAAATTAGAAGCTGAGAAGAAAAGTATTGTGGACTTCTTCTCCTTCTCGCAGTATCTGGGAAATATGTTACAACCTAATGTGCTGTGGATATTTAGTTTTCCTTTTTAGTGAAATAATATTTGTTTATTTATAACACAGATTTGTTTGTTCTATTTACAGCAGCAAGGGATTGGTCAGAACCTGAAAGACAAAAATCACCAAGTCGGGGAAGGATAGGCTTCTACTGTGGACTGGGACTGACAGCAGCAGCTCTGCTGGTTGTTTGTTGCCTTTTATTCATTCACTGTCTGTTTAGAGAACAAGATTTTTATTCCAGTGGTGGTTGTTAGAAAACCCACAGCTTAGCATCTGGATCAAAGGAAACAATTTGATCAACAAAGAATATTATATATTAAGGAACATTTGTTGCATTCAAGCCGTTGCCAAATGAGTTCCCACAATGCTGATGAAGCCTATTACTGCCAGCTAAATCTTGCACTATATGGAGATTTGAAATCTTTCAAACTTTCCCTCACTGGAGCAGCAGTATTGATACATTTCACATCAATCAGCAATACTGGAATTTCAATCCAAAAAGGGTTCATTTAACCAGTAGAAGAACAACAGAACAACAACGCCTCATAAAAATCTTTCAATTATTAGACAGATCTGAGATCTGCACTGTGTGCACTTTATTGAACTAATGCAGTTAAACACGTCTACCTCATATCTGTGAAATCTCTGTTGTTTTTTAACATTTGCACTTAAAGCTCAATGTGAGGAATTTATATTGATATTCTATTATCTTTTTATAATATTTATATTGTATTTGATCATGTAGCTGACTCCTGCAGGATGTAATGAAGTGTTCAGGTTCATCCTTCAGGTCTGCCTGTTGTGATGTGTTATGTTCACTGGCATTAAACTGTAGTGGTACACAGGAAGTGTTGCTTTTGTTTATAATGAGAACAAATGATAAAAACAGTGTTGTTACAGTTGTGCATTATGTTAGTTGATCCACAGTGATCTGCTGATGATTGTTTATTGTCTAACATCATGAAAACTGTAAAACTGCAGTTTGGACTTTCTGTTCAGAATTTATATTCAGCTTTAACTTGACAGTGCAATTTAAACTGAAGTGTACTGTTACTGTTACTCCTCAGCTGGCTGCAGGTTACAGCTGTGACTCCTTGAAATGTAACTGACTGTTTAATATTCATATGAATCATTTCAAACATTATTTGTCAGACATTGAAAATGTTTCTTGTGTGTTTCAGTAAATCAGTTTAATAAATGAAAATGTACAATTTGATGGATCCAGAGTTCCTCAAAGATTTTCTAAACAAATCAAATTAAAGGGAAACCAGAGGTCACATTTGAGATAAAATGTTCTGTGGGTGTCAATCAGGAGGCTGTTAGATTCATCATCTTTTTAAAGTTATGGCAACTTCTAATGAATTTATGTTCAACAAATGTTCAAGATTGAGTTAATAGAATTAGCTTTCCCTCTACAGATAAAGGTATTTTTAATTACCATAAAATGTATAATTGGTAGAATGAAATGTATGTTGGTTGATTAGGCTACACTGTGAACCCAGATAAGTAAAATGAACTCAATTTTGTAAGTTAAACAAACATTCTTGATCAAGTAGCTTTAGTAATTTTAGGTGACACTGACTTCATTTTGACATTTTTATTTGTATAATTATCTTCGATCTTCACGTTATTTCAGCTTGAAACACTTCTATCAAGGAACTGACTGCTTATGGCAAATGATTTTACAGTTCAATGTGTCAGAAGAGGCTCTGATTGTTTTATCTAAGCAGTGAAAATGATGAGCCACTTGAGTGTTATTGTGATCTAATGCAGGGCTTTACATTGAGATTGTACAGTGTGTCTTTATCATGGTCACCAGGAGTCAAATGTTCTGAGTCTGAAACATCAAACTAACCACGAGAGCTACTAGTGTTTGATTCATCCATTTAAATATATTCTAATATTCCATTAATTGTCATTTTTGCTGCTTCCAGCTTCTGAAATAATGAATGAAATAATGTTTGGTTTTTAACTGTTGGTTGAACTAAACAAGCAGTTTAAGGACGTCACTTTGGCCTCTGGAAGTCTTTATGGGAGACTTTTCACAACTTTCTTTACATTCATAAACAGTTTGATTGGATTAATGGAAGAAATGATCAGCAGATTAATCGTTAATGAAATGAATTGTTGGTTTCAGTCCTACTAACCACAGACAGAGGAGGTCAGGCCGACGAGCAGAAGGATCCAGATCATCTTCTCCCTGTCAGAGAGGAGACAGGTTTATTAGAGGAAGAAGAACTTTATTAGTGTAACATCAGAGTGCAGAGTCTTGTTTCATATAATCTCAGTGTACATTTACTGCAGTAGCCTCAGCTTTAAAACAAAGTCCTACCTGTTCATGTGTTTGTGCTGACATTGCATCAGTCAGATAATGATATGTAAAGGAAAAACTGTTGTTAATGGTTCAGATCAAAAGAAAAAGTAACTAATGAAAATTTGCTGAAACAAAGAAGAACAAAGAGAAAACACCATATTTTTGTTGAATATTTAAAGGGACACAATCTTCACTGTTTCATTTCCTTGTTGTGGGCTTGAACTCAACACAGAGGAACTATGCAAACAGTAACTGTGTCATCTATCCAAACATCAACTAAATCTTAAGTAGGAACTAAATAACTCAGTAGGAAGAGTACAGCAGTAAAGGAAAAGCCTTTTTATTTCTCGCTGCTGAATTTGTGCACATTGTCCTGTCACTGATCAACTCCTGGAAAACTGTAATAAATGTGAAGATCAGATCCTGGAGGAGGTTTCCAGCTGAAGATGAAAGTAGTTCAATAAAGAACAGAATATGAAACACAAACTTCAAACATACAGAAGGTTTTAGTTACTTGCGCGTTTGTAGGCGAGCAAGAAGCAACACAACACTAATGAGTATGAGGAAAAACTGGTTTATGATGTCACCAGCCCAACTCCTGACTGGAGGAGGGGCTGAATCCATTTTGTTGAACGTCAAAATGAAAGTGAAATAAAGACAAACCACCATTGTGTCTCCTGTCTGTCTTCCCTTAACCAGCAACAATATCTGATGTTAAAAGCTGCTAAAGATTAAAACCCATCCTGCCTTTATATTCTTCAGTAAGTGGCCATGGTATAAGAGTCATAGTACACAACTGATACACACAAATAATGCACTGTTGTTCACCTTTACGCTGTCCTTTATTTTGATAGGACGCCTCATCAAACTCTATCACTTATTAGACAGATCTGAGATCTGCACTGTGTGCACTTTATTGAACATATTCACAGAAGATTCATAACAACTTCTCTCATATAAAGAGAGATTTATTTACAATATGTACACGTTATAAAGAGCACAAAGTCAGTGCATTGTAACAATATCCATCAGGAGGATTAAGATATAATAATGAACAATTCTCTTCTAATTCTGTTGTCTTGTTGATTCAGACTCATTGTTTAAGACTGATGATTGATAACAGCTGGAGGGAGAACAGAGCGATCAATGACTGAACCAACTTACAGCTCAATGTGAATGATTCCTCTGAGAAACTCTTCATACACTGACAACTCAAACAACTGGGACATTGTAGAGAGCTTACAGTGGAGGATCAATCAGACGATGGCTGTTTAGATGTCTTTGCTCTACTTCTGATGTTAACTGTCTGACATCAAACATGGAACATCTGGGATCACAGTGGAAGCATCATTAACATTACTTCATTTATGACATTACATTATTACATAACTTCATTTAAACTTAAACCTTTAGTAACATGAACACCATTTAACAGACAAATATACATTTCATATTACAAATAGTTTTCTGACACTTAAAACTCAACATTTATACAACTGCATAGACGTTTCCTTTCTCAACATCATCTGTTAGTCCTAATGGGTTGTTTCTCGTTTCGTCTAAAGTAACAACAACAGACAGCCAGTAGAACTGCTGCTGCCAGTCCCAGTACAACATAGAGGATTATCATTCCCGGACTCTCTGGTTGTGGACTCTCTGGTTGTGGACTCTCTGGTTGTGGACTTTCTGCTTGTGGACTCTCTGCTTGTGGACTCTCTGTTGGTTTCTGAGGTTTGGGCCCATCAGCAGCTGCTGTAAAGGACATTATATAAAATGTGGTTAAACAGCAAACATTATCTAGTTACAGCTTCTCCAATGTGAGGATTTGCTGATTTTCTCTGTTTCCTGGTTCATGGCTCCAGGTCGTTATGATGGACAGTTTCAGCCGCTGGCAGCAGCTCTGTGGATGGAAATATCAGTCTGTCCATCCGTGTCCCCCTCAGGAGGAATTTAACTTAACACTAAAGTAACTCAGCTCAACTATTAGTTTGTGTTTAGTGCTAATTAGCTCATGTTAGCATGCTAACACACCAAACTAGTAGTCTTAGACTCTGAGTCCTCTTTTACTAACTGAGTTCTATAAAATCAACTTACCAGTGACACTGAGTCGACATCTGTCAGAGCTCAAACCATAATTTGTTCTCACTTCACACAGGTACAGGCCCGAGTCTTCAGTCCTGAGTCTGGACACATGAAGTCTGATTCGTCCTTCTCTGAGGACGTCTTTGTCACACTGGACTCGTCCTTTAAACTGTTCATCCTGAAACTCTGTGATCTCGACACCATCCCTTAGATCATAGAGGACTGAAACCATGTGATCAGTAATCAGTCTACAGTAGATAAAAAGGAAGTTGAGGGAACTGTCAGTGTTGGTTGTGAACGTCCATTCCAGTGTGATGTTATGGTTCTCCTCTGCCTGATAGGAGGTCTGTGTCACATTCACTACAAATGTTCCTGTTGAGGAGACAGAGAGGGAAAGTGAGGACCAGACAAAGTGACAACTTTAACATGTGAGCCTTTAAACTCCATCTAGAGATGTTTCTGTGGACAGTTTAGTGATGCTCTCAGTGCTGTAGAGGCCTTCCTCCCTACAGATTGAAAGATGGAAGTCTGAAAGTGTATTTGGACTTTTCTCTTCATGGATAATAAAGTGAAGGTGGAAACTAACCACAGACACAGGAGGTCAGGTTGATGAGCAGCAGGATCCAGCAGATCATCTTCTCCCTGTGAGAGGAGACAGCGGTGAAGAGTCATAAACACATGAGGTCAAAGTTCAGTCCTCACATGTACCAGAACAAACATCTACAGTCTGTCTGTAGTCATTACAATACTGCTTTGTATTTATAGTCTAGGTACAGTGTTGATGCTGGTGACAAACTGCAGTAATGTATTTTTGTCACAAGATGGCGCCAGTAGTTAACTCTCCACTATAAGCAGGAAACATGACAACATGAGGATGGAGGTGTTCACTACGGAAGCCCTAAAGGGAAGAATATAACACTTTTATATAACGTTATATATATATATATATATGCCTATATAAATTTTGAGTGTTATATATATATAACACTCGAAATTTAAGTGCGTCTGATTTGACCACGCAGATCGGAGTAACGGCTGGCTTGACCGCAGTTATCATATCACACTCATTATCTCGAGATCTCAAATTACTTATATTGTTATCTTCTGTAGTTCACTGAGCTGTGTTGCAATAAAAACACCATGTGCTGAAAGTACGTGGACAGACAAGGAAGCAACAACAGCACCAACTAATGGTGAACAGGCTGCTGGTTGTACAGACCACAATGAATGTGGAACTTTACACAGCAGCAGCTTCCGTTCCGTGGTTTACTGACGGTTCACTGTTTCCTGTTTCAAACAGTCGCAGCACAACACTGTCAGTGTTTTTGATGAGCTTTTATTACCTTAAAGAATAAAATTGATTGATTTTATTTGAGTTGTTTTAAGGAATAAACATGTTTAATAAGGCTACAATATAAATACTGCCAACATATAAAGGAATGACAAAACAACAGATAAACACAACAATGATGCTGTTGTCAGATCTTACAATATAAGAATCATATATATATATATATATATATATATATATACTTTTTCCCCTTGAACTATGTAGAAGAACAGGGAGCGATAATATAAGCTGGAAACAGTTTGTTGGTATTAAACGTGCAGCTGTTCCTGCTGTTCTATTTAAATATACAGACTCAACCTTTACAACTGAAGTTAACTCCTGATTAACACCAACATCAATATAGGATTCATTACTGACCGTGTTTGTCTTCAGTCCAACAGCAAGGTGAAATTAAAGTATGATCCATGATGTCTGCATTCTTCTCAAGAAACAAGCTCTGAGTGCTTTTGGTTCCGTTATATGTATCTACACTGTATATACACTGTCAGTGTGACTCCCCCTCTCTGATTGGTTCCACATACAGATATGCATCGTGTGGGTTTTGTTTCATCATTAGGTTTTCCAGTTTACCCAAAGTCAGTCAGTTAAATTAAATCTGAGTGTGTTTTAGGTTTAATAACTGTGTGTTCTGTTAAGATCAGTTCTGTCTCATGTGTTTTTATCTCTTTCTCTGTCTGTAAGGTGACTGTTCAGTCTCTGTGAGTTTGAGGGGGATCAGGGTGTTAACTTGAAATTTCTATTAAAGAATAAACACATTTATTGTTATAAAACAGAATCAGAATTTATAGTTTCAATGTGAAGTAAAGACTACAGATCGTTTTATTCTCTGTGGTCATGAAGCTGAAATAACTTCCTCCAAATAAACTCACCTAGCATTGTTGTCAATCTTTTCTGAGTATTTTATTACTTTTAAGAATAAAACCGAAGAATAAATATGATCATCTTCTTCCTCATCTGACAGCTCGCTGCTATTCAACTGTTAACTAATCATTAGATTGATAGTCAGCAGTGTTTGAGTTGTGTTCAGGGTTCATGTACTGTTGGTTCAACATGTGTTTCTTTCTACTGTGACACAGATTAGAAATGGTTGAAAATGATGGTTTGGTAAAGCTGTCCAGTTGAATTGAGTTATAAAGCAGTTTTTCCTCCTCACTAACATTTAGTGTTGAAACAGTCAGTTTGCATCAGATATTGTTGCTGGTTAAGAGAAGAGAAGACAGACAGGAGATAAAATGGTGGTTTGTGTCCTCAGCAGTCCCATTGGTTGCTGTGCAGAGACACAGTCGCTCTGTTCACATGAGAACTGACACAAAGTGAGACAGCAAACACAGTAAGTGACTAAAAGCTTGTGTATGACTGATGTTTGTGTTGTTTTCATTGTGTTCAACTGTTGCTACATTTACTGACGCTCATATGAGATCATATAAATATAAAACCAGTTGAAACCGGATCAAATGTTTCATATTGGGTTCTTTATCATCAGGCTATAGACTAACATAAGTCTAACATAAAAGTATTAATGAAAGAATCCAGGAGTCCACCGCCTAAATATGGAAAGTCTGCTGATCTAACTTTTAGTCAGAAGCAGCGAAAGTGAATTCACAGAACTGTAAGACATTTTACAACCTAAAGAAATATTTAGGATATTTATGAAAAGGCTCTTGATGCTGGTCACACTTTCTGATGATGGCTGTGCAGTCTAGAGGGGCGACTGTGACTTGTCTGTTCACAATTCATGTGTTATTAAACACATACCGCAACAGGCACTCCACTTCTCACTTCTCATGCACTCTGGGTGGAGCAATACTGAGTTACATCTCTGTGTTTCTCCGCCCAGCGACTGCGGTCAAACCAGCCGTAACTTCGATCTCCGTGGTCAAATCAGCCGCACGTAAATTTCAACTGTGCGAGTATTCTCAGCATTACGGTAAAAGCGGAGAAACAGCGTATTCACTTCCGGTTTTCAAAATAAATGTATTATGAACATTAAGCCATAATTCGAACCTACATTTAAAATAAAATATGTTGCATTAAAGTTTTCCATGCGGCCATGATGAATAAAAAACACCTAATAGCCAATCGAGTATCTTTACTGCGCCAGTGTGGAGAAATGTCAAAATAACCTGTAGTAACATGAACACCATTTAACAGAAAAATATACATTTTATATTACATGTAGTTTTCTGACTCTCAAAACTCAACATCTATACAGAGACATTTCCTTTCTTTAGATTTAGTCAAACAAAGACAGGAGGCAAAGTAGAGTCCGACACAGACAACCAGTAGAGCTGCTGTCAGTCCAACATAGAGGCTGATCCTTCCCCGACTCTCTGTTGGTCTCTGAGGTTGACACAGAGAAAAGAGACTATTCTGATTATGATGGAGAGTTTTAGCAGCACTAGCAGCAGCTCTGTGGATGGAAATGTTTCTCTGTCCATTCATGTCCTCCTCAAGATGACTTGTTACTTTGGTGATGTTTTTGTGTCGTCATAATCATAATAATATTGTTTATGACAGTTTTGTTTAACATTAGCATGCTAACACAGTACACTAAGATGTGTCAGAAATTATACTGAATCAACTCACCAGTGACATTGAGTCGACATTGACCCAAACTGCCACCATAAGTTGTCTTCACTTCACACAGGTACAGGCCCGAGTCTTCAGTCCTGAGTCTGGACACATGAAGTCTGATTCGTCCTTCTCTGAGGACGTCTTTGTCACACTGGACTCGTCCTTTAAACTGTTCATCCTGAGACTCTGGGACCTCGACACCTTCATGTAGATGATACAGGACTGAAACCTTGTGATCAGTAATCAGTACACAGTAGATATAAAGAGAGTTGAGGGAACTGTCAGTGTTGGTTGTGAACGTCCATTCCAGTGTGATGTTATGGTTCTCCTCTGCCTGATAGGAGGTCTGTGTCACATTCACTACAAATGTTCCTGTTGAGGAGACAGAGAGGGAAAGTGAGGACCAGACAAAGTGACAACTTTAACATGTGAGCCTTTAAACTCCATCTAGAGATGTTTCTGTGGACAGTTTAGTGATGCTCTCAGTGCTGTAGAGGCCTTCCTCCTTACAGATTGAAAGATGGAAGTCTGAAAGTGTATTTGGACTTTTCTCTTCATGGATAATAAAGTGAAGGTGGAAACTAACCACAGACACAGGAGGTCAGGTTGATGAGCAGCAGGATCCAGCAGATCATCTTCTCCCTGTGAGAGGAGACAGCGGTGAAGAGTCATAAACACATACATAGTAATAGATAAAGAAAAAAAAGATAATGTTTGGTTAAATGTGTTTGTGTGAATCCACCAATAAAAATGAAAGAACAGTTTCATATATAATAAAAACACCATGTGCTGAAAGTACGTGGACAGACAACAACAGCACCAACTAGTGGTGAACAGGCTGCTGCACTCAAAAACTGATCCAAGCCCTTCTTTGATGTGACACATTAAATTGTTGTTTGATTTGCTGAAACAAATCTAGTAAACACTAAACAGATGTAAATTTAATTGTGGTAACGTAATAGTTTCACCTTGACATTCATGAACTCAAAACAAATGAGTTTCATTTGAATTGGGACCGCCCATTGCCCGAAGCAGCGCGCTCTCAGCCTCCGTTCCTCCCGGTCATTTTTCACTGACAACTTCTGCCAACGCTGCGGCAGGATTTTTTTACTTATTTTACTTTACAGAGCCACGGAAAGCTGCTGTAATTCCACTCCTTGGTGAGTACTCGATTTTGTTATATTTTAAAAAGCATGCTGTGAAAAGACAGACAAATTTTACCGTCAGTGAAGTCTGACATGGGCTCGCGGGCTAGCTAGCTAAGATACATGAGGGAGAATTAAGTTTGACCAAGTGTCTGTGGTTACTCTGACACGGGTTATAACCACACAACTTTTACTTAAAAAGTGTACACGAACATGAATTATGAGCTCTAACAACTAATGAGTCTGTTTAAGCAAACCCCCCCTCACCTCTGCCCTCCCTTCCCCTCCTCAGTCAGGGTCTCTCTCTCTCTCACACATTAAACCTGTCTACTTAGATGTTACAGGCTGTTTGTGGCTTGCAAAGACCAATTACTCGCTGCAAACTTGTCGCAAATTGCCGTTTTGAATGTGTTGGTCATTTATGTGATATATACAGTCTATGGTTACAACACCAAAGGCTAGCTAACAGTCAGTCAGTTTTTTTTTACCAATACAAAAAGAGAAGCTGTGGCACAAACATCATCTAATGCTGTCAGGAAAACGAGGTGTGTAAATGTCTGTTATTAATTGATTTTATTGCTTTCTTTTACAGTTTGATTATATAATTATTTTTTTCACATATACAACAGACAGCCCAAAAACCTACTGATCTTCAGACTGTTCTAATCCCTGCACCACCATCACAACCAGGTGTCTTTATTTGTCACCCATGTTTTAGTGCGATGACATCAACATAAGGAGGGAGTGCATCCTGAGAAGCCTTGTTGTCTATGTCAATGAAGACCCAGATGTGTTTTTCAAGGAATATTTGGTAAGTTTATTAAAATTCTCTCATGTAGTATAATTGTAAACCTGCAACATAAAAAATACTCTAAGTCATCTCTTTTCTATTTTTCCTGAATTTCCTGTCTTCTGGCACCTCCATTTTACTCGTCAGGACATTACTGCAACCAAGTGACACGTAGTAGTCACTGTACACACTGGAAATGATCATACAAAGATACACACAGTACACGCAGACACACATACCTTTATAAGTGGGGATGGATTTGGTTTCTCACTCCTGAGTTTTGCTGAATATTTTCTGTGGTAGATTCTAAAAGGATCATTGAAATTGCATAGTTTTAAAACTGAAAGATGTTGGCCATAAAGCTGCTGACATTATGTTGCTACAGCTCTCTTCCACTGCTATAGCCTTGGCTCTGACAGCTCCAGTTTCAGGCAGTGATGGAGCTGAAGCTGATCGGGCTCAGTCCACTGTCATCCATATTCTCCAGAATCTGAGGAGCAGTCTGTGAAATACGCTCCACCCTGTCTCACCTCCTCCTCTCTCCTTGTTCTGTCAGTGTCTGTCCACTTTTTAAGCATTTTTCAAAATGATGCAGCAGGTGAAGTTAGGCTCTGACTGCAGGGGTTAGTTACTCTATAATACTGAGACTAATCTAATTCCATGCGTTATTTATAAGAAATACTATGAAACAGCCAGTGACTTCAGGAAACAACACTGATGTGTGCATCAGAAGATTCTATAAAAGCACCACCATCCCTAACCCTGGCCTATATCTTATCAAACGTTGAAGGCTACAGCACGAATTAGCACCTGTTTTTTTGACAGAAGCAACTGATAAACTGCTTTAAACTGCTGTATGTAGTAACTGTGCATTTATATGTTGTATATGATTTTCTGTTTGTTGATTAGCATTTTACTTATATTTGTTTTCTGTGTTGTTGTTCGGTCCTCTGCAGCTGAGGATGCAGAGAGGGACATCGCCACCACAGTCATGGGGATTTACACAATCCGAAGAGATGGACATGAAGAGCCAGAGGACGTGGGAGTTGTGATTGAGGGCATTAAAGTCCTCAACAATGTTGGCAGCGTCATCATGGGGTTCATCATGCTGTTTGGGCTCATTTATGCCCTTGATCTAGCCTTTCCCGAAAACCTCAAGTTCTTCGAGTTTTTCCAGAAGCTGAAAATCAAGCTGTTTTCATAAGGTGCAAACACTGTGTCCACACATTCAGTGACAGTCAGCATGGATGTTTTTCTTGTTAACTACTTGTGTAGCACATCTTGAAGTGTGTTCCAATGGATAGGCTGTGACTGGACTCAAAGAAATTCCTTTTTTTCTCTCACGTTTCAGGTTCTGTTTTGTACTTCTACCATGTGTATAGTATAGTAGAACCAAAGTTTTCATGTTTAATGTGAGTTGGTTATACCATGCCTTAGCCTTTGCAGATATTCTACTTGTATTATTATTGTACTAGCACTAATACTAGTTACTTTGGTTGAAGCAGTTTTGAAGCGGATTAATTTATTTACTTTTCTAAATATGATAGGTCATACACTGTGTTCATCATAGATAAAAAACTTAAGAGAAGCTTAAAAAGCTAAGCTCTCAGTCAAGGTCAAAGTGCATTTTGAATAGTTTAGTTTGAGATTGGTGGAAGACTTTCCATGTTTTGTACTGTAGATGTGTGTTAAATGTGGTATATGTATATTTCATTCCAGTATTTAGGCACTACATAGTGCAGTTAATGGTAAAAAATGTTCAGGGTCGGTCAAAACATGCCTTAGCTTTTCTGCCTGAAACATATAGCTAGGCTCTGAGGCAGTTTTTCTGTGTGTTTTGACACAAGTCAGTAACTGTCATCAATATGTTGATGAGTTCCATGTTGATGTTTTATATCTATATATATCTCTCTCTCCCTCTCTCTTTCTCTATAGATATATAGATATATATATTTGTATGAGGTTTTATTCGTTTTAAATAAAAACATATTAACCAGATTTTGTGTTATGTGTCTCTGAATAATATTATTTTAGACCAGCTATATTAGTTTAGGTTGTACAAAGGTAAATCAGTTTAGGCCAGTTAATGTACCTATTTTATTTTGGCTGTATTTGATAAAGATGAGTTTGACCAACTCAATTAAATCATATTACAAGGAGGTACTTAGTTCGAGTAGGCAAAGATAGACTCCGAAGATGTCTACTGACCAGGTAACGTCTGAGTGAATGCCTGCTAGTGTCTTCCATTGAGGCTGCTTCTTATGTTGCTGATGTGTGTGACGTCACGCCATAAAGCAATTCTTGTTAGATTTGGCGGGACGCCACCTTTCAGACTTGCGTTGCTGGTTCTGCCAACGGCGTCCCTCTCCTGCTTTGCTATCAGGATGATTCTCTATACTACAAGTTCGTTTACCATCGAAATGACTTCGAAGCTGTTATATTAAGGTACAAATCTTGCATAGTGTGCCTTTAAGGAATAAACATGTTTAATAAGGGTTCAGAATAAATACTGTCAACATATAAAGGAATGACAAAACAACTGCAAATAAACACAAACAATGATGCTGTTGTCAGATCTTACAATATAAGAATCAGAGCCAAACAAGTAGATAAGTCCCCTTGAAATATGTTAAACAAACTATTTAATCCTCCAACTCAAGAGTCATACACCATCTTGTGATAAAAAGTTTGAAATGCATCAATACAAACAGCAGGTTCAGTAAACATGATGTTTTATCAGATCAGGTGCATTACAATATCACAGTTAACAAAAGGATAAAACTGCTTGAGGAAATCTACAAATGGCATTATGGACAGATCAACCACACTGAACAACAAACGTCTGGGTACACACATCTCTAACAGTGTCCCATACAAGTTGACCCAGTGTGTCCAAATCTGAACGCATCAAACGTTGCCATTTCAAAATAGAGAGTTCATCAAAATCTAAGAATTAGTAACATTGAAGACTGGATGGTTGAAAAGGGCCGGTCAACATTAACAGTTGGATGGATCGAAGGGAGGGATGGGGATAGATGTTAATGTTCTCTTCCTAAGCGCACTTTAAGGCATTCTCATGTTAAAATGTTTTTTGTTTTTTTTTACAAAACAGCTGTTTAGCAGTAATATGCAATAATAATAAAAAAAGTTATTGTACCTGTTGAATTGTGTATAATAAATAAAAATACACATGAATGTGAAGAAGTGAGTGTTATTTAGGGAGGAAGAGGGTGAGGGGGGTTAGGGAGTAGGGATACGGCTCAACTTATGTTACAACTTGTAAGTTGGCATGAGCGGGGTAAGTTGAGCCACGAGACCACTTTTTTGGACATGCTATATTATCAAAACAGTTATGTTTACACTCATTCTGTTTGTTTGAAGGGATGCACAACATCCTGGAATATATGCAGATATAAAACTATGATTGCCTTGATGTAGTGGTCCTAAATATGAAAAATGGCTCATCTTACCCCACTCTCCCCCACTGACCTGGTTGTCTTCAGTTAAACCAAACATGTGACCGTCGCCTCTCACCTGTTCCAAGTTCCACAGCTACTGTACAGTGACAGGGGTTGGCTGTGGTTCAGAGGTAGAGTGGGTCATTCAGTAATCCAAAGGTTGGCGGTTCAATCCTCCCAAAATGCTTCAGATGTTGTGTGTCATAGTATGCTTTGATTCATGTTTTCTGCATTAGGGAAGAAGCGCTGTGCCTTTAAACACTTCCACCCTCTGTGCTAGCCAGAAGATACGCCCTTTTTGTTTATTTATTTATTTTTATCTGACATGGGGAAGAAGCGGTTTGCCTTATTGCACAGAGGGTGATGGCAGCTGTCCGGCAGCTTTCTGGCAGTGGAAAGTCCATTATTTGTGTGTATCAGTTGTGTACTATGACTCTCGGCGACTTATTGAACAATATAAAGGCGAATACAAATGCAGATGTTATTATTAAATGCATTAAAAGAGACAAATTAAACATTTAAACATGATATAACACCTGTCAAACTTCAACAATACACTCTTTTAATCACTAACTTCATTAGAACAATCACAGCTTTAAGTTATTCAGCATTTAATTCAACTCAATATAGACCAGTGATCCACTGATGTAAAAAACAGATAAAACATATTTACTATATATACTATATATCAGGTCAGTGGAGAGACGCTGCTTCTGAAAACTGCAGCCGCCTTCAGTTGATGATTTTAATCTTATGATGGCCATTGTTACAGTGCTTTCATACTGATTATAATGTGTACTTATTGTACATAGTAAACATAGTATAATGTGAGTTGGTGTTTTATTACAACCACAGAAAAAGGAAAGTTCTGACAAAAATGGAAACAACAAATTTTGTATTTATTTCTTTTATACCAGAAAGATTCATTAGATTTACTTATTTAACTTTAAGGTATAAAATCTTAAACACTCAATAACAACAAAGTTCATAAGATAAAGTGAATAAAAGAGGATAAATGTTATCAATTAAATCACATATGGAGAAACCTTCCTGCTGCTTTCTGCTGCATTCCAGTTACAGAAACATTCAAACAACAACCACATTGCTTGATTCAGGTGTGTAATGATGTTATCATAATGTAATATTAATCTTCTTAGTGAAACTCCTTTAAACCAAAATGCAACCAATGAAAGCTTGACAGCTTTTCACAACCTTAACATGTGGAAAACAAAATCCACTGAAACAAGACGACCCTAACTTAAAGTAAAGAGCTTCCTCTGCTGATCTTCATCCTTAATAGCAGTGTGAACAACTCAAAGCTTTTCTTACAGCACACATACAATGAAAAAATTATAATCAGTAACACAGTAAATAACAGCAACAATAAAACAGTAACAGTACATTTCAGTTTAAATTGCACATTACAACAAGAAAAGGTTAAAGCTTATTGCCAGTGTACATAACACATCAGAACAGGCAGATCTGAAGGATCTTAAGTGAACCTGAACACTTCATTACATCCTGCAGGAGTCAGCTACATGATCCATAGAATATAAAGAAAAACATATTTTATTGTTGTTGTTTACAGAGTTTTAAATGCATAAAAGGTAAATAAAAGAGAAATTGAATAGATTATACCTGGTATATGAGGTACACCTGTTTATCTACTATGACTCTTATACCATGGCCACTTACTGAAGAATATAAAAGTAGGATGGGTTTTAATCTTTAGCAACTTTTTTGTTTTACCCATGTAATGTGTGTGAAGTTGTTGCCATGGTTACCTGCTGGTTTGTGTATTTCCTGTCAGCCAATGAGAAACTACTATTTTCTGTGTCCATGGTATGAGTTAAGAAAGTTGGACTACGTTCTCCAGAATCAACTCACCAGTGACATTCAGAAGCTGCCAGCAAATAATGTGTGTTCACTTCACACAGGTACAGTCCTGAGTCTGGACACATGAAGTCTGTCTCATTTACATTATTGATCAAAGTGTTTCCTCTGATCATATGCTGAGCTGTAAATGTTCCCTTCTACTACTGACCTGAAATCTGAAGTCGTGACCTTCAGGTACAGAGTGAATGAATAAAAGATAAAAAGCAACCAGCACAGCTGCTGCTGCTGCTGCCAGTCCCAGTCCACAGTAGAGTCCGAGTCTTCCCCAACTTCTTGTGTTTTGTGTCTCAGGTTTGGGCAAATCCCTCGCTGCTGTAAAGAGACCAAACATATCTGTGTCATTCATACAAATCAACCTAAATATCCACAACAGATCTCAGTATAACTATAACTATATATAATTATATAAAGCTAACAACAAGTAAGTACAGCGTTATCAGATATAATGGATGGAACTATACCCTGCCTTCCAAACATTATTTTATTGAATGATGACTCCTCTCTTGCTCTATCCACATACAATAAATATATTCTGTGGAATAAGTGCAGAAAATGGCAGTAATGAGATGGAAATATCTGCATATTATAAGTTTACTTACAACTTATAACAATACTATTTATCATCACATTTATTTTATGTCAATATGTGAATCTAAATGTACATTTCTAATGGCAAAAAGCCAAATCAATAAAACCATTTGGTCACTATAAAGATGGAGGTGTATCATATGTCCCAGATACTGCTGTGGTAGTCCACAATACTTTTCTCCTCTGATCTTATTTATCCAAAAAAGCTGCTGCAATAAAGTTCTACTGAACCAACTCACCAGTGACATTGAGTCGACATTTACGCAAACTTCCACCATGATTTGTGTTTACTTTACACAGGTACAGGCCCGAGTCTTCAGTCCTGAGTCTGGACACAAGAAGTCTGATTCGTCATTCTCTGAGGACGTCTTTGTCACACTGGACTCGTCCTTTAAACTGTTCATCCTGAGACTCTGTGATCTTGACACCATCCCTTTGATTATAGAGGACTGAAACCTTGTGATCAGTAATCAGTTCACAGTAGATAAAAAGGAAGTTGAGGGAACTGCCAGTGTTGGTTGTGAACGTCCATTCCAGTGTGATGTTATGGTTCTCCTCTGCCTGATAGGAGGTCTGTGTCACATTCACTACAAATGTTCCTGTTGAGGAGACAGAGAGGGAAAGTGAGGACCAGACAAAGTGACAACTTTAACATGTGAGCCTTTAAACTCCATCTAGAGATGTTTCTGTGGACAGTTTAGTGATGCTCTCAGTGCTGTAGAGGCCTTCCTCCTTACAGATTGAAAGATGGAAGTCTGAAAGTGTATTTGGACTTTTCTCTTCATGGATAATAAAGTGAAGGTGGAAACTAACCACAGACACAGGAGGTCAGGTTGATGAGCAGCAGGATCCAGCAGACCATCTTCTCCCTGTGAGAGGAGACAGCGGTGAAGAGTCATAAACACATGAGTTCAAAGTTCAGTCCTCACATGTACCAGAACAAACATCTACAGTCTGTCTGTAGTCATTACAATACTCCTTTGTATGTATAGTCTAGGTACAGTGTTGATGCTGATGATAAACTGCAGTAATGTATGTCAGTCACAAGATGGTGCCAGTAGTTAACTCTCCACTAAAAAAGGAAACATGACAACATGAGGATGGAGGTGTTCACTGAGCTGTGTTGCTGCTGGCTGAAGAGGACATGGAGAGTTCAATCCAACATCTTTGATGGTTACTCAGTAAAAAAGAACAGAATATTATTTATATGTATTAAAAACACTCAAAGTAGGAGGTCTTCTAATGGAGCTACAGGCTATCTACAGTACTTAGATCAATGTCTGGAAGAAATAATGATGGATATATATTGTGAAATACAAATACATTTGATCAGATCTGATATCATTTCAGGCTTACCATTTAGTTTTAAACAGTTTATATAGTTTATAAGGACAAGAAACCAGATGTGGCATTATTAGTGCTAACGAGGGATGTGGAAGGTTAGGTAGTTACTGGATCGTTATAATGACAGTAGTGATGTAAGGTAGTTTGGAAGCTTTAGAACAGTAGAGCTTTATAAATGAATAACATGGGATGGATATTTCTAGTTGACAGTAAGTCCATCCAACCCTTTGATACAGAGAACAGTGATGGGTACAAGATTAGTCATTAGTGATAAAGAGTAATGCACTGTGATACACAGGGTTTAACTGCTGAACTGCTGTTATTGATGTACAAAATAAACAGCAAAGAACCAAGAAGAGACTCCTGTGGCATCCCATGTCTTTAAAAAACATTTTTTGAATGTATTTTCATCTGCAGTGGGACACCTAAACTCCTGTGTGTCTATTTCCTGTTCTAACTAAATCCAGTCAGCAGGACTGGAGCCAAGGACACTTTTCAGTGTTTTAGGATTCTGACCAGATTAATGTTGAGGATATAAATCTGTCATCAGTAAAAGACAATGTTATAACTTTATATTCAAGCAACTAAATATGCATTCAAGTGTTGAAAATGTGTTCGGGGTATTTCTGTTCCTTGCCCCACTTTATGAAATATGATTGAGAATGTGTGATGCATGCTTTGGTCAATCTGGAATAGTCATTCAGGTTCTTGGAGGAAATATACATTTAAGGACTTTCTGAAGTTGCATACATTACACACATGGTTGTTCATCATGTACAAATATGACATGTTTGACCATGTCTTTACCAACACACGTCCTCCATCTTTATACACTGAGCTTTGATACATACAATATAAGAACAGCCTAATCCAAAGAAATTAGTTAACGTTTTTAATCTGAAACCCATACTGTATATATATATTCATGTCCACATGAAGTAAAGATCAGTGTGTAGGTTAGATATCAACAGAACTCTAATAGTAAAACTATGTAGTTTGATACAGTGAATTCCCCCTGCTGCAGTTTAAGCTGCTGGCCACCAACGTCCTGTAGAGAGATCATATTTATAAATGTTTACCTGATGGCAGAGATGGTTCTGTAGTAACCGCTGGGTCTTGTTGAAGTTCTGCATTCAGCTCCACTCCTCCACATCTCTCTGCCTTAAACAGAGACCGCAGCTTTGAGCAGCTCTTTTATAGTGTCTAAGCACTGCAAAGTATTCCTCCGCGGACTGAAGGGAAAGAGGAACTAGTGCGGCACACAGACCCTCCTTAGGATCGAGCCGCCAACCTTCCGATTACTGAGCGACCCACTCTGCCTCTGAGCCACAGCCCGCCTCTAGATTGTACAGCCATCATCAGAAAGAAGTGAACTGAAGGAGGGAGGGAGTCTGAATGAAAGTAAAATAAAGAACAAACCGCCATTGTGTCTCCTGTCTGTGTTCCCTCAACCAGCAACAATATGTTAACTGTCTGTTTCAACACTAAATGTTAGTTTAAATCAGATTTATTTCTCATAACTCTTGAAATCACAATCAGAATCAGACATACTTTAATAATCCCAGGGGGGAATTACTTTCGTTAAATATACTCCATATGTGTGTGTGTGTGTGTGTGTGTGTGTGTGGAAGCCATCGACAGAGACGTTGTGGTCCGTAATGTCCCTGTGCAGTCCTGTCTCAGTGAAACACATCAGACTCCCGGTACTCTGCGTGGCTCCGCGTTAAGAGACCGCTTCAATCTTCTCCATAAAGCCGTCCCGTCTCCACCCTCCTCTCTTCCCCCACGTTGCTTCCCTCCTCTTCATCCCCGGTGTGTTTCCTCCAGAGTTCCGCCGGTAAATCAGCGGCTCTGTCCACTGTACCGACCGCCGTTAGTGCCATCATACGGCAGCGTGTCCCGGTGGAAGCGGCATTAAAACACGAAAGAAAACACAAAAACTCTGTCAAACAACATCGCTAGAGAGGACAGGACTTCATAGAGTTACAGTGAACAAATAAGAACGAACAAAAAGAGAATAAAAGTTAAGAAGTTAAAGTTAAAAACTCAAAGGCTGGAGTAACGGAACAGACAGCAGCAGTTTTTCATCTGAACAAAGGGAAGAATGTAAAATGAGATTTAGTTTGTGAATTACTTTACTATGTTTATTGAATTTGCATGAATGAATTCATGGTAATTACATATATAAGCATATTTGTATTTTGTTTTACCCAAGTCTCAACTGGACAGCTGTACCAAACCATCATGTTCAACCATTTTCTAATCTGTGTCACAGTAGAAAGAAACACATGTTGAACCAACAGTACATGAACCCTGAACACAACTCAAACACTGCTGACTATCAATCTAATGATTAGTTAACAGTTGAATAGCAGCGAGCTGTCAGATGAGGAAGAAGATGATCAGCTTCATGACCACAGTTATTTGTTTTGTTACTGTGATTGTTATTGTTTATTTACAGTGAGTTTATAAACTCACTGAGGCAGGAAGTTACGCCCACTTGGTTCTGCTGTATATTTGTTCACCACTAGGTGGACCTTTGTTGCTTCCTTAGATGTCTACTTGTTGAATGTGTTTGTCTTCTCCTCCAGGCTGCTGCTGCTTTCATTCTACTTCACTTTAAATCAGCATGCAGAGACTTTAACATGCTCCACATACTGTCTGTTATTAATGTGTCACTTTAGTTCTTGTTGGATCATGGTGCAGTGGACACTTTTCTAATCAATGTGCACTTTGAACTGCAGCAGCACAGCTCTGACAGCTACAGTAGAACACATGATGAGACATGATGTTCACTGTGATGGATGCTCTGACTCAAGTTTCAATGGACTGCCTGGAGGAAGGCAAACACATTCACATATACATGTACAATCACTGCATTCAATAGGAAATATATATAATACAATATGTTTATTAAAGACTATTAAAAGACTTCTTTCATATAAATAGAGATTTATTTACAATATATACACATTATAAACAGTATAAAGTCAGTGCATTGTAACAGTGTCCATCAGAACGAATGAATTAAGATAATTATCTTAATAATAATAATGTAAACTGGGTTCACACTAAGAACCTAGCAGCATCAGTAACAACATATAAAATAAACAAAGTAAACATTATCAATCACTAAATAAAAAAAGATAAAACAATTAAAAACAACAATAAAACCACAGTGAATAAAAGGTTAGAAAAAAGGACCGCCAGAAGACAAGACTGTAAAAGTGCATTTTAAGAAGAGACTTAAAACAGATGTTGAAGGTAGAGAGTCTCAGAGTCTGTTGGTTTCATCAGTCAGGTCTTAAACAGTCTGATGGCTCATTGTGACAGAAAGAGGGTCCTCCAAACAGAGTCCTGTAAGTCCTGATGGGTTGTGTCAACATCTGTACAGCTGCAGAGATGATTCATTTCTTATCAGCAGATTTAGTCATACAGTGACAGGAGGCAGAGCAGAATACGACACAGACAGCCAGTAGAGCTGCTGTCAGTCCCAGTACAACATAGAGGCCGATCATTCCCCGACTCTCTGGTTGTGGACTCTCTGGTTGTGGACTCTCTGGTTGTGGACTCTCTGGTCTCTGAGGTTTGGGCTCATCAGCAGCTGCTGTAAAGGACATTATATAAAATGTGGTTAAACAGCAAACATTATCTAGTTACAGCTTCTCCAATGTGAGGATTTGCTGATTTTCTCTGTTTCCTGGTTCATGGCTCCAGGTCGTTATGATGGACAGTTTCAGCCGCTGGCAGAAGCTCTGTGAATGGAAATATCAGTCTGTCCATCCGTGTCCCCCTCAGGAGGAATTTAACTTAACACTAAAGTAACTCAGCTCAGCTATTAGTTTGTGTTTAGTGCTAATTAGCTCATGTTAGCATGCTAACACACCAAACTAATAGTCTCAGACTCTGAGTCCTCTTTTACTAACTGAGTTCTATAAAATCAACTTACCAGTGACAATGAGTCGACATTCACCAACGTTGTCACCATAAGTTGTTTTCACTTTACACCGGTACCGACCCGAGTCTTCTGTCCTGAGTCTGGACACATGAAGTCTGATTCGTCCTTCTCTGAGGACGTCTTTGTCACACTGGACTCGTCCTTTAAACTGATCATCCTGAGACTCTGAGACCTCGACACCATCCCTTAGATTATAGAGGACTGAAACCTTGTGATCAGTAATCAGTTCACTGTAGATAAAAAGGAAGTTGAGGGAACTGTGAGTGTTGGTTGTGAACGTCCATTCCAGTGTGATGTTATTGTTCTCCTCTGCCTGATAGGAGGTCTGTGTCACATTCACTACAAATGTTCCTGTTGAGGAGACAGAGAGGGAAAGTGAGGACCAGACAAAGTGACAACTTTAACATGTGAGCCTTTAAACTCCATCTAGAGATGTTTCTGTGGACAGTTTAGTGATGCTCTCAGTGCTGTAGAGGCCTTCCTCCTTACAGATTGAAAGATGGAAGTCTGAAAGTGTATTCGGACTTTTCTCTTCATGGATAATAAAGTGAAGGTGGAAACTAACCACAGACACAGGAGGTCAGGTTGATGAGCAGCAGGATCCAGCAGATCATCTTCTCCCTGTGAGAGGAGACAGCGGTGAAGAGTCATAAACACATGAGGTCAAAGTTCAGTCCTCACATGTACCAGAACAAACATCTGCAGTCTGTCTGTAGTCATTACAATACTCCTTTGTATTTATAGTCTAGGTACAGTGTTGATGCTGATGATAAACTGCAGTAATGTATTTCTGTCACAAGATGGCGCCAGTAGTTAACTCTCCACTATAAGCAGGAAACATGACAATATGAGGATGGAGGTGTTCACTGAGCTGTGTTGCTGCTGGCTGAAGAGGACATGGAGAGTTCAATCCAACATATTTTAAATATCAATATAATTATCTTCATATGGGCTATAATAAAAACACTGTGCCCACAGTGTCCTAAAGGGGGGGCCTTGTTGGAGGACTGTGTTTAACTCACCCACAGATGATCAGGGATGCACAATTAATGGAAATATGTGCAACAAGGAAGTCACAGCACTTTTTTTGATAAAGGTCCAATGTGTGACAAACAGCATTATAATGCACTGTAGTGCTGCAGAGGTGTTGTTTGTTACAGACTCCAGTGGAATTTGTGATGCAAAAATGATCATATAATGGCAATACAAGTATTTGTAATAAAACTCTAACTCTTTCAGTTCACTGTGTTTTCTAGTAGTTCTTCTAGTTTTCTATTGCTACTTTTAAGTTTACTGTTCCCTTTTTTGGTTTGACTGGTTGTAAAGCATGTAGCAAAACATTATCACCCAATTCTGTTTCACCTTGTTAGTCAACTTCACTCCAACTCAGTACCACCAATTTACACTTCTTTTTGGAATATATGGTAAACAGACCTTTTCTGCGCCTAATAAAACACACACACACACACACACACACACACACACACACACACACACACACACAAACCGATTCAAACGTTAATGTAAATGAAACTTCTTTACAATCCTTCTAGCTGACGTGACCCAGGCAGAACAAACGCCCAACATATTTCGCGACATTTCACCGAGACACACCCTCTTTTTGTCGTCATATCAGTAGTCCCACCCACCGGCTCCACAGCCGCACGGCTTTTAGGCTAAGACTAGTTAGCTTACAGTCCGTTGCAATGGATCGTTTTGTGATCAATAAAAAAGAGTGCAGGTAGAAAATGAAGACCAAGACCCAGACTCCCAGAGGGACAAAGAAGAAGAGACAGATTGGAAAAATGAATCTGAGAGAGGAACTCGTGAGCCAGCACCTGAAGGAGCGCCAGAGCAGTCTCTGCTCTACGCCCCCCCCGTTAGCTGCCCTGCGGACACAGACACCACTTGCCATTGCCTTGTGGTCGCTTGTATTAGGCTTAGTTATTTTGTTGAATATTCTTTGGCCAAATTCAGTTAAAACTACCTTTATATCGAACATGCTCGTGCTGTGTATCATAGAAACGAGAACCTCTTTATAAAGTAACTGAAGTCATGGAAATCAGTGGTTTTCTTAGCAACCCCACGTATCGCTCCAGCTGTTCCTGCTGTTCTATTCAAATATACAGACTCAACCTTTACAACTGAAGTTAACTCCTGATTAACACCAACATCAATATAGATTCATTACTCACCTGGTTGGCTGCAGGTCATACAAACGGGTGACCATCACCTCTCCCTTGTTCCAAGCTCCACAGCTCGCGCTGTGCTTTTATACCACGGAATAGTATGAGATACAGCCGTCAGTACAGAGAAGTTGGAGTCAGACGAAAGACCAACGAGATCTCCCCGTCGGGTTCCAACTTGCTGGCGTTCGACTCCACCCTCTCTGTACGAGAAGTGGAAAGATTTAGCCACCAGACAACCTCTCGTTGCTGCCGACTGGCTTTCTCTGTAAAGCTCTTAGCGGTGTGTTTGCTTTTGGCACCGGGTATTGTATTTCTGTGTATCAGTTGTGTACTATGGCCACTTACTGAAGAATATGGAGGCAGGATACAAATACATTTGTTATTATTAAATGCATGATGATATAACACCTGTCAAACTCTTCAACACTACACTCTTGTAATTACTAACTTCATTAGAACAATCACAGCTTTACTTTTTCAGCATTTAATTCAACTCAATATAGACCAGTGATCCACTGATGTAAAACACAGATGAAACATATTAAAAACATATTTACTATATATACTATATATCAGGTCAGTGGAGAGACGCTGCTTCTGAAAACTGCAGCCGCCTTCAGTTAATGATTTTAATATGAAGCCTCAGAGAAATTGAATGTGAGATTTGAAGTGAAACTGGAAACACAAAATCATATATAGAGTATAACATGTTTATAAGACAATTTAATAAGTTTGACTGGAATCAACAAGACACAGAATTATAAAAGAACAGCAGCAATAATTATTCTATCTTAATCTTATGATGGCCATTGTTACAGTGCTTTCATACTGATTATAATGTGTACTTATTGTACATAGTACACATAGTATAATGTGAGTTGGTGTTTTACTACAACCACAGAAAAAGGAAAAAAAATGGAAACAACAAAGTTTGTATTTATTTATTTTATTCCAGAAAGATTCATTAGATTTATTGATTTAACTTTAAGGTATAAAATCTTAAACACTCAATAAAACCAAAGTTCATAAGATAAAGTGAATAAAAGAGGAAGAATCAATTAAAAATCAATTAAATCACATATGGAGAAACCTTCCTGCTGCTTTCTGCTGCATTCCAGTTACAGAAACATTCAAACAACAACCACATTGCTGGATTCAGGTGTGTAATGATATTATCATATAATGTAATATTAATCTTCTTAGTGAAACTACTTTAAATCAAAATGCAACTAATGAAAGCTGGACAGCTTTTCACAACCTTAACTTGTGGAAAACAAAATCCACTGAAACAAGACGACCTCACTTAAAGTAAAGAGCTTCCTCTGCTGATCTTCATCCTTAATAGCAGTGTGAACAACTCAAAGCTTTTCTTCCAGCACACATACAATGAAAGAATTATAATCAGTAACACAGTAAATAACAGCAACAATAAAACAGTAACAGTACATTTCAGTTTAAATTGCACATTACAACAAGAAAAGGTTAAAGCTTATTGCCAGTGTACATAACACATCAGAACAGGCAGATCTGAAGGATCTTCAGTGAACCTGAACACTTCATTACATCCTGCAGGAGTCAGCTACATGATCCATAGAATATAAAGAAAAACATATTTTATTAGGGACCGAGCCAGCGACAGCGACCGGCAAGGTCCCTATTGTATTTGCTCCGTTTCTTATTATTATTTTTAGCCCCCATTGACTGCGATTTTGCCCCCCTGAACATATACGAAAAGTCAATTTTATTTGGCAAAGTATTCAGGTCTGGTGAAAATGGGGAGTTTACATGTGTCGCTTTTGGGTCTGCCACTAGGTGGCGCTACCATCATAAAAAATGCGTTGAGGCTAATAACTTCTGCATCGTTTGTCGCACATTCAAAAAACTTACATCCACGTGTTCGGTGAATGGAGCTGAATCTCCCCATATAAGCCCCGCCCACTTCCGCCTAGAATTTTTTTTTCTAGAGCGCAAAATGTCCCTGAACTACTTTTTCGGGTTCCTCCTACACGCTTTGTCCGATTCGCACAAATTTTTTCACCTAGAACCTGGGGACCGCCCTGGCAAAAAAAGTAATTGGAACCTTTTTGAAATTTAAAAAAATAAGCAGGCTATAAAATTCCAACTTCCTGTAGATTTTTCGTCAAAAAAGGAAGTGGACCATTTCCCCACATTGGTAAGTCCGATTGACACAAAACTCGGGTCCATAGTTCAACATGTCTTCCTTAAGCATCGTGCACAATTTCAGGCCATTGCCACTAGGTGGCGCTCTTTAAAATGAAGAACTTTATATCTCTACAACGGTATGTGTGATTAAGATGAAACTTAGTATGATGCTTCCCCCTGGCTCCCTGAGGCTCCCTTAAAAAGGAAAAACTAAATACGCCACTAGGTGGCGCTCTTTTGGCATGAAAGATCACTGTGCGAATACCGTAATAGTTATGAATATGAAATTCACAGGGGACGTGTAGAGTAGTGCCTGAAGCTCACATACCAAAGATCGTGTTCGTCATTTGTGTAGCGCCCCCTACAGGATAAAAAAACAGAAGCCCCGGCGCCACGTTTCACCGATATGTACGAAACTCGGTAGGCAGGTGTAACATGCTGGGACGTACAAAAAAGCCTCTTGGACCCATACCCCAAACCCCACAGGAAGTCGGCCATTTTGATTTTCATTTTCACTTTCGGCGAACTTTTCGCGTTGTATTTGAACGAACTCCTCCTAGGGAATTTATCAGATCTGCTTCAAAATGTGTGAGTACAGTCCAAAAATGGTGCTGATTAAAGGTTGTGCTATTTGTGCATGTACGTTGAAGGGCGTGTCCGTGGCGTGGCATCAAAGTCAGCCGTTTAGAGTTTTTTGGCCATTTTCTGTGATTTTTCGCGTTGTATTTGAACGAACTCCTCCTAGGCAATTTATCGGATCTACTTCAAATTTAATCAGCACAATCTAAAGACATTCATGATTAAAAGTTGTGCTATTTACGACATTCCGTCAAACGGCGTGTCCGTGGCTTGGCATCAAAGTCAGCCATTTTGCATTCCGTGCTCATTTTCTGTGATTTTTCGCCTTGTATTTGAACGAACTCCTCCTAGGGAATTTATCGGATCAACTTCCAATTTAATCAGCGCAATCTAAAGACATTCATGATTAAAAGTTGTGCTATTTACGACATTCCGTCAAACGGCGTGCCCGTGGCGTTGCGTTGAATTTCGACCATTCACCATAAACAGATAGTACTCAACTTCAGTGTACAGTCCCACCCTGAACACGTCCTCGTAACTTCAGCGTTCATGATCCAATCTCAATGAAACTTCACGTGTTTGATAACAGTCCCACCCTGAACACGTCTACATGACAATATTCAGACATAGTGATAGCGCCACCTACTGGCAACAGGAAGTAAGCGCTGCGTGGCGATTTTGAGCTGCGTTACGTGAAATGACCGTGCCAGTGACGACTTGTCAAATTCAGCGGATTCGCCATGAAATGCCACTCATAACTTCAGTGTGCAATGTCCAATCTCTAGTGAACTTCATATATTCTGTAACAGTCTCGCCCTGAACACGTCCTCATAACTTCAGCGTACGTGGTCCAATCTCAATGAAACTTCACGTGTGTTACAACAGTCCCGCCCTGAACTTGTCTACATGACCATATTAAGATATAGCAATAGCGCCACCTTCCAGCAACAGCTGGTAAGCGCTGCGTGGCCATTTTGAGTTGATGTACGTGACATTTTCGTGTTGTGGTCCGCACGTGTTACGACGGCACGCGACACGTCCGCAGCGCACCCCGAGTTGCGTGGAGTGCGAGGTCCCGCCCAACGCTGCTTGCAGCTTTAATTGTTGTTGTTTACAGAGTTTTGAATGCATAAAAGGTAAATAAAAGAGAAATTGAATAGATTATACCTGGTATATGAGGTACACCTGTTTATCTACATTCGATCAATAAAGTGCAGTTTATGCAGATCTTCTAATAAGTGACAACGTTTGATGAGGCGTCCTATCTACTATGACTCTTATACCATGGCCACGTACTGAAGAATATAAAAGCAGGATGGGTTTTAATCTTTAGCAACTTTTTAGTTTTACTCAAGTAATGTGTGTGAAGTTGTTGCTATGGTTACCTGCTGGATTGTTTTATTTCCTGTCAGCCAATGAGAAACTACTATTTTCTGTGCCCAGAGTTAAGACATATGAGTTTAGACAGTGAACAGTGTGCTGACACCAACGGCGGACACACACTGTTCACTCCCAGCCAATTACAGGTACGAAATGAAATCAATGACAGGTTTCTTCTCAGCATATCACACATTCTGGAAAACACAGTCACCACAATAAAAAAAATACTTTAGGTTGGCTCAACACAACAGTCTTAACACAGTGACACTGGTTGAGGCAGACGACCACCCACCTAGAGTCGAGGTCTGTCTGAGGTTTCTGCCTCTTTAAAGGAAGTTTTTTCTTGCTGCTGTCGCTATCTAATATCTAAGCACAAACACAAACAAGTTGGCGCACTGTGCGGTTATATTGTAGCAGCCTGCAGTCAAACAGAAGCGGTGACAGTACAGTTCCTTGGGGTGTGCCAGTGCTGCTCATCACCACGTCTGACAAGCAGCTGTGCAGTCTGACATACTGAGGTCTGTCAGTGAGGTAGTCTGTGATCCAGGCCACGAGGTCCTGATCCACCTGCATCCCAGAGAGCTTCTCTGTCAGCCAGAGAGGCTGGAATGAGGCAAAGGCACTGGAGAAGAACGTGACCCTCACGGTGCTCTGTGGCTTCTCCTGGTGGGTGTAAACTCTGTGAAGCAGGTAGATGATGGCATCATCCACGCTTATGTCGGCCTGGTACACAAACTGCAACGGGTCCAGGCAGTGTACCAGGGTTCTGAGGTACTGCAGAACCAGTCTTTCAAAGGTCTTCATAACATGTGACGTTGAGGCTACAGGCCTGAAGTCTTTGAGGTCGCTGAAACGTCCTTTCTTGGGAGCAGGAACTAAGCAGGAAGTCTTCCAGATCTCAGGGAGAGGTCAAACAGATGCTGGAACACTCCTGCCAGTTTCTCCACACACACCTTCAGGACCCTCTGGTTGACGTCATCGGGACCTCTGGCCTTGTTTGTCCTGGTCCTGGTCCTGGTGAGATGCTGTCTCACCTGGCATCTCTGATTGTAGTTTGGCCTATGTGTGTAAACAAACATCCCCATAGAGTGAGGATGAATAACAGTATATCTTCTTCTTCTTCTTCTCCTCGACTGTAAAGGTGCTAATCAGCACAACATGCTAAAGAAGATGGTTACCATGGTAAACATTATGTTATAATTTTCATTGTGAGCATTTAGCTCAAAGCACTGCACGGCTGTAGTGTTTGTACAGTTGTTGAGGAGAGTTTACAGGAAATAAAAAGTAAAGCAGTACAGTAGTACTACAACCAGAGCTAATGTACAGCAGCAGCTAGTTGTTCCCTGGTTTGGTGGCGGTTGTCTCTGTTGTTGTTTGTCTGCTGTAAAGAGATCAAACAAATATGTGTCTGTTATTCATTTGATCAGAAAACATTTTACTGAAGAAGAAAACTAAATAACCAACAGATTAAAGTAAAGTTAAAGAATGTTCATTCATTTACAGCATTGTCTGTTATTATATTTCTAACATGCCTCTTGAAGGAGTTTTTATTAGTTTAGAAATGGCAGAATAGGAATAGTAGAATTTTTTTGAGTTTGATGATGTATGTTTTTGCTTGCTATGACCTGACGCCCAAATATTTTGTCCGACTCTATTTTTTACAGTTAAAAAAGGTTTAAATGCATAAAAAGAAACCACAGATATGCAATATATCTCCCACATATATACCTACTTTAACCTTTCAAAAACAGTGAGTTGTTGGCAATTTCTGTGCTCTTTAAAGTGTCAAAATATCATGTGGTGCGACTGTCCGGCCTTGATTGTTGTTTCGAAAACGTCTTTAAAATTACCCTAAATATATTTTCTTTCCTATTTGGCATGATTTTCAAAGTATTTTTTCATCCTGTACAAATTTTCAAAGCATTTGTAGTTATAGTTCCATTATAACATACAAGCAAACTTTGTCCGAGGATGTAAATTTTATAAAATATCATGTGGTGCGACCATCATAAAAATACTACTTTGGGACTTTAATTTTCAAATCCAGTCCAAGACAGGAAGTTGCATCCTCCAAGAGTTTGCCAAGAACCCTTAGAGACAGCATCAGGTTTGTTAATCTTTCTCAAATTTGATAAAAAACATCCTTCTAACGGTTGGTATGTAGTTGCCATATCTGGATATCATGTGGTATGACCTCCAAAAAAGTATGAATATTAAACTATTTCTACAAATATATATTTTTATTATAAATTTCAAACTTGCCTTTTGTGTGAAGCTAGCTTGTTTTGTTAAGGAGGATAATTATTTGCCTGTTAATGTTGACTGAACATGAAAATATCATGTGGTGCGACCATTGTAGGGTGTTTTTGATGATAGATATATGTCCTAGATAGGCAGTTTTTGTGCTTTTATATTTAAGACTAACATACAAAAAGTACTTTACATTAATATTTTTTGGAATAGTTTTTTGTACAATTTGAGCATTGTTTTCCAGATATTTCATAAATGAAATTTACGTTTAGTTTTTTGTACAATATCATGGGAAAAATGTAAAAAAAAATGGAGCATGTAATTTCACTGTGGTAATTATGTATTCATTAGTAATTTGTCATTTATTTACTGTTTTAATCTATTTTACCAGATGCCACTGTCAAGCAAAGCAAAAACCGCTCGCCATAGGCAGCGTGTTAATGCTGACCCTGCGGCAAGAGAGGAGTACCTTGCTAGAAGAAAAGAAAGCTATCAGAGAAGAAAACAACAGGGAAAGATTCTATATGTGAAGTCAGATGATTTGCCACAGAGAGAGAAAAATAAACAAAGAGAGAAATGGAAGGCTGCATCTCGTGCTTACAGAGAAAGGAAAAATATGGCAAATGCTATATTTGATCTTACACCACCATCTATGGAGGACATTCCACCAGTTCTGGTTGATGTAGATGGGGCACAAGAAGATGAAAATGCAGGCCAAGCTGTGGCAGACCCCATCCTTGTTCAGGATTTTAATCCACCAGTGTCCTCCACACCAGATAAGAGAAGGAATACAGCAGGGAAATATTGCAAAAGACTACAGAAAGAGAAGTGTGAACTGAAAAAGCAGGTCATACATCTAAGGAAACAACTAATTGAGATGAAAAAAACGAATTCAATTCAACGAATTCAAGCAAAGGGGGTCCAAGAAACTGTCAACAGAAAGGAAGCAAGCACTTGTCAACTTTCTATCCAGAGATGAAAATAGTCGTCTTCTAGCTGGGAAAAAAGACACCATCACCAAAAACAAACAGAAAATGCAAAGAAGAGTTTTAACAAAGCCCCTTCTTGAGCTCCATGCACAGTATCAAACAGAGGTAGAACAGCATCTCTCCATATCCTACAGACAGTTTGCCAGAAAACGGCCTTTTTATATCACTGAGCCAAAGACCAGGGATAGAGATACTTGTGCATGTGTAGAACATGAGAATATCCGGCTATTGGTCAGCAGACTTTCCAAGAGAGGACTGCTGAAGACAACCAGCATCTCAGATTTAGTGAGAATGATCGTGTGTGACCCTAAAAACAAACATGGATGCATGCATGGATCGTGCATGTCTGAAGTGCTGCTTTGATGAAATTAAATTTCCTGACACAGACTGCACTGAGATTTCTTGGGAACAATGGGAGCGGGTAACATCAACAAATGGTGAGAAAACCTTTGCAAATGTTTTGAAACAAACCTACACAGGGACAATCCAGGACTTAAAAAGAACTATTTCACAAAAAGCTAGAAGCATTGGCCATTCATCAGTTCAACTGGATCCACCAAACAGAACAGTTCCGTGACCTGAAGCAAAATCTGACTGAATCTGAAGCTGTTCTTCACATTGATTTCTCTGAAAATTATGCCTGCAAGATGAACACAGAAGTACAAGCTTATCATTTTGGAGGCAGCCGAAAACAGGCTACAATACACACTGCTGTCTTCTACAAAGCCCACAGCACCAAATCGTATGGCACAGTATCAAACTGCCTCCGCCATGATGAGCGGGCAGTGTGGGCACACCTGGAGCCCATATTAAAAGAGCTTCAGGAAACCAGCCCACAAATTACAGTTCTCCATGTTATCATTGATGGACCAGTTACACAGTACAGGAACAAATCCAACTTTTACCTACTTAGTACCGTTCCTTTCCTTTCTGGATTCAAGCATGTGACATGGAACTATTCGGAAAAGTCCCATGGAAAGGGTGCCCCGGATGGCATTGGTGTCTGTAAAGAGGGATGCTGATCTCTATGTTCGACGAGGAGGTGAGCTGCAGACTCCACTGGACTTGTTTAACATGCTAGCCAAAAAATCAGGGTCAACTATTACTCATCATTGGATAAATGAAGAGAGCATCCAGAAATATGATGAGCTGATTCCAGAAAATGTGACTGCTGTGAGAGGAACCTTGAAGATACACCAGGTTTTGTCATGCAGCCCAAATCACTCACAGGGAGGTTTCATGCTTCTGCAAGCATGCAGAAATGAAGACATGCCTCTGTTACCAGCCAAAAAAAGTCAACCTGAGAGAAACTATGTGCCACACTGAAGCTGCAACAAGCAGTCCAGAGCCACCAAAGGATCAAGCCAATCTTCAAGACTTAAGTGGCAAGTTTGTGATTGTGAGCTATGATGAGCTTCCATATGTGGGCCAGGTCCTTCAGGATGTGGGAGAGGAAGTTCAGGTTAGCACCATGCGGCAGTTGGATGATAAGAACTTGTTCATATGGCCACAAACTCCAGATGTCATCTTTTACTTTAAGAAAGATGTACACGCTGTCATCTCAGAACCTGAGCCAGCAACCTCACGCTGTTCTAAGTTGAACAGCCAAGACTGGGAAAAGTTCACTAATGCCTGGGGCAGTTAATGCAGTTACTGTATGTTTGATGGTTTTTGAAAAATGTTTTAAATGGTTATGAAATCTTTGTTTAAAACCAAGCCAATCTTTTGTGCACTTATGTTTGAGATTTTTTATTTTAAAAAGTTTATAAAAAAAAAAAATTCAGGAAACTAAGGCAATGTGGTGCACATTCAGATCTTCATTGTAAAATATTAAATATTTGTTCAAAACAAAGTGCATTTATGTTTGAGATTTTTCATCTTTCTGAAATGAATTGTTTTATTTGTATTGTTATTATTGCAATTTTATTATAATCGGTTGTAATTCTATGTTTTGTATTAAAAGTATTGTTTATTGACCTGTTTATTGACCTATATTTATTATATAATATCTTCATGTCATTTGGTGCGACCACTCATCATGTGGCGCTACCAATAAAAGTAGTAACTCTATTGAATTCAAAATATAATATCTAGTTTCTGTAGCTGAAATATTAATCACTGATACAGTATAATTAAGTAACTGGTAGTTTGTATTTTTTTAAATCAGTGTAATTTAATTTAGAATAAATATAGTTGGGTCAGTACAATTATGAATGGGACTGTAACATTATGGAACAAAAATATCAAAAATCATTATTGACAAAATATCAAAAGAAATGTAAATACTTTGTTTGTAAACACTTTAAATAACTGTAAACTTGTAAAAAAAAATGTTAAGCAAATTATGGAAAATAACAAATTTTAAGATAAATCACAGTCGCACCACATGACATTTTTTAAGGCCACGGCCAATTCATATAGATGAAAAACCACTAAAAACGCTTAATTTCATTCTTAATTTTAATTTCTGTGTGCACAACATTCCTAATGTTTGAACAATTGCGATAGATATGCTAAGTTTTTGTATTTTAAATTTGGCCTGTTGAAAATCCTTATACGTCACTGACCCTACCACCAGATGGCGTCAATGTGATGATGTCATTAAATCCTACTCTCAGGTCCTTTAAGGTCACACAGTTCAAACACTGCAAACTTCATGAGGACGTATGTGTAGCAGGTATGTTCTTAAACAGACAGACGTGTTTGTCTGAGTCATCAACTGTTGATGTGTCTATAGAGGCTAGTTCAGCAGCCCACACACTGATAACTGCAGTAGAATATCAGCAGCACTTTTCTGTTCATTAAAAACTGAAATTAATCTGATAAAAACCTTCTAATGAATCAACTCACCAGTGACATTGAGTCGACATTCACCAACGTTGCCACCATAAGTTGTGTTCACTTCACACAGGTACAGGCCCGAGTCTTCAGTCCTGAGTCTGGACACATGAAGTCTGATTCGTCCTTCTCTGAGGACGTCTTTGTCACACTGGACTCGTCCTTTAAACTGTTCATCCTGAGACTCTGAGACCTCGACACCTTCATGTAGATCATACAGTACTGACACCTTGTTTTCAGTAATCAGTTCACAGTAGATAGAAAGAGAGTTGAGGGAACTGTCAGTGTTGGTTGTGAACGTCCATTCCAGTGTGATGTTATGGTTCTCCTCTGCCTGATAGGAGGTCTGTGTCACATTCACTACAAATGTTCCTGTTGAGGAGACAGAGAGGGAAAGTGAGGACCAGACAAAGTGACAACTTTAACATGTGAGCCTTTAAACTCCATCTAGAGATGTTTCTGTGGACAGTTTAGTGATGCTCTCAGTGCTGTAGAGGCCTTCCTCCTTACAGATTGAAAGATGGAAGTCTGAAAGTGTATTTGGACTTTTCTCTTCATGGATAATAAAGTGAAGGTGGAAACTAACCACAGACACAGGAGGTCAGGTTGATGAGCAGCAGGATCCAGCAGATCATCTTCTCCCTGTGAGAGGAGACAGCGGTGAAGAGTCATAAACACATACATAGTGATGTATATCTTTTATATGATGACACCAGAGGTTAAACTCTGCACCATCAGCAGGAAACATGGAGCTGAAGAGGACATTGAGAGTTCAATCCAACATCTTTGATGGTTACTCAGTAAAACAATCATCAGATGAAGTTTGATTAAATGTGTTTGTGTGAATCCACAAATAAAAATGAAACAACAGTTTCATATATAATAAAAACACCATGTGCTGAAAGTACGTGGACAGACAAGGAAGCAACAACAGCACCAACTAATGGTGGACAGCCTGCTGGTTTTATCACGTGATCATTGTGCTGGGGAACTGACTGTAGATCAGAATGAGAAGGTGGAGCTTTTCTTGACACCGCAGGGCAGCCCTGCCTCTGTTCCTGGGGGTTAAATGTTGAACACTGTTTCCTGACTCACACAGTCACAGCAGAACATGTTGTCAGTGTTTAAGATGAGCTTTTTATTACCTTTAAGAATAAAACTGATTGATTTTATTTTAGTTACTTTAAGGAATAAACATGTTTAATGAATCTACAATATAAATACTGCCAGCATATAAAGGAATGACAAAACAACTGCAAATAAATCTACAAATGGCATTATGGACAGATCAACCACACTGAACAACAAACGTCTGGGTACACACATCTCTAACAGTGTCCCATACAAGTTGACCCAGTGTGTCCAAATCTGAACACATCAAACGTTGCCATTTCAAAATAGAGAGTTCATCAAAATCAAAGAATTAGTAACATTGAAGACTGGATGGTTGAAAAGGGCAGGTCAACATATATTAACAGTTCATTAACTAGTCAGATTTATGAAGTTACACATGCTGCCCAGCCTTAACAGCTCTACTCTTCAGTGTCTGTGTGCTTTAGTTCATTTCAGTCACCAACAGACAGAAAGATGACATGGGCTATAAAACAGAACAGGGAGCGATAATAGAAGCTGGAAACAGTTTGTTGGTATTAAACGTGCAGCTGTTCCTGCTGTTCTATTCAAATATACAGACTCAACCTTTACAACTGAAGTGAACTCCTGATTAACACCAACATCAATATAGATTCATTACTCACCTGGTTGGCTGCAGGTCATACAAACAGGAGAGGGTCGACTGTGGCTCAGAGGTAGAGTTGGTCGCTCACTAAACTGATGGTCGGCGGTTCGAGCCTTAAAAAATTATACACGCCTCCCTCTTCTAGTGCCCACTTCCCCTGCATTTTCTGAGAAATACAACCAGCAGTAGAAAAAAACAGAAGGCGTCCACACATCCGTAGAGAAACACAGTCCACCATCACGTGATCACTACTGAAAAAACAACAGAACACTGACTTTAATAAAACTTCTGTATTTATAACCACACGTGTAGTTTAATATTATCTGAAGGATGAAATGATTCTTTAAAGCAAACCAAACAGACTCCAGTTATACAACAAAGACAAGTGTGATTTTATTAGTGTTGTAGTACTCGAGATCGGTCTTGGTCTCGAGACCATTTTTTGAGGGTCTCGGTCTTGTCTCGGTCTCGGACTGGGCGGACTCGGGTTTTTTTTAACGAGACCGGTCAAGACCACCGCCAGTGGCGGACTGGCCATCGGGAGCACCGGGACGTTTCCCGGTGGCCTGGCCGCCGAACTGACCCGCTCGGCGGTCGCCGATGGTCGGGACCGAAGGTTCGGTTCGGGTCGCGCTTGATTGTTAAATAAACAATCCGTTGTGCGGCTCATTAGAGTATCTGCCTCACTGAAGCTCACACACACTGAGCAGCAACGTTGGGCACGAACACACCCCCTCCTCTCTTTTTCTGAGGCTCTCTGTCACAGCACTGCAGACACACCCACACACACACACACACACACACACACACACACACACACACACACACCCACACACACACACACACACCAAGTTGCGACCCCGCCCCCCTCCTCCCTCACGTGTTCTACATGTTTGAAACATGGAGCGAGATCGATAGCCCAAGAGGAAAGGTGGAGCAGAGAGGGAGAGACTTATAGAGCTAAAAGCACTGATCACAGATCAGCGCAGTGCTGTAACATATCTGACCTGTTTGTCAGTAAGGGAGCAGGTCAGACATTAAACACTAGTGGAGACAACAGACACACAACCAGAGCCTATCCAGCACCACCAGCTTCATGAGGAGGTTGGTTCCACTTTGACTAACACAAACTGACTTAATAAAACAAAGGCTTTAAGTTGTAACAAAGGATATTACAAATTTTAGAATATGGTTAACTAACATAGACACAACATAATACATTATATGAATATTGAAATCCTTGTATTATATTGTTTCATTTAACCTTTATTTAACCAGGTAGAATCCCATTGAGATTAAGAACATTATTGGTTGTTATATGAACATAGACAATGCATATAAAAATGGTCAATCAGTGAATTTGAATCGCTGAGGAATGATGGGTGGCTTTTGGATTTTTCTTTACAAAGGTGGAGAAGGGAGCAGTGTCAGCACGGTGAGCAGTACTAGTGCTGCAAGAGCTCCTGCTGTCATGGCAGTGGTGGACAGCAGCAGTGAAGAGTCAGAGCAGGAACATCATTTCAGTTATGTGATTTACTTACATCAGTAGGCGCCCAACCTAACTCACTCTCAGTGTTTTACGTTACTCGGGTGGTGGTGGCCTGGGATGGTATCAAACTCCTGGCCTGAATTTTTGTCCCAGTCCGCCCCTGACCACCACTGATAGGCTTTTTGTCCATGCCTGACTGATAAGAGTGAAAAAGGACCCTCTCAAAAACAGCTAATAACTTCAAATCATTGGCTGCAGCTAGGGGGAATTATTTTTATGTTTTGTTATGATTCTCCTTATGGTCTTGGTATTGTTTCAGGCTCAACCTCTAAAAGTCTTGGTATTGTTTCGGTAATGTCTTGGTCTTGGTTGGTGCGGTCTTGACTACAACACTAGATTTTTCACAGAAATGCTCCTTTGTGACCTTTCATTTTATTTCTGACTGATTTATAAACATTACAAACCTTAAAGGAAGATCTTCTTCGTGCTGAGTGATCTACCAATCTGTCCTGTTTTAATAAAGTTCTTCTTCCTCTAATAAACCTGTCTCCTCTCTGACAGGGAGAAGATGATCTGGATCCTTCTGCTCGTCGGCCTGACCTCCTCTGTCTGTGGTTAGTAGGACTGAAACTAACAATTCATTTCATTAACCATTAATCTGCTGATCATTTCTTCCATTAATCCAATCAAACTGTTTATGAATGTAAAGAAAGTTGTGAAAAATCTCCCATAAAGACTTCCAGAGGCCAAAGTGACGTCCTTAAACTGCTTGTTTAGTTCAACCAACAGTTAAAAATCAAACATTATTTCATTCACTGTCATATATTACAAAGACAAACAGCAAACCTGCACATATGAGAAGCTGGAAGCAGTAAATATTTGGTTTTGTTTCACTAAAAATGACAATTAATGTAATATCATTTATCAACTCTAATAGTAAAACTATGTAGTTTGATACAGTGAATTCCCCCTGCTGCAGTTTAAGCTGCTGGCCACCAACGTCCTGTAGAGGTAGATAAAGGTAGACACAGACAGACAGGTAGATACAGGTAGATACAGGTAGCACAGATAGACACAGATAGACACAGATAGACACAGATAGACAGGTAGATACAGGTAGACACAGATAGACACAGATAGACAGGTAGATACAGGTAGACACAGATAGACAGGTAGACACAGATAGACAGGTAGATACAGGTAGACACAGATAGACACAGATAGACAGGTAGATACAGGTAGACACAGATAGACAGGTAGGCACAGGTAGACACAGATAGACAGGTAGATACAGGAACACAGGTAGTAGGTGTTGCTGAGAATCTCCGCCCACGTTCGTCAACAACTTGGTGAGCTATGGTGAGTTGATTCAGGAGGACAAGAGTCTACAGCCTCCCCAGCTGCTCTGTGAGGCTGTACTTAGGAACGGTGGAGCTTGGAACTAAACACTCTTAGTTTAGTGGGTTATATTTAGTGTATTGTACAGGTAGGTGGCGCACTCATCTCCGCCTCCGGGCGACAGAAGCGCTGATGTGAGGCGTATAAACGCGTGAAGGCAGCGGCACTAGAAAAATAGAAATAATACCAAATCAACAGTTCAGTCAGTCAGGGAGCAGAGCAAAACATAGTGGTATGTGGGAGCATCGAACCCCCACTCTGCCTCTGAACCACAGCACCCCTCTAAACCGCCTCATTATTTGGAGGAAGATAATTAAACTTCATGACCACAGAGCATAAAATAATCTGTAGTCTTTCCTTCACATCGAAACTATAAATTCTGATTCTGTTTTATAACAATAAATGTTTTTATTCGTTAATAGAACTCCCCTCCCCCACTCACAGACTGTTTCTCTTTCTCTCTTTCTCTTTCTGTTTTGGGTCCATCAACATTCAACAAACAGAAAGCCCTGCACAGTCCGCTCAAAGATCGTTTCTTAAGAAGGATTCAGAAGGATTTGGTCTAACTGAAGACAAACGAGGTCAGTTGTGTATCCTATATTTATAATGCTCTTAATCATAAGTTGACTTCGGTTGTAAAGATTGAGTCTGTTTAATTATCCGGGTTTTCTCTTTAAATTAATGAACAATAATGTATGTGAGCCATTAAACAGCAGGAACAGCTGCACATTTCATATGAAGAATGTGTGTCCTGGTTATATTATCGCTCTTGTTCTTCATTTCAAGGGGACATATTCACTTTGTACTCCTTGCATTACCAATCGTTACTTCAGATCAGCATAAAGTAGGATATGATTCTTGTTATTGTGATTGTTTTGGTTTATTTACAGTTGTCTTTCCCTTATATGCAGACAGTATTTATGTTGCTGCCCAATGGAACAAAATGTTGATTTCTTAAAACAACTAACTGTTTTCAGTGAACCCCTGGATCCTCATGTTGACACATTTTTATAGTGGAGAGTTTATCTACTGACGCCATCTTGTGTCAGAAATACATAACTGCAGCTTAGACATTTTTATTTGACTATAAACAAACAGACTTTACATTATTGTGGTTGTTTTTATCATCAGCATTGAGTCTTGGTGTGCAGTGAGGAAATGCTTTGGTCAATTGTGTGTAATAATCAGGATAATAAATACAAAGGAGTGTTGCAATGAACACAGACAGACTGTAGATGTTTGTTCTGGTACATGTGAGGACTGAACTTTGACCTCATGTGTTCATGACTCTTCACCGCTGTCTCCTCTCACAGGGAGAAGATGATCTGCTGGATCCTGCTGCTCATCAACCTGACCTCCTGTGTCTGTGGTTAGTTTCCACCTTCACTTTATTATCCATGAAGAGAAAAGTCCAAATACACTTTCAGACTTCCATCTTTCAATCTGTAAGGAGGAAGGCCTCTACAGCACTGAGAGCATCACTAAACTGTCCACAGAAACATCTCTAGATGGAGTTTAAAGGCTCACATGTTAAAGTTGTCACTTTGTCTGGTCCTCACTTTCCCTCTCTGTCTCCTCAACAGGAACATTTGTAGTGAATGTGACACAGACCTCCTATCAGGCAGAGGAGAACCATAACATCACACTGGAATGGACGTTCACAACCAACAATGACAGTTCCCTCAACTCTCTTTCTATCTACTGTGAACTGATTACTGATCACATGGTTTCAGTCCTGTATCATCTACATGAAGGTGTCGAGGTCCCAGAGTCTCAGGATGAACAGTTTGCAGGACGAGTCCAGTGTGACAAAGACGTCCTCAGAGAAGGACGACTCAGACTTCATGTGTCCAGACTCAGGACTGAAGACTCGGGCCTGTACCAGTGTGAAGTATTCACAAATTATGGTGGCAGTTTGGGCAGATGTCGACTTAATGTCACTGGTGAGTTGGTTCAGTAGAACTTTCTCTTTCATTTTAGCAGCTTTTGTGGATAAATGAGATCAGTGGAGAAAAGTACTACCACAGCAGTATCTGGGACATATGATACACCTTCATCTTTATAGTGACCAAATGTTTTTATTGATTTGGCTTTTGTGTGTGTATGTGATAATAGTGTGAATAATGCAGAAGAGATAAAATAACCTTTACCCCCCTCCCTCCCATCCATCCTTTTGACCCCCACCCATCCCTCACTGCAACCTGAGGGTTGTTATAAGTTGTAAGTAAACTAACAATATGCAGATATCTCCATCTCATTACTGCCATTTTCTGCACTTATTCCACAGAATATATCTATTTTATTTGGATAGAGCAAGAGAGGAGTCATCATTCAATAAAATAATGTTTGGAAGGCAGGGTATAGTTCCATCCATTATATCTGATAACGCTGTACTTACTTGTTGTTAGCTTTGTATAATTATATATAGTTATAGTTATACTGAGATCTGTTGTGGATATTTAGGTTGATTTGTATGAATGACACAGATTTATATTTGGTCTCTTTACAGCAGCGAGGGATTTGCCCAAACCTGAGGCACAAAACACAAGAAGTCGGGGAAGACTCGGACTCTACTGTGGACTGGGACTGGCAGCAGCAGCAGCAGCTGTGCTGTTTGCTTTTTATCTTTTATTCATTCACTCTGTACCTGAAGGTCACGACTTCAGATTTCAGGTCAGTAGTAGAAGGGAACATTTACATCTCAGCATGATCAGAGGAAACACTTTGATCAGTAATGTAAATGAGACAGACTTCATGTCCAGACTCAGGACTGTACCTGTGTGAAGTGAACACAAATTATTTGCTGGCAGCTTCTGAATGTCACTGGTGAGTTGATTCTGGAGAACGTAGTCCAACTTTCTTAAATATCATACCATACCATACCATGGACACAGAAAATAGTAGTTTCTCATTGGCTGACAGGAAATACAACAAACCAGCAGGTAACCATAGCAACAACTTCACACACCTTACCTGAGTAAAACTAAAAAGTTGCTAAAGATTAAAACCCATCCTACTTTTATATTCTTCAGTAAGTGGCCATGGTATAAGAGTCATAGTAGATAGGACGCCTCATCAAACTTTGTCACTTATTAGAAGATCTGCATAAACTGCACTTTATTGATCGAATGTAGATAAACAGGTGTACCTCATATACCAGGTATAATCTATTCAATTTCTCTTTTATTTACCTTTTATGCATTTAAAGCTGTGATGATAAAATATATTTTTCTTTATATTCTATGGATCATGTAGCTGACTCCTGGGTGCAATGAAGTGTTGGTAGTCTAGTCCTGTCTGTTTTATGTACACTGGCAATAAGCTTTAACCTTTTCTTGTTGTAATGTGCAATTTAAACTGAAATGTACTGTTACTGTTTTATTGTTGCTGTTATTTACTGTGTTACTGATTCTAATTCTTTCATTCTATGTGTGCTGTAAGAAAAGCTTTGAGTTGTTCACACTGCTATTAAGGATGAAGATCAGCAGAGGAAGCTCTTTACTTTAAGTGAGGTCGTCTTGTTTCAGTGGATTTTGTTTTCCACATGTTAAGGTTGTGAAAAGCTGTCCAGCTTTCATTGGTTGCATTTTGGTTTAAAGTAGTTTCACTAAGAAGATTAATATTACATTATGATAATATCATTACACACCTGAATCAAGCAATGTGGTTGTTGTTTGAATGTTTCTGTAACTGGAATACAGCAGAAAGCAGCAGGAAGGTTTCTCCATATGTGATTTAATTGATAACATTTATCCTCTTATTCACTTTATCTTATGAACTTTGTTTTTATTGAGTGTTTAAGATTTTATACCTTCAAGTTAAATAAGTAAATCTAATGAATATTTCTGGAATAAAATAAATAAATACAAACTTTGTTGTTTCCATTTTTGTCAGAACTTTCCTTTTTCTGTGGTTGTAGTAAAACACCAACTCACATTATACTATGTGTACTATGTACAATAAGTACACATTATAATCAGTATGAAAGCACTGTAACAATGGCCATCATAATATTAAGATAGAATAATTATTGCTGCAGTTATTTTATAATTCTGTGTCTTGTTGATTCCAGTCAAACTTATTCAATTGTCTTATAAAACATGTTATACTCTATATATGATTTTGTGTTTCCAGTTTCACTTCAAATCTCACATTCAATTTCTCTGAGGCTTCATATTAAAATCATCAACTGAAGGCGGCTGCAGTTTTCAGAAGCAGCGTCTCTCCACTGACCTGATATATAGTATATATAGTAAATAGGTTTTTAATATGTTTCATCTGTTCTTTACATCAGTGGATCACTGGTCTATATTGAGTTGAATTAAATGCTGAATAATTTAAAGCTGTGATTGTTCTAATGAAGTTAGTGATTAAAAGAGTGTAGTGTTGGAGAGTTTTACAGGTGTTATATCATGTTTAAATGTTTAATTTGTCTCTTTTATTTCATTTAATAATGCATCTGTATTTGTATCCTGCCTCTATATTCTTCAGTAAGTGGCCATAGTACACACCTGACACACATAATTGACTGTTGTTCACCTTTACGCTGTTCTCTATTTTGATAGGACGCCTCATCAAACTCTATCACTTATTAGACAGATCTGAGATCTGCACTGTGTGCACTTTATTGAACATATTCACAGCTTCTGGGTGTCTGATATTAAAAGATTTACACACAGAAAATTCACAACAACTTCGCTCATATAAAGAGAGATTTATTTACTGTATGTACACATTATAAAGAGCACAAAGTCAGTGCATCAAACATGGAACATCTGGGATCACAGTGGAAGCATCATTAACATTACTTCATTTATGACATTACATTATTACATAACTTCATTTAAACTTAAACCTGTAGTAACATGAACACCATTTAACAGAAAAGTATACATTTCATATAACAAATAGTTTTCTGACACTTGAAACAGATGTTGAAGGTAGAGAGTCTCAGAGTCTGTTGGTTTCATCAGTCAGTTGTTAAACACTCTGATGACTCATTCTGACAGAAAGAGGATCCTCCAGACAGAGTCCTCTTAGTCCTGATGGGTTGTGTCAACACCTGTACAGCTGCAGAGACGTTTCCTGTTTCATCATCAGATTTATGCAAACAATGACAGGAGGCAGAGCAGAGTCCAACACAGACAGCCAGTAGAACTGCTGTCAGTCCCAGTACAACATAGAGGACGATCATTTTGTGACTCTCTTGTTGTGGACTCTCTGTTGGTCTCTGAGGTTTGGGCTCATCAGCAGCTGCTGTATGGACATTATATAAAATGTGGTTAAACAGCAAACATTATCTAGTTACAGCTTCTCCAATGTGAGGATTTGCTGATTTTCTCTGTTTCCTGGTTCATGGCTCCAGGTCGTTATGATGGACAGTTTCAGCCGCTGGCAGCAGCTCTGTGGATGGAAATATCAGTCTGTCCATCCGTGTCCCCCTCAGGAGGAATTTAACTTAACACTAAAGTAACTCAGCTCAACTATTAGTTTGTGTTTAGTGCTAATTAGCTCATGTTAGCATGCTAACACACCAAACTAATAGTCTTAGACTCTGAGTCCTCTTTTACTAACTGAGTTCTATAAAATCAACTTACCAGTGACTCTGAGTTGACATCTTTCAGAGCTCGCACCATAATTTGTTCTCACGTTACACAGGTACCGGCCCGAGTCTTCAGTCCTGAGTCTGGACACATGAAGTCGGATTCGTCCTTCTCTGAGGACGTCTTTGTCACACTGGACTCGTCCTTTAAACTGTTCATCCTGAGACTCTGAGACCTCGACACCTTCATGTAGATGATACAGGACTGAAACCTTGTGATCGGTAATCAGTCTACAGTAGATAAAAAGGAAGTTGAGGGAACTTTCAGTGTTGGTTGTGAACGTCCATTCCAGTGTGATGTTATGGTTCTCCTCTGCCTGATAGGAGGTCTGTGTCACATTCACTACAAATGTTCCTGTTGAGGAGACAGAGAGGGAAAGTGAGGACCAGACAAAGTGACAACTTTAACATGTGAGCCTTTAAACTCCATCTAGAGATGTTTCTGTGGACAGTTTAGTGATGCTCTCAGTGCTGTAGAGGCCTTCCTCCTTACAGATTGAAAGATGGAAGTCTGAAAGTGTATTTGGACTTTTCTCTTCATGGATAATAAAGTGAAGGTGGAAACTAACCACAGACACAGGAGGTCAGGTTGATGAGCAGCAGGATCCAGCAGATCATCTTCTCCCTGTGAGAGGAGACAGCGGTGAAGAGTCATAAACACATACATAGTGATGTATATCTTTTATATGATGACACCAGAGGTTAAACTCTGCACCATCAGCAGGAAACATGGAGCTGAAGAAGACATTGAGAGTTCCATCCAACATCTTTGATGGTTACTCAGTAAAACAATCATCAGATGAAGTTTGATTAAATGTGTTTGTGTGAATCCACAAATAAAAATAAAAACACCATGTGCTGAAAGTACGTGGACAGACACGTGATCGTTGTACTGTGAGGAACTGACTGCAGACCACAATGACGAGATGTGGAGCTTTAAACAGAAGTAGTTTCAACTCTGTTATTGACGGTTCAGTGTTCCCTGACTCACACAGTCGCAGTAGAATATGTTGTCACTGTTTTTAATGAGCTTTTATTATCTTTAAGAATAAAACGGATTATTTTTATTTTAGTTGTTTAAAGGAATAAACATGTTTAATGAGGCTACTATATAAATACTGCCAGCATATAAAGGAATGACAAAACAATTGCAAATAAACACAAACAATGATGATGTTGTCAGATCTTACAATATAAGAATCAGATATATATATATATATATATATATATAGTTTTTCCCTTGAAATATGTAGAAGAACATGGAGCGATAATATAAGCTGGAAACAGTTTGTTGGTATTAAACGTGCAGCTGTTTAAAACCAACCTGTCCTGCTGTTATGTTCAAATATACAGACTCAACCTTTACAACTGAACTCCTAATTAACACCAACATCAATATAGGATTCATTACTGACCGTGTTGTCTGCAGTTAAACCAAACGTGTGCGTCGCCTCTCCCTTGTTCCAACTTCCACAGCTACTATATTGTAAAATCTTGAAGGGGAGTCTGTGGTTCAGAGGTAGAATGGGGCGTTCAGTAAGCAAAAGGTTGGTAGTTCGATCCTCACACAACCCAAAACACTCCAGATACTGTGTGTCTAACTGTGTGTTGCGTACTTTCTGGCTGGATATACACACCACCACTACACAGCTCCAACCGTCTAGTACATAGAGTGACATCCGGAAGCTTTCTGGCTTTCTCAGAAAGAGTCAGGAAGCTTTCTGAGAAAGCCAGGTTGCTGGCTGGTTTTCTCTTCGTGAAGAAGAGAGCTTCACCCTCTCTCAGACTTTGACCTACTTAAATACGCTCCCAAGCTGGCTTTCTGGCTTTCTGGCTTTTTCTGTAAAGCACTTATGTGTTTGCTTTTGGTACCAGGTAGAATATTTCTGATATTTGTGTGTATCAGTTGTGTACTATGGCCACTTACTGAAGAATATAAAGGCAGGATACAAATACAGATGTAATTATTAAATGCATTAAAAGAGACAAATTAAACATTAAACATGATATAACACCTGTCAAACTCTTCAACACTACACTCTTTTAATCACTAACTTCATTAGAACAATCACAGCTTTAAGTTATTTAGCATTTAATTCAACTCAATATAGACCAGTGATCCACTGATGTAAAGAACAGATGAAACATATTAAAAACCTATTTACTATATATACTATATATCAGGTCAGTGGAGAGACGCTGCTTCTGAAAACTGCAGCCGCCTTCAGTTGATGATTTTAATATGAAGCCTCAGAGAAATTGAATGTGAGATTTGAAGTGAAACTGGAAACACAAAATCATATATAGAGTATAACATGTTTATAAGACAATTTAATAAGTTTGACTGGAATCAACAAGACACAGAATTATAAAAGAACAGCAGCAATAATGATTATATCTTAATATTATGATGGCCATTGTTACAGTGCTTTCATACTGATTATAATGTGTACTTATTGTACATAGTACACATAGTATAATGTGAGTTGGTGTTTTACTACAAAGATTCATTAGATTTACTTATTTAACTTTAAGGTATACAAATCTTAAACACTCAATAAAAACAAAGTTCATAAGATAAAGTGAATAAAAGAGGATAAATGTCATCAATTAAATCACATATGGAGAAACCTCCAACTAAACTAACCACAGACACAGGAGGTCAGGTTGATGAGCAGCAGGATCCAGCAGATCATCTTCTCCCTGTGAGAGGAGACAGCGGTGAAGAGTCATAAACACATGAGGTCAAAGTTCAGTCCTCACATGTACCAGAACAAACATCTACAGTCTGTCTGTAGTCATTACAATACTCCTTTGTATGTATAGTCTAGGTACAGTGTTGATGCTGATGATAAACTGCAGTAATCTATGTCTGTCACAAGGTGGCGCCAGTAGTTAACTCTACACTATAAGCTGAAGAGGACATTGAGAGTTCCATCCAACATCTTTGATGGTTACTCAGGAAAACAATCATCAGATGAAGTTTGATTAAATGTGTTTGTGTGAATCGACAAATAGAAATGAAAGAACAGTTTCATATATAATAAAAACACCATGTGCTGAAAGTACGTGGACAGACAAGGAAGCAACAACAGCACCAACTAATGGTGAACAGCCTGCTTTTTGTATCACATGATCATTGTACTGTGGAACTGACTGCAGATCAGAATGAGAGATAAGGTTGAGCTTTACACAGCAGCAGCTTCAACTCTGGGGTTTACTGACGGTTCAGTGTTGAACACTGTTTCCTGACTCACAATCACAGCAGAATATGTTGTCAGTGTTTTTGATGAGCTTTTTATTACCTTTAAGAGTAAAACTGATTGATTTTATTTGAGTTGTTTTAACATTGTTAACTATTGTCTTTCGGCTCCCAGATCGTGGTCGGGAAGAAACAGGGGAGACTTAGTTTCTACAGGTAACTTGTAACTTCAGGGGGTTTACTGGTTTTCAGCTGTTGCTCGCGCTACCATACTGGGTGGTATATAAAGGAATGACAAAACAACAAATAAACACAAACAACGATGCTGTTGTCAGATCTTACAATATAAGAATCAGAGCCAAACATATATATATATATGCTGTTGCTGCTGTTTCAAATATACAGACTCAACCTGTATAACTAAAGTTAACTCCTGATTAACAACATGAATGTAGGATTCATAATTTACCTGGTTTGTCTTCAGTCAAACAGCGAGGTGAGACTAAAGTGTGATCCGTGATGTCTGAGGATCTGTGAGTGCTTTTGGTTCCGTTATATGTCAGTCTGTCAGTGTTCCTCCCCCTCTGCATTGTTTCATACACAGATATGTATCGTGTATGATTTGTTTCATCAAGTTTTTACAGTTTACCCAAAGTCTTTTGAGTGTGTTTTATGTTTGATAACTGTGTTCCACCTGCTAAGATCCGTACTGTCTCATGTTCATGACTCAAGGTAACATGATGGGTTGTTCTCTGTCTTTCTGTTTGTAAGGTGTTTGAGGAGCAGAGGGTTTTTATTCTAAATGTCTTTGATGATGAAATTCCCATCGTGTTGCTATTCATCAGGTTTTTTCACTTTCACTCGAAATGAGTCATCACACCGAGCAGTTGCAGTATGAGACAAAGTAGCATCACCTTTTCTTTTTCCATTCAATCTCTCTGTTTGTTCCTGTGAGTTTGAGGGGGCGGGTACTTTATTTGAAGTTTCTATTAAAGAATAATGACATTCATTGATATAAAACAGAATCAGATGATTGAATCTTTTTATATCTATAATTTCTTAATGCTTTAGCAACATTGTCTCTGTTACATTCAGGCCAATAAAGCAAACTGAAGTGATCAATTGAAAAACTGATAGGAGTGTTTGTCTACTTCTTTTATCTTTGTACAGTTAGTTTGTTGTCTGCTTGAGCTTTTTTATTCCTTCCCTGCGAAGGTGTCCATCCATGCTTAGAGACAGTTTTTCTTAAAAATAACCTCACTGATATTTAGGTTAAATGGCTGCAACAAGCTGGTACGAGCAAAAATAGTTTAAAAAAAGACGAAGAAAATGAAGACATGCTCAGTGATCGGCTCTTTAGATGCATGCAGACATGACAGATCTTTCATCTCACCTATATCCTATATTGATGTTGGTGTTAATCAGGAGTTATCTTCGGTTGTGAAGGTTGAGCCTGTATATTTGAATATCAGCACTTTCTCTTTAAATTAATGAATAACAGGAAGATTCAACTACAGCTTTCAAAGACTGAAGACGGATCATCTTCAAACATGATGAAGAGTTTTTCAGACATACACCCCTGCTAAGGTTAGCAGCCCGATGGAGGCACGCAGGTCAATCTCATCCATTCTTTTCCAGTTGTCTCCATATTTACGGAAACCCTCCATATTTGTCATCTCCAGGGTGATTTTTTTTCCCGTGGCTGAACATGCTGAATGCTGAGACGATATCCTGGGCATGAGCAACTGCATGTCTTGTGGGCCCTGGGGTCACCCTCATGACATTTTGTGCTGCCATCCTGCCCTGGTTGTCATATGGTGACCAGGACTGTCTTTGACAAAAATGTTTCTCTTTCAGCTTGGGTGATTTCTTCTTCATCTGAAGATGATTCATCGTGCTCTTGGTCGTATTCTTCCCCATCTTCTTCAGTGAAATGTGCACTGATGGCTAAAGTAATGAGATTACTGATGGGTACTGTCATCTGCAGCACCTTTATAGCCTCTGACTGCATTTCCTGTTAGTTAACAATGCTTTCACGAAAGGTTTATTCCCTATGATCTTTTTGTATTTTGACTGGGAACTTCAGATAGGTGTGGGGTTGTGGAGAGGAAAGTGTTTGTTTTCCAGAGTCCAATCTGTAGCACACATCATTTCAGTTTCTTGCATACGAGTATTGCCATTAGAATATGCTCCTATTTTTAGTCTTTTTTTTTTTTAAAAAAAAAAGAGGGAGCTCTGTTCACTACAAAAACAGAGGAAAATGCATTCAGGGATAAGGTTCATGGGGGCATATAATAGAGGGATTTTCTTTGTTGAAGTCAGTTGATTGTTGAGACAACTCGGTTTACCTGTGTCTTGTGTGATGCAAATAAATCTTGCAGGTGAAGTGGAACTGTTGATTCTCTTTGTTTTTTGAGTCTGTGTGACCATTCTGGGTACTTTCAGTGGGAGTTTGTGGTGTTTCACTCCAGTCAGATAGCTAGGTTTAAGTCACGTACCAGCAGAGGAATGACAAAGGGGGGAAACTTAAACCAAAAAAGAGACGCTGAGATGTTGTACATGCTCGAGCATTTTGGTTTGCAGTGCTCTAGATTCCACATTTAATAAAACTGTCTGTGGTATATTGTGTGTGTGAGAGCGTGTGTGAGATTGTGTGTGTTTCAAGGTTTCTGTACCCAACCCTCGCACATCTTGTGTTGGCTGTTTATCTGCTGTGAAAGTGTAATTGATTATTGTGTTTACATTACATTTACATTTTCGGTTTATTCAATCAAACTGTAAAGTGTCTAGCTGTATATAAGCTTGGTTAAAGCACAAGATGTATGAGACATGTATACAGCATTATTTTTGTTCATTTATTTTTTCTTTCTTTAACCCAGTTCTCACGGGTGGACCAGCAATAAAGCCCTGTATTTTAAAAAAGACCTCTTGCCTCATGCCTGTCACTGGAGGAAATATATGTGTTGTTGCTAATTTGACAGTGTCGATGTCTAATTGTGCAGCTAACATAACTAACTAACTTCACTTTATACTTTGTTGTCCTAATAATGTTGTAACATGATTCCGTGATCAGGTTAATATTGTAGTGATGGAAGTTTCTGTCTAGAAGTGGGTGGGATGGGTTTACATTGGAGTTAATAGAAAGCCTGTTGAGTCCCATACAGTCGCTGATGGGTACCATATGTAGCTGTATGGGGTGCCAAAGAAAAAAATACAAAGCGTCAGTCTTCGACGAGTTGGGAATGTACTGGTTCATATGTACTGTTTAAAGCAGGCTCAACCTCACTAACGAACACTACACATTACACTAACAAACAACGGTCTGTTCGGTCGTTATACATTCTGGCAAAACTTATTGCTTTCACTTGAAAAATTAATTCTGCTCTGTTTTTCTGAATTAACCACTTATTGTGTCATAATTCTGAGATACATTTTCATGGCAAAAAAAATAGACTCTGTTTCTGCATTGACGAAAGTCCTCCAGCCGTCACTGACTGATGAGTGTGAGACCTCAACGGCTTTGAGGTTTTACAAATGTCACAAGATACGCCCACAGGCTTTCCTGTGTGTTTCTTCCAAACGGCACTGACTGCAAACAATATCTGTTCTGACAACAGGAGAGCAAGCAGATAAACTATTGTCTATCCAAAAGAGATTAATACACATCCAGAGACTGAGTGAGTAATAAGTTTATCTTTTTTATTCTAAGTTCTTTCATAAATATTTTTATATTAGTCTAATACGGCCTCTATGGTTGATGTTATACATTGATCTGGCTCAGCAAAAATCGGACAAAGTTTTGTACATTGTTCTGAAAATATTAAAATCAGTAACAGTCAGCCTATTTATCAGAATATTTTCACTTGCATACACCCCTGAAAGTAGACCTGCGCTTCTTTTAACTGCAATGACATTGTCATGTTTTTTACATCAACTATTTCCCCCATCAGAGCTACTGTAGAGCGCCCACCTGCCTGTACTGTGAACATAGGTAAAACAAGCTTTTTAATACCACCCTCTTCAGGTCCAAACAGCAAAGGCGTTTATTTTCAATACTCAGGATGCACATTCTCAGATATGTTTCAATTACTTTCAGTTTAGAGAAGGATCTTTTCTGCACATGCGACAGTCAGAGGTAGAGTGAGAAAGAGTTTAACAGCTGTGTTTTAACAAATCTGTATTAGTTACTTTTCCTTTTTCCACATCACTGTCCGACTAATTAACAGGTTAACAAAAAAAGTTAGTTAAATAGAGTGAATGGAGAAATTAAAAGTCACCTTGATGAAAACATGAATGCTTCCATAGACCACGAGGTAGTGGAGCACTTCGATCGCTTGTGGACAAAATGAGTATTACAACAACAAAACCTGTCTCCTCTCTGACAGGGGGATGATGTTCTGGATCCTTCTGCTTGTCGGCCTGACCTCCTCTGTCTGTGGTTAGTAGGACTGAAACTGATGATAATTTTCATTAACGATTAATCTGTTGATTATTTCTTTCATTAATCCAATCAAACTTTTTATGAATGTTAAGAAAGTTATGAAAAATAAAGAAGACTTCAAATCAAAGCAATTTTCAAATCTCTGCAAACTGATGATTTTCTGTAGTTAATAATTTGGTGGTAACTAAAAATACCTTTTAATTTTAGATTAAAAGCTAATTCTATGAACTCAAGATTAAACATTTGTTGAACATAATTTTATTAGAATTTGTCATGAATCAAAAAGATCATGAATCTAACAGCCTCCTGATTTTCACCCTTAGAGGATTTCGTCCGGAATATGACCTCTGGTGGAGACAACAGTGATGTGTTCCCCACAACACCAAAGCTACCTGAAGGTAGGTGAACATGCTGAGCTGTTACCATGGTTATTTATAGAGAAATAATATATCAGAGAACCAACTGTTGTCTGATACATTTAAAGGCAAAAACTGTACTTTTATCACTACTTGACCATTAAAATGTACCACATAAACCTCTGAACCACATGGTTAATGTGGTAATAATAATGCATCAGTTTGTGTCAACAGAAATTCAGCATATTAACTGTGATCAATTCACTGTTTTAAATAATTTTCAAATCTCTGCAAACTGATGATTTTATATGGTTATTAATTTGGTGGTAACTAAAAATATATTTAATTGTAGAGGGAAAGCTTATTCTATAAACTCAGTTTTGAACATTTATTGAACATCATTTTATTAGAATTTGTCGTAACTCAAAAAGATGATGAATCTAACGCCTCCTGATTTAAACCCACAGAAGATTTGGTCTCCAATGTGACCTCTGGTGGAGACAACAGTGATGTGTTCCTCACAACACCAAAGCTACCTGAAGGTAGGTGAACATGCTGAACTGTTACCATGGTTACTAATAGAGAAATAATAGTAAAAAAATATAGTAAAAGTCTGATATATTGAAAGCCAAAAACTGTACTTTTAGGCGCTACTTGACCATTAAAATGTACCACATAAACCTCTGAACCACATGGTTAATATGGTAATAATAATGCATCAGTTTGTGTCAACAGAAATTCAGCATATTAACTGTGATCAATTCACTGTTTCAAGCTATATTCAAATGATGATGATTTTATATGGTTATTAATTTGGTGGTAACTAAAAATACCTTTAATTGTAGAAGGAAAGCTAATTCTATGAACTCAGTGTTGAACATTTGTTGAACATAATTTTATTTGAAGTTGTCATAACTCAAAAAGATCATGAATCTAACAGCTTCCTGATTTAAACCCACAGAGGATTTCGTCTTCAATGTGACCTCTCGTGGAAACAACAGTGACATATTCCTCACAACACCTGAAGGTAGGTCAACATGCTGAGCTGTTACCATGGTTACTCATAGACAAATAATATCAGAGATCACCTGTTTTCTGAAACATTTAAAGGCAAAAACTGTACTTTTAGTCACTACTTGACCATTAAATATGTACCCTATGAACCTCTATTTTTTCTCTCTATCTCTGAAAACTGATTTTAATGGTGTATCAACCTGAACTGAAGGACAAACAACGACTAAGTTGAAACCATCATACTTATCAGGTTGATTAGTTCACTTACGCCTGATTATTTAGAGGAAAATATTGTTTTATAGTTTCACATTTTGTAGACGCACAGTGAAAAACTGAGGAAACAGAAACTTGGTATAACATTTCATCAGGTACAACAAACTGATGGATAATTCAATATGAACACACTGTGACAAACTTTATGATCAGCAGGTTTTGGGTAAATAAGTCAATAAGTTTGTTACAGTGCCACCATGTGGCCGAGTGCTGTAATTTCTGTTTTATGACTGATAGCTGATTGCTGTTAAAGCACCTAATGAGAGGCAGACATTTACTTGTTGTTACTTGTTTATTTAGTTTCTCATTGTCTCATTTCTACATTGATGAATTGATTTAAATGATCTTGATGTGGTGGTCCAACACTACTGAGTAGATGCTCCTAATATCAGATACAAACGCTGGTTTTATGTCTTCAGATCCAAACAACACAACAAAAGTGCCGAAGAAGGAAGTCAAATCAGATTATTGGACCAAAGAAAAACTCATTTGTGGATCCATATCTATTGGAGTTGTAATAGTTGCTCTTCTAGTAGGTCTAGTTAATGAAGCTGTCATAAAAAAGAGAAGGTATGTTTCCTCTTCTGTTGTTTGAAATTAAACTATTCTGAGTGCTATGATTTGTTTGTGTCACTGTTTTGTTGTTCATGTTGTTTCTCATGTCAATCACACAGATCAAAACCAGGACAGATGTTCCTTCATTGACCTTCTGAGAAAGATCACTACCAAGAGGGAGTTTAGTGTTAATCAAGCAAGTTACACCCAAAACTGCTGCAGATGTGAACGGACATCAGAGCTGTGCTGCTGCAGTTCAAAGTGCACATTGAACTTAAAACTTTGAATCATCCACTGATTTTGTTTTAATTTGACGATGATATTGCTGTCGTTAAAATAGGTTCGCAATAATTAATGATAATAATTAATAACACTTTGTATGGTCTGCCTGCAGATATATTTATTAGTATTTTTGATATTTCAACTGAATCATACTGAATAATATCACACAATCTCAACTAATAGACATTACAAATAATCCATGAACTATGTGTAGCAGGACGATCCAAATAAAGAGTAACTAATAAGACTTCTAACCGCTGATTAGCGCGTTTTAAAAAATATTTTACAATTATTTTTTTCTTAAGACATCCTCGGCTGTGTGTGTATACATTAGTTTAAACTGACTTTTTCAACTTATTTTCAATATGTAACATCTGAATGTTTTAATCATATCTCATAATTGACTTTCTGAGTGTACATAATCCAGTATGTCTGTATCTCTTATGAAGATCTTTCTTAGTTCTCATCTTACTAAAATAAAGTTCAGCAAGTAACCAGGCAGCATCTGTTCTTTGTGTTCTTCACACTTCAAACTAACAGATTCTGTAAATCTGATCAAACTCACTTCTTTTGACATCTAACGGGAGTATTTGATTGGAACAAAATCTCTGAATATTCATCTACCCAAACTGCAGGAAGAGAAGATACAATTATTATTCAGCTTCTGAGTCTTAAACACCAAATCATCAAGTAGAGATTCACCCAGTTCACTGAGAAACATCTTCTGGACAAACAATGAAAGGAACGTCAAAAAACTTTACTGAAGTCAGGAACAAACACAACATAGACCTTTATTTTCATTTAATTCATCATTTTATTTAAAAAAAATACAATCTTGAAAAATAAGACATGGAAAGTTCACATTTAAATAAAATCTATGCCAAACACCTTAATTTCTTGCCATACACTCAGACTTCTGGATTCTGATTGGCTAGAAAGTGTGGATTAACTTCTCAGTAACCAGACAGTATAACCCGTACAACTATGACATCTGTGTTTGCATTAATCTACCAGTTTCGAATTGTGGGTTAAACCAGAGCTTGAGGCTAGTGTTAATGTGTTAGTGTGTAACCACCGACATCAACAACCATTCAATAGGATAAGTAGGTTCTCAGTCCAACTTTACAGCAGACATAAAAGGTGTAAACTAACCACCGACACAGGAGGGCAGGTTGATGAGCAGCAGGATCCAGCAGATCATCTTCTACCTGTGAGAGGAGACAGCGGTGAAGAGTGATAAACACAGGGAATGACTATAACCTCACAAGTAGCAATGATCATAAAATTAAGTTTATTTTAATTAATTAATATCAAACTATTCCTAAATAAAAATAGGCTTAATTCTGATTGGTGGTTTTGTCTCTAATTCAATCATTAGTATATCTACAGTATCCCAGAAACCTTGTGAAAAAATAATAACTGACTAGAATAGATTTGTTTGCTCATGGAAGCATTGTGATTTGTGAACTGTTTTAGGACAATTCAGGAAACTGTGCAGTGTTAATTGGGTGTCAAGTCTACTATGTCCCTCCCTGGCCTATATTGGTCATTTCTTTACCTTTATATGTGTTTTTCACATATCTGGTGTACTGTCTGCTAAATACCTGAAACAATAAAGCTGAAAAGATTATAATTATGAACACATGTGTCGGTAAAATAATGAAGGTTATAATTACATGGGTTGAGATCCTCTGTCTACTTCTGCAACAGCTTACGGACACAAACACCTTTTTCAATTGTATGAGATGTATGATCTGTCACACTAATCTAATCCTCAACTCAGCAGAATAATACAATTTGATTTGATTGAGATTTTCCATGATTGTGGTTATACCGATAACATAACAGTTCAGGATAAATAAACATTACTTTTTTACAAAGAATGATAATAGGAAATTAAAGGTCAATAACTGAGGGCAAGTGTGATTATTCTACCTTTGCAGGTCCAGGAAATATTTTCCACTGAAAATGAAAACCAGTGACACTGCCTTCCAGTTAGTGAGGGGGTGTATGAGTAAAACTGAGAGAGAGGGGATTTTATTGTATATCAATATGAATAATAGCAAACTTGTAGTTTAAAGACATTTAGCAAGAACAGAATATCTTTTTTTTTGCTCAAATGAAATTATTTTTTGATTGTGTAAAATTTCTCTATAAAATATAATTCATGTGCTCGCAAAATAATTTTTTCTGCACTCCGAATCTCCCATTGCTCGCTCAGGAATGAGGCACAAACATAACGCCATACATCACTACTCACTTGCATACTTCCAGAAATGGAGTCTCACAGGTTAGGCCACGTGTTGATGAAGAAGTACAGGATGACATTTGTGATCTTGATTTCAGGTTAACCAAAAATATTCAGCTGTTGCAGGCTGGAGTCAGGAACTAGTCTGGTGCAAAAAAGGATATATATATATAAAATATATCCATAAGACATTGCCAAAGACAAAACAATAGTGTCAGAGGACCGACATCAGGATAGCTTTAAGATCACAAGGTGACGGTATCAAACAGGAAATGGAGGCGGTGCAGCAGGTTTCAGCTTGAAGTTGCTTTAAGAACTCACTTGAATAATTTCCCAGAAGGCAACATCCCCCAGCCACCGTGTGTCTGTTTGAACCAACACCAGGCCATTTTAGTTAGTTTCCATGTCCATTTATTGAGAACCATGCACAAACATCCCTTGTGGTAATCAGTAATCAATGTGAGGAAACATTAATTTAGAACAAAATTACCCATATGGGGGATACAGAAAACGAGATTACACACTCCAGGCAGCCCACTGAAACTTGAGTCAGAGCCTCCATCACAGTGAACATCATGTCTCATCACGTGTTATACTGTAGCTGTCAGAGCTGTGCTGATGCAGTTCAAAATGCATATTGATCAGAAAAGTTTCCCCTTGCACCATGATCCAACAAGAACTAAAGAAGAACTAAACTGACACGCATTCTGCAAACTGTACCTGGCTTTCAGGGGAACCTACTTGTTGCTGGGGTTAGGACTGACCGTAACGCACAGTATGCTGACTACAAAACAGATAAAATAATAAGGTGGGTTCCACCAGCAGACTGCGTAGGACCAGGACGTTTATTTTATGTATATTTTTTGATGTGAGTTAATGATATTGTGATATTGTCACGCTTCACTGGTGATGGCAACAATATCAGAATCTTTATTAAAGTGAGTTAGTGATGAAGCACCATTATGCAGAACATCAACAGCAGCCTTTGGTTTATGCATAATTCATGATGAAGAAGATGTAAAGACTTTCAAAAAGTCTGTGTCTGGGGTGGGAAGGAGTGGCCACAATCTTGCCTGCCCGCCTCAAGGTCCTGGAGGCGCACAGGTCCTGGAGGGATGGCAGGTTGCAGCCAATCACCTTCTCAGTAGATTGAATGATATGCTGCAGTTTGCCCTTGTCTTTGGCAGAGGCAGCAGCTCACCAGATGGTGATGGAAGAGGTGAAGATGGACTCGATCCAGATCTAGGATCTAGATCCAGGCCCGACCACAAGTCAGTGTGTGAAAGACGGACTTTACCAGGCTTAAATACCAAATCCAGGGGCGCCGCCAGGAATTTTGGGCCCTGTGACAAAACAATCAAATTGGGCCCCCTCTGCGCAGCTGTTGTCACCACATCTCTAGGACCTAACTGTCCCATCAAAATCTTTACATAACTCAAATAAAGGCTTGCAACTGTCTTGCTTCTTGCAGTTCAATACTAGTACTAGCACAATATTTACTGCTGGTGGTTTGTACATGCATGCAAGTCTGCATACAGTATGCAGTTCACTATTTGATGCAAGATTGAAAGCAACCATAAAATGCATACTCACTGTTTCCAACTGTCCAGCATCCAGTACAGACAGTAGGTTGTTGTTTTATTTTATTTCATAATGATCATTATGTGAGAAAATAATTGTTAGGATGGAAGGATTTGAATTTCTGTCATTAATAAATATTTCATTTTCTTTTTTGTAATGGTAAAAAGAGCAAGAGAGAAATCCCCACAGACTCCCTGCAATGATGCTAACTGGGAGACTGGGGTGCTGCTGACTCTTCTGTTGTTAAGTCTGCTAAAAGGGTCAGGGACAATAATTTAATATGAATATGTTGCTAAACGTTTCCCTGAACTGATTAAATGGTGATTAAATGTAGGCTAGTCTGTAGCTGGCTATCTTATTTCCCTATAGACATTAAGCCAACAGGTTAATACCACTCACAGACTATAGGCTCCTTTCTTGGTGAAACACTGGGTTACAGATTGACATCCTTTCCTTTGACTTTCCTCTCTCTCTTTTCTCTCTTTCCTTTTTTGAAAACCAGATTTTGATTTACTAGTTAACATTTTGATTAACATCACTGTAGTTCTGGCGCATCTACTGACTGCAATAAACACCTCACTGATAAGTGCTAAGGCAGGACCAAACCATTTCATGCAGATACAGGGGGGTGGTCGGTCTATTTGGATGTTTACTTTTTGGTCAATGGGGATATTTAACTTTTACTGCCAAAAACAAGTAAGAACAAAGAGATCATTAATTTTATTATTATATTTGAAATATATATACTGAATGATGATGGTTTAATCATTTTATATTAGTTTTTACCTATTTTTGTCAGTCATAGGCCCTTGGAATTGTACTAACTTTTCCCCCCTATACGGGCCCCTGACCAAATCATCAAGTAGAGTTGCACCCAGTTCAGTTTGGTGAAAAACTTCAAGTATCAAAAGTATCAAAGCATGTCAGTTTGTGATTAGTCAGTTTTGTTTAAAAAGTTTGATACTGACAACATGTATGATGTATGTGTTTACTACTATAAATTACTGTACTAGTATTTAACTGTGGGTAATAACAGCACTGGTGAATCTTGGATTAAAGAACTCAGAGCTGTAGTGTTATATGTGTTACCACCAACAACAACTGAAAAAATACTGAGAACCATACAAATCTAATCTTAAATGTGTTTGATGTTTCTGTGAATGTGGTCATATGAGTCAGAGGAAGAAACACACAACTTTTACGATAACAGTGGAACTGGTAGTCTTTGTAGGAAATACAACCAAAACTTGCACAGAGATGTGGAGAACTCACAGTTGAGGTAAGAGTGAAGTATTAACAATGTTCAGGGAGACTGCCTGCATCGAACAATTATTGTAACTTTCTGAAATAAAGTCCAACAATCACAATAGGTCTACTTCACTCACTTGGAAGAACTGTCGACAAATTCTCTCTCAGACTCTTCACTCAACTACTTCTGTCACTTTTCATTTGTGCAACCAAGTTTGAAACCACAAATGCCTTGAAAGTGAGTTGTTCATGGTACATTGCTTCCACAAAAGAAACAAATGACACACCGTCCCCGTGCAGAGATCAGGAAGGCAGCGCAAAAGCCGCCAGGTGGACGAGACGCCTCCTGAGTGTGACCATTCAGAGCAGCAGCAACACTCCTATCTCCAGACGTGGTCGACAATGTCGGTCTTGGCATTCAGTCCACCAATACCTTCTGTTAGATGGTCACATGGTGACCAGTTTGGTGACAGTGAAGTACAGCCTCACAGAAGCTGGTTACATGCATGAGTACAATTGTTCAGGAGAGTTCACAGGAAAAATAAATAACTAACCAGTACAGTAGTACTACAGCCAAAGCTAATCTACAGCAGCAGGTAGTTGTTCCCTGGTTTTGTGGCTCTTGTCTCTCATCTTTGGGCTGAACTCTGGCTGCTGAAAGGAGATCAAACAAATATGTGTCTGTTATTCATTTGATCAGCAACATTTTACTGAAGAAAAAAACAAAATAAGCAGCAGATTAGGGTAAAATTAATACATTTTAATGTTTACACTATTGTCTATTATTATATTTCTAAGATGCTAATTATTATTACAGTTTGTGATTTGAAGCCACTTTGTGTAGAACTTTTTTGTAAAGGTAACATTTTTTTAAAGGCCCAGTATGTAATATTTAGGGCACCCTAAATGGAATATAATATTCATAGGTATATTTTCATTAGTGTTCAGTCCACAACATTTTTCTACTCAGCGTTTTATTTGCTTTCTGGTGGAGAGTTTTATTCATACGACAAATATATGTAGCTACCACCAGCGACCAGAGGCTCAATAACTAACATGTTATCTTGTTTGTTTGAGAAAGTTCTACTAAAGTCTACTGAATTAACTCACCAGTGACGTTGAGTCGACATTCCCCAAAGTTGCCACCATAATTTGTGAGCACTTCACACAGGTACAGTCCCGAGTCTTCAATCCTGAGTCTGGACACATGGAGTCTGATTCGTCCTTCTCTGAGGACGTCTTTGTCACACTGGACTCGTCCTTTAAACTGTTCATCCTGAGACACTGTGACCTCGACACCATCATGTAGATAATACAGGACTGAGACCTTTAGATCAGTAAGCAGTTCACAGTGAATATAAAGGGGAACAGGGGGCCTTTCAGTGTTGGTTGTGAACGTCCATTCCAGTGTGATGTTATGGTTCTCCTCTGCCTGATAGGAGGTCTGTGTCACATTCACTACAAATGTTCCTGTTGAGGAGACAGAGAGGGAAAGTGAGGACCAGACAAAGTGACAACTTTAACATGTGAGCCTTTAAACTCCATCTAGAGATGTTTCTGTGGACAGTTTAGTGATGCTCTCAGTGCTGTAGAGGCCTTCCTCCTTACAGATTGAAAGATGGAAGTCTGAAAGTGTATTTGGACTTTTCTCTTCATGGATAATAAAGTGAAGGTGGAAACTAACCACAGACACAGGAGGTCAGGTTGATGAGCAGCAGGATCCAGCAGATCATCTTCTCCCTGTGAGAGGAGACAGCGGTGAAGAGTGCTTTATTTTACATTTTTATAAATGATCCTCCATATATTGTGAAATGTTGATGTAGTTATATGTGCTGATTACTTAATTTTGTTCTTTATGTCACTCACATTAGTGGAAGTGAGAGATCATCTACTTGTTGAGTTGGATACTATACGCTTAATAGGTGAAAATTAACAAATTGCTATTGAACACTGACTAAACTAAATGTATTTGGTAGTGGGAGTGCGAAAACCACAGCACTCAACTTATTGGATATCAATTGAGCAGGTCAGATGTTAGATTTGATAATTTACTGTCTTGGTCTGACTAGAATGATCGTATCATCTCTATGAGGGCGAAGCTATTTCAAAGAGAGGTTTTGCATATAAACCACCTTCTGTTATGAATGATTGTGTTCATCTCTTCTGTCATACCTGGAGTGTGTGACTAAGTGTTATTTGGAATAATACACTGCACTTCTTTTGCAAAAAACTAATACACTGGTTCTTGTCAAGGATATATAGCATGACAGGTAAGTACAGGTTATCTGGTAGTACCAAGTCCACAAACAACTGCTCTATATAGGGCTTCTTCTGCTATGACATGGTCAACATCAGACAATCAAAAGTAGATTTTCTTTAAAAAAGTCACTTAATAAAAGTTGATGAATCTTACATAGATGTTATTTTGTTATTCCTGTTTTGGAACCTTTTATAGTTATGGTTTTTGTGTGGACCCCAGGAAGACCTGTGACCACTTTGTGGTGAGACAGCTCATGCTACAACCAGTACTTTTTTTCTACTTTTACTCCCTACATTTCTACAGAAATATCCATACTTTATATTCCATACATTTTCAAAACAGGCTTCTTATGCTAGTATCAATGTATTTGAGAGGAATTATTGATTATTACTGTGCTGCCGCTACGTGCATGTGCATAACATGCTGTGTGACCCAGTTCAAAGATTCAGTTAGCTTTGCACACAGCTAACTGAGAGCTAAAAGCCGGTAGACATGTCCTTTAAAGAAACCAAGACAATACTTTTTACCTTCGTATTTCTACTCTGAGTACATTTTAGAGCCTATACGTTTTCACTTGAGTACAGATGTTGAGTCAGTACTTCTGCTTTTACCAGAGTTTTAGTGTCTGTACTCTACTTGAGAGAAGAATGTGTACATTTTCCACCTCTGGGTACAACGTTTCAAAAGAAATCAAATATTTCAACATGAAGAGAGCACACGCAGGTTGAATAGAACTGTGACATTGTACTGTATATATGCTCAACTTTCATTTTAACTTTTATCCCTAAAAGCAATTTGTGGTAATAATTTCATCAATACTTACTTGCATAATGAGGAATGGCCCCTTTAGGCATCATCGTGTCGCAGGTTAATCCTAAATCTTTGATGAGGAAGTTGACAAAAATCAGTTAATTCCCACAAGGCCATGACAGTGTCAGAGGACCATCATCGGCACAGTTTAGAGAAAATGTAACAACGAGGTAAAAAACTGACTGTATCAGCCAATAGCAGGCAAAAGGGGAGAGGCTAAAATGAGTTCTGTTTACTGGAATTGAGGGTGTGTGTGTGAGTAAAAGAAAGGGAAACCCCTATTGCATTGTTTACACTTTCACTTACACACAGTCATTGCATGCTGGGAGGAGCTGAAACATCCAGCGTGAGTTTAATTAACAACAATAACTCTGTTCTTCACAGGTGGATTTCTGAGTTATCCAGATTACTCAGCCTGGATCTTAATCAACCTGGACTTGTCCTTAGCCCAAACCTACAATTCAATTTTATTTGTATAGCACCAAACATAACATAACAATAACTTCTCAGGACAATTTTCAAATAGAGCAGGTCTAGACTGTACTCTTAACCGTACTTTAAATATATAAATATTTAAATATATAAATTAAATATATAAATATATATAAAAAAACTTTCTTTTAACAGGCAGAAACCTTAAACAGTGGGAGTGCAGTGTTCTAATGGGGTAACAGGGTACTATGAGCTCTTCAAGATACCAAGGTTGCTGACCTTGAAGAGCTTTGTGGGCAAGAAGGATTTTAAATTATATTCAGATTTTTATATATAATTGTTTTACTCTTATTGGCTTTTTGTTTGTGGGTCTTTTATTGCAAGTGGCGTTTTGAGTGTAGTTGTGTCTGCTCTCTCAGGCAGCAGGAAAATGTCAGGCAGCAGCAATTAATTGTTTTCTTCTCAAACTGAAAAAGAGAAAAAATTAAAAAAAAAAAAAAGGAAAAAGAAGATTTTTATTTATTAGCTCAATGATTTTGTTTTTGCATCTATGTCTCTGTCTGTTTTATGTATGCGATTGTATATACTAAATAGGCTTTTTCTTTGACAAATTAATTGTTCTCATTTTTTATTAGTCTTTTTTTCTCTGGGTGTTGAGTACTGCTTACTTCTCTAACCCAGAACCAGGCTTGTTTATCAGAGAGTGAAGGCGCTGTGAATTTAGCTTGTGTTAAGGTCTTCAGTGTTTAGATCTTAAATATTAATCTAAACTTTAAAAATAACAATTTAGTTTAGTTTTCTTTACAGAAATGAATGAGATGCTGAGATATAGGCCTGCTTTGTATATTTTTAAAGTTGAAAAGGCCTTGTGAAGCTTTGGCAACCCCTTGTGGGGGTCCTGACCTCCAGGTTGGGAACTTCTGTTTTAGAGTGAATCTGCAGGCTATAGCAAAACTATAATCTGTCAATGTAATTTTCACAATGACATTTTCATAAGGAAAAAATGTATGTACTTGTATGAAACAAAATAAAAAACTCAGTAAAAATACTGACAGATTCTGTCTGTCAGATATGACATTCAAATATGAATTTGGCACGTAAACGTCCAGCCAACCCGTCCAGTTTTCTCTAAAAACTGTCACTTAATGAATAAATGAAACCATTATTTCCCCCTCTAAGTCTAACTTAGGAGAAAACAAAATACAACTAAAGTGTAGGCTGTTTAGCGTTCATGGGAAAATACAGCACAGTGTCACAGCACACTAACATATTCTAGGCCCATTGTGATTGGTCCACGAGTATGACGTCACCTAATAGAGTCACTCCAGGTGATTCACATGCAGTTGCACTGCAGAGGCTCATGGTTGCTGCCAGGGATGTAGTATATAGTGCCGCGCATTTATACTGTCATGATGATGTTAGTGACGTTTAGGCGGAGTGATACAATGTTTGATGTGTCTAGTTCCCGGTCTACCGGAGTGCATGTAATGCAGACTACAAGTGTGTGTAATAAAGTAACACTCTTGGAGTTAAAGACAAGCCTAGGGATGTCCGTTATGTATGTCAAGTCACCGGTCATGAAGAACTATAACAAGGGGCAGATCTAGATGGGTGACAGCAGCCACCCCTGAACAATGGCTGGCCACCCCTGATTGGTGTCAAATGCTGTCAAATTTAACACATTAATTTAGCTTATTTTTAAAGAGAACGTGTTAAAAAACAGAAATTAACACATATAATATTTGAAAATAAAGCAGTTTATTGTTTTCAATGCTACCTTTTCATATTTGTACATGATTGTTTGCGATTAAATCAGCATATTATAAGTCTCTGGGTACCATATGATGCATCAACCTCTGCCAAACTATTAAAAGAGTAAATTAAACTACAATCCATTTGTCCAATCACACAGTCAACCAGTCACAAAGTTAAGATCACATAACTGAACTGAAAAGAGTTGATACCAGAATGTGCATCAAGTTAATTTAAGTTATTCATTTTGTGATAATATGATGCAATTTTAATATTCAGAAACATCCAAAGATTCCATATACATAAGATATCAATAATGAATACAACTGAAGCAATAATTGAACAATAAGGATCATATTGATTTTAGAAAATTGTTTATTTGTGGAGACAGAAACATGAACAAAGCTTTTGCTCCATACCAGCACTTCAGCTACTAACATATATTTAACTGCTCATTATTAATCTGAATATACTGTAGTGGTGTGTGTTTGTTTTTTATAGTATATATTTCCTATTGAATGCAGTGATTGTACATGTATATGTGAACGTGTTTGCCTTCCTCCAGGCAGTCCATTGAAACTTGAGTCAGAGCATCCATCACAGTGAACATCATGTCTCATCATGTGTTATACTGTAGCTGTCAGAGCTGTGCTGCTGCAGTTCAAAGTGCACTGACTTCACCAGTCTTAAACACCAAAATCATCAATTAGAATTGACACTGAAACATCTTTATTTTTCTTTTGTCATTTTATTTCAAAAAAAATAAATCATGAAAATTACATCACAGTATTTATTGTACAAAATATTGCACATGAAGTTTTAAATGTAAAAAATATTTTCATCCAGGAAAGTGTTATTGTTTTGGTCAATATAAAGAAATACTAGTGGGAGGCAGGAAGTCTCACAGCGTGTTATATATTATAATATATATAAAAAGCCATACCTGGACCTCAACACTTAAGCTACACTAACTGTTTGACTGTACTTCTTTATCATAAAGAAAACAAATCAACCAGTATAGCAAGCAACAACAAGCATTAATGTTACACATTTATCCACAGTGTAGTGCACTCAGAGCTCTGCTGGTCTAACCAAACAGGATCTCTACATTCAAGAGCAGCAACATCCCCAAATAAAGATTTGTGTATCTTAGTATCACATTATTATTACAGATACAGTTCCTGATCAGCCTGAACTGGATCAGGGTTTATTTGTGCAAAAGCTTATTGTGCATTATACAATGGCCTCTTAACGAATAAAAGGGCTTGTAGACCATTTAACTGTGTTTGTTTTGTTTTTAAAGTTTGATACCAGTCCACTGTCCAAAACATGAAGGTGTGCATTAGCATTCAGTTAACCAGACACATATGATGTATGTGTTTACAGTTCTAAATTACTGTACCAGTATTTAACAGTGGCTGAAGAGTTGTTGTATGTGTGACCACCAACATACCGGTAAATAGTGAGAACAGTGCAAATCTAACAGTCAGAGGAGGTAAGTACGGAAGTGCATTGCATTCACTGGATTAAAAACAATTAGACACCTTATCTCATAATTACGAGAAAAGATGAGGAAAGGTGTCACATTGGCCACTGCTTCACTCAGAACCACTAACTGCACATCCATGAAGAGGCCGTGTTGACATACTAATATTAATACCATCCTCATTTTAAGAAACATCAGTATTTCTCAGTGTCTCAAACCGAGAACGTAGTAATAGCAGATTAACTGCAATAGCACCATCACTGCCACTGAGAGAGGATTTACAGACGTTTCCTTTTTCTTTATCTTATCTCGTAATTATAAGATATATATATTTTTTTATCCAGTGAATGCAATGCGCTTCTGTAGGAAAGAGAGCCTTCGTCTCAGGGGCAGCCGCAGGGGACAGGATAGAGGTCCAGAAATATCTCAACAACTCGCATGGTGACCAGTTTGATGACGTACGTACAGCCTCACAGAAGCTGTACAACTGTACAATTGTTCAAGAGAGTTCACAGGAAGAATAAATAAATAGACCAGTACAGGAGTACTACAGCCTGAGCTAATCTACAGCAGCAGGTAGTTGTTCCCTGGTTTGGTGGCTCTTGTCTCTCATCTTTGGGCTGAACTCTGGCTGCTGAAAGAAGAGATCAAACAAATATGTGTCTGTTATTCATTTGATCAGAAAACATTACAAACACATTACAAATTATATTATATTTTTTAACATGCTTCTTGAAGGCGTTTTTATTAGTTTAGAAATGGCAGAATAGAAATAATAGCATTTTTTAAATGAGTTTGACGACTTATGTTTCTGCTTACAATTCCCCCCAGATGGCGTCATCACTGCAGTTTGTGATTTGAAGCCAACTTTTGTGTGATGGTATTATTTTTTTGAAGGTCTACTGTGTAACATTTAGCAGGATCTATTTACAGAAATGAAATATAACAGTGTATAATCACCTGAATATAGGAATTGTTATGTTTTTGTTACCTTAGAATGAGTTTTTATCTATCTGTCTGTAGACGGGGATGGTGAGCATTTTTTTGCAAAGACAGGTCTGAGGCGACCGAAAAAAACACTGCCAGTTAAAGGAATAGTTCAACATTTTGGGAATTTATTTGTTTTCTGGTGGAGAGTTTTATTCATATGACTAAACAATATACAAATATATGCAGCTACCACCAGCGACCAGAGGCTCAATAAGTAACATGTTATCTTGTTTGTTTAATCTGTACAAAGACTGAAGTATAAGAACATGAATTTGCTGTTTTCCCTGCCAAGAGAAAGGCTGGAACAAACATTAAACAAACACGATTCTTTCGGCTTTTAAAACTCATGGACATTGTGACAGAACTTCACACAGTTCTTACTTGTGTTCAAGTGTATTTTGCAACACTGCAAAATGATGTGATGTTACAAAGTCTAAAAACTCATGAGGACATATATGTAGCAGGTACATACAAGAAAATTACGTGTTTGTCTGAGTCATTTAGGAGACTGTGAATACTGTGTGTCTATAGAGCCTAGTTCAGCAGCCCAGTCAGTACAACACTGATGAGAAAGTTCCACTAACATCTACTGAATCAACTCACCAATGACGTTGAGCCGACATTCCCCGAAGTTGCCACCATAATTTGTGAGCACTTCACACCGGTACAGGCCCGAGTCTTCAGTCCTGAGTCTGGTCACATGAAGTCTGAGTCGTCCTTCTCTGAGGGCGTCTTTGTCACACTGGACTCGTCCTTTAAACTGTTCATCCTGAGACTCTGAGACTTCGACACCATCATAGCGATCATACACACCTGAACGCTTATGATCAGTTATCAGTTCACAATATATAAAAAGTGGGATGGGGGGCCTTTCAGTGTTGGTTGTGAACGTCCATTCCAGTGTGATGTTATGGTTCTCCTCTGCCTGATAGGAGGTCTGTGTCCCATTCACTACAAATGTTCCTGTTGAGGAGACAGAGAGGGAAAGTGAGGACCAGACAAAGTGACAACTTTAACATGTGAGCCTTTAAACTCCATCTAGAGATGTTTCTGTGGACAGTTTAGTGATGCTCTCAGTGCTGTAGAGGCCTTCCTCCTTACAGATTGAAAGATGGAAGTCTGAAAGTGTATTTGGACTTTTCTCTTCATGGATAATAAAGTGAAGGTGGAAACTAACCACAGACACAGGAGGTCAGGTTGATGAGCAGCAGGATCCAGCAGACCATCTTCTCCCTGTGAGAGGAGACAGCGATGAAGAGTCATGTTTTAATGTGAACATGTGCCACACTTGTGTATTCATGTATAAATACGTACAACTAACTCATCACTTGCCAAACACCTTGTAGAATTTCTTTATTTTTTTTCTTAGACATTCACTCATATTCTACGAGACACTGAAATTTGTCAACATGCAGAGTTCATTCTCCCACAAACACGTGACATCTTGGGTTTTAATATTTCACTCAATAAAAATAGCAGTTGATCAGTCGGCTGATTGATCAGACTGATTATCTGGCATTTTGACATAATCGGCTTTGGAAGAATGTCTGAGCCCTCGAGGCTAATAAACAAAAATTGTCTTCAGTCACATCTGCAGACAACCTCATCACTGTGGCTGCTGAGATACAATGTTGGTTATGAGTTCTGGGAAAGTGGTTGCTTTCAAGCCATTTATCGTAACTCGAGCATCCTGCTGTAAACACATGTCTGAATTTCCTGTAGAAGAGAATAGAATTATACATAACTATATCTATTCTTTTGATATCAGCATTATATATCAGCCATCGGCAGCTCTCTACTCTAAATATCGGCCATTTAAAAACTCATATCAGTCGACCACTACTTTAAGAGCACAAACAGCACGAGAGGTAAATGTAACTGTGACACTGTGTTAGGGCCTGTATTCATCAAACTGCTCAACTTTTACTTTTACTTTTATTCCTACCCTCAAACTAAAAAAAGAATATCTCAAAACAATAAATGTTTTCAACAGTACTTACTTGCGTAATGCTTTTCATCTCGCAGCTTCATCCACAAATCAGGTTTACCAAAAGCATCTTCTACAAGCTTGAGTCAGGGAGTAGTCAGATGGAACCATTTAATTCCCATGAGATCAGAGTGTGTCTGAGGACCATTATAGTAACAGTGAGCTATTAAACTAACTGTATATGCCATTGGTCTGTCAGATAGAGGGGGAGGAGTTATAGTGGAGGAGGTGTCTGTGTCAACTGTGGTTGACATTTTCTTGAAGAACTGATTATTCATTTGTGAAATCCCCCAGGTTGTTTTAGAGTGAATCGTCAGCCTATTGTAAAACCATTATAATCTGCTGGTGTCTGTCAGATATGACATTAAATGTGGCATTAAAATGTGTCGTTTTAACTTATTCAGTTATAAACTTTATGCAATTAAAGCTGCTTGAAGAGCAGGGCCCAGAAAATGAAAGTTAATGAGTGTAGGCTCTTTAGTGTTTATAGGAAGATACAGTATGGCATCTCATCACACTTCCATATTATAGGTTGTGCCAAATTCAACACATTAATTTAGGTTAAAAATAACATGTTCATAAACAGAAATGAACACATATGATCTAATGATCTATTATGGCCACATTTTAGACTAAGTTATAGGCTCTTACTCTTTTCAAAAAGTAATTAGTTACCCTACTCGTTATAGACTTTAAACTGTACATTTTAAACCTTTATATTCTTCATTTATTGTATGTCTATTACATCTGGAGTACATGTAACGAAAGTCATTTCCCCCTGGGATTAATATTAAGTATTTCTTATTCTGATTCTGATTACTTTTCTGCTACACCTCACAAAATTCCAACGGAGTATTAGGGTCAAACTAAGACAAAAATATATTTTTTTGGAAATTACGAGAATAAAGTCATAATATTACGAGAATAAAGTCATAATATTACGAGAATAAAGTCATAATATTACGAGAATAAAGTAGTAATTTTGAGAACTCTTCCCCCTCAGTTAAAATGAGGAATGTTGAGCATCTTGTGAAGTTATACTTTGGTATCGGTTTACAAGGAAATAATCTTTTGGCCAGGCCCAGCCCGGCCCTAACCAATTTGGCTCCCTAGGCAAGATGTTAGGTGCCCCCCCCATGACTGTAAACCACTGCCTTATATACATACATATACTCACGCAGGAAACTGAATAGCTTTGTCTTTGACATTTTATTTTATTTTCAGAGAAACAAGTTGCTCAATCAAAACAGTTAACAAGAAAATAATAAATTAGAAATAAATAATACAAGAAATATAAATAGCCCACACAAAGTATAACATTTAACTACCTACAAAATAAAAACTGTAAACAGGTGATAAAATAAATGAAACTTCACCACATCAGTCATCCTCACATCCCCTGCTACAGTTGTACTCTCCTAGTCTCTCTTTCAGAAAAGTCATCTACAACATCATCATATGACAACTGATCTGAGATCACATGATTGATGCTTATGGTGGAAAGTCCACTGAGTTCTTGCATTATAGTAGATCTCAGGTAAGGTTTAATGAGTTTGAGCTTGGAGAAGCTTCTTTCAGCAGCAGCCACTGCAACAGAAAGAGTTGGGTGTTACAGTCCAGTCCATGCATACTACAAAGGAGAGTTATATTCCTTATAGCAGTTAACAAATAAAGCACGTAACTATGAACTCAAGGACTAAAATTGACAGCTATAGCAATCAATCAATCAGTCTTTATTCATTTATAGTGTCAAATCACAACAGAAGTTATGTCATGACTAGGGGTTGACGAGACTAACGGGAAGAACCCTCATGCTACCCTTTCAGTTTTTAGTCTGTGACTAAAAATCTTTTGGTGTAAGCCCAGCATTAGTTAAAACCAGACTTGGACAATAATAACAAAATATCCTGACAAATAATCTAAATAGAAACATATTGCAGACAGTAGCAGCATTAGAGCTGAAACTCATTTGTTTTAACGGTGACTCTGTCATTATGAAACCGAAAATAATGATCTATAGCTGTGTGGAAAAAGTCTAAGACATGAATTACAGGTCTGAATAGATATGCATTCTTATATATGTGTATGTGCACATGTATATATTGCCCTACTTCCTCAGCCGCAGCCAGCCAGCTCCACTCCTCACCAAATTCATGACCTGCAAGAAACAGCAAACAGAACTTGTACTCAGTATCTGTGTACTGACAAGTATATGTAGCCATGTAGCCTTTTTGTGATGTAGTGACACTTAGTGAACAAATGTATCCGTCATGAAGGATGACTGAAGTCTCAAAAGAGCCCTAAGGCCTACCTGCATAACTGTTCATTGAACTTAAAAGATATGCAGATGTTTGAAATTAAAATCATCAATATGAAAATCTTCAACCGAGGAAATAATCATAATCAAACCTTTTGTTTCAATCTGAGACAAAACAAGTTGCATAATAACCTCACAAAGTCAGGCTCTCTCTCTCTCTCTCTCTCTCTCTCTCTCTCTCTCTCTCTCTCGCTCTTTCTCTCTCTCTCTCTCTCTCTCTCTCTCTCTCTCTCTCTCTTCTCTCTCCTGTTTGACAGGAGATGATGGTAGCAGAGAATATAAAGAGACATTTATGAATTACCAATTGTCATTTTATCACACATATAGTATGTTTCTTCACATAAACCTTTAAACATACACATATTGCATAAGCTCAGGAACCCAAAAGTGTCCCAGTGAATGATGGAGGAGACAAAGCAGGTCCTCAAAAGGGGACAGAGGGAAAACAACTCCTTAGGCTCTCATATATAGGGTGGTCAACCTAAAAGAAACATGGAAATATTATTAAGTCATCATCACAAATCAAGTATGAATTCATATAACATTATAAGACACATGACATACTCAACCAATCAGAGACGTCTCAGTAGCCAAAAAGTGGTGAAGTGGAGGCAGAGAGAGAGCAAGTCCTCGAACATGGACGAGGGGGAACAACTCCTCAGGCTCTCACATGTCAAGTGTTCAACCTGAGAGGGACATGGAGACATTATTAAGTCTCTAACCCTATGAATTGAAAGATTACAATAAATTCAATGGCAAATATTGCAAATTAAACTCATTATTTCCTATAGGTTTACTTGTATTTTGTGCTAAAATTAAAAGTATCTCATCTGTTTTTACAATACAGCTTGATTCTGCATCTCTATTTACAACTCATTAGTCCATGTCAATGTTTACTGTTGCTATGGCAACAAGAGACTGCTGACTACACTACTACTGCCTCCACTCGCTCGTCTCCCGGCGCAGCTTCCACCTCCATAAAGTCTTATTATTATTTAATAGGCTTCACTATGAAGTTAAATTAATGTGGGCTTTTTTCACACTAAGAAATAATAGCACCAACTTGTTTTGGTATAAAACATATTGAAAGTTGCACCTTTTGTTTTTTTCCTTCCCCCATCGTGGCGCCCCCTAGATGGACGGCGCCCTTAGCATTTGCCTATACTGCCTATGCCATGTTTTGATATTTCCTGCCGTGCATTATTTATAAAGGACCCCACAAATGTTTTATTGTAATTACATTTTGCAGTTGCATTCTCATTCCTTCATATTCCAGATTTAATGTAACATGTTTGTCTAAGCTGCAAGGTTCAGATCAGGCTATAAAATATGATGCATTGTTAGAGTGAGATGCTGATTGACATTTGACTGTAACATGATGTTTTGTGTTTACTGTTTTGCTATAATAAATGAATCTAATTCGAATCCTTGACAACATATAGAGCTGCATCTCCACTATATAAAACGATCTCATGCAGAAGGGTAGGAGCCATTTGTGTGTATTTTCTGATTTAATCCCCAGGGGAGTGTTTTTCTTTGTGTGTACAGATGAGCACCAGCTGTAATATGCAGATCAGGAAAGATCAGTCTCAGTTCTCACCATAAACCTCAACTACAAACCCGTGGGTTCCAGTACATTTTTAATCTCACACGATATCTTCACAGTACGGACTTCCCCAATCACTCCTGCTCAGAACAAGTTCAAAACAAATGTAATCAAAAGCAAAATAGTCTTAAGAGATCATTATATATTCTGTGTCTTTAAAGTTTAAATGCGTTGCACACAATGTCAAACAGCGTTGGGAAAGGAAAGGTGAAAACATGCCCTGACACGCACAGAAACACTGAGCTATGTACTTCTTGTGTTGCTGAATTTTGGACCTTTATGTTCTCTTCACCAATATCGTGTGAAAGTTGGTGATCTTTGAGCAAGAGACCGGTCCGGACAGGTCACAGCAGACAGAATATGAAGAATATCTGCCACTATGGTAGAAATGCGAACACATATTCAAAGAGTCAGTGTGGCTCATCGGCCTGTATAGCCTTTAATGTAATAACCATACCACCACCATAAGTGATACACATCACAACAGGACCAATAAAGAGGCCATAAGAAGGAGATTAAACAATAAAAATTAGCAATTGTATCAACAATATGAAAAAAATCTTAAAAATGATGTTAAAAAACACATATCAGTCACAGTATCATAGCTTTATACCTTTTGTTAGGTATACCTTTATACATATGTATGTAATGATACGTATTGAGTAACCCAACCTGATGCCTGTGGGAAGTGTTTGGGAGCCATCAGTACGTCCTACCTCCACTGACTGAGACCCTTAACCTGTCAAACACAACTTTTTTTTTGCACAATAATTCAGAAACATTGCAGATGTACAGATATATACAGGTTTACCTTATTCTACTTTTTTATATATATTTCATTTTATTTCTTTACTACTGTGCCAATTTGAATTTCCCCTACTGGGGATCAATAAAGGAACATCTTGTCTTACATGCTAAGATTTCTCGCCCGTGAACTAAGAAGTGCTCGAGACGTGGTCCCCAAACAGACTTTGAAGTTTGGCTCATACTGCACATGTCTCTGCGGGTTTATTTGGAAAATATGCTATAACAAACAGGAAAGGTGGGCGCCCAGTTAGCTGAGCGGCCCAGGGTTCGAATCCGACCTGTGGCCCTTTGCTGCGTGTCATCCCCTCTCTCTCTACCCCCCTTTCCTGTCTGACTTTTGCTGTCCCGATCAAATAAAGGCAATAAAAAAGCCCCCCAAAAAAACTTTAAAAAAACAAAAACAAACAGGAAGGTGTTTGTTTTGTGCTAATGTAAATAAAAATGTAAATAGGAAATAGATGATTGGAAAAACACTCTTAAAGAAATGGGAAGTAGTGGGAACTACCACAGAAGCGTTTTTGAGTATTTTGCCAGATTTGGACCGATTTGGTCAAAGATAGAGGAAATGCAGTTGAGTACAAAAGTTTGAAAATGGGTTTGGTCCAAGCAAAGGCAAGCAGGGTGGACATTCTACCAGAAACTTAGTTTTCTACTTAAAACATGGTCCCCAACAAGACTTGTGTCAAGTTTGGCTCTATCTTTCCTTGAAATGATTTGCAACATTAAACTGTCAGCTGACAGTCAGTGTGTGTGTAAAGGGACTGGAGGAAGGTGGGCATGTTCAATCAGCAGCTCAGTAGCAAGATGAAACATGAACTTTGAGTCGTAGCATTGTGAAAAGAATTCATACAGTATAATTATATGTGTATGTTTCAACAAGCTGCACTCCCTGTCGATTACGTAATGTTTAGTTCCATCCGATCCCACTTCCAGTTTGCAGTTGTTGTGCCCTGTCTCGTGTCAGTGGCATTCCTTGGTATAGTATGAAAAGAGGTTACCTTCTTGTTCGGGCTCTTTTTGGATCCTCCCTAAGGAAGAAAAGGAGTAAGTACAGTTTGAGTATTAGTTGGTATTATTTGTGTAACGGTGTGAATCAGTAAGTGTTTCCTGCTCATTGACTGCAGTCTTTCGCAGTTATCGGATATTCTGCAACATGCAACGTGAGCCTCTTTGAGCCATTCAAGTCAGTCATTCTGGTTTAGTGCAAATCAGCTAATGTTAGCATACTAAACTGTCATGGTTAGAAAAGTATTGGGCGGCTGTGGCTCAGAGGCAGAGCGGGTCGTCCACTAATCGGAAGGTTGTTGCTTCGATCCCCGGCTCTTCCCGCCAAATGTCGAAGTATCCTTGAGCAAGATACTGAACCCCGAATTGCTCCTGACGCCGTTCATCGCTGTGTGAATGAGTTAGTTTCTGTTCGATGTTTGCCGTCGCTGTGTGAATATGAAAGTGCTATACTAGTACAGGTCCATTCACCATTTACATATTATACCTGCTAAACATGAGCATGTTGCTGGCTGCTGGTGGAGCTGCATCACACAGCCTCGTGGAAGGCTACATACTAGCATGGCTTTACTCTTGTTTACTCTTGTGACGCCTAATATTTGAGGAATGTAGTTTTCGCATTAAAGAACAGACAAGAACAGAGGAAGAGGGGGGGAAGGGGGGGGGGGGGGGGGGGGGGGGGGGAAGAGGGGGGGGGAGAAAAAAAAGGGTTTGGGGTAAAAAAATAGATCTCCCCCTTTAAAAAAATTTTTTTTTTATAAAAAGAAGAAACGGGAAGAGATCAAAGACCATTTGGTGAGAGAGACCTGGATTTACAGGAGTACATTTGCAAGACACACAGGGGGTTTATTGTTTGTGATGTAATGAGATGTACTGGAATGTATATAGGGAGAGTTTTGGAAGTCGGGAGAGAACATCCAAGGTGACCTTCTCTCATGCATGAATTAAAGTGACTTGATTATCACACCGGGAAGTTCTTCAAGACTTAGACCCCAACTTGGAAGAATAGAACAAGGTCTTTACTATAATAACTGTCAAACAGCGACCGGTTAGCGCTCGGTGCATGCTACCAAGACGCCATTTTTCTGTCCATGCGTTCAGCCATCCACTCTGATTGGGTCGAACCCTGTCTGTCTCAACACTTGTCATGCCTTAAGCTAACCAACCAGCCAATCAGAAGCTACCAGAAAGAGAGAAGGAGGGAGAGCAGAGGAGTGTAGCAGGGCAGAGAGGAAGGCAGTAAAGCCGATCAAAGGAGATAGGTTTCAATGTTGCTCAAGAATAATTAGACCAACACAGAAGAGTGAAAGCTCGCTGGAGCCTCGGGCTCACTGCGTTTTGGCAGACCTCCGTTCATTTAGAAGTCGAGGGCTGGGGGAAAAGACAGAGTGGATAAACCAAGGCTGCAGATGAGGCACATTGGTGAAGCAAGAACACAACAGAGAAGAGAGGCTTATCTTAGTAACAACAACAACAACAACAACAACAACAACAACAAAAAGCCCTTATCAGTATGATTAGCAATGCTGTCATTGTTTTGACATCTTTTCAAATTATCATTCAATAAGTCTGCAGCCTATCCCAGCTCATACTGCACATGTCTCTGCGGGTTTATTTGGAAAATATGCTTTAACAAACAGGAAGGTGGGCGCCCAGTTTGCTCAGAGGCCCAGGGTTCGAATCTGACTTGTGGCCCTTTGCTGCTGTCATCCCCGCTTGCTCTACCCCTTTCCTGTGGTCTTTTGCTGTCCTGATCAAATAAAGGCAATAAAAAGGCCAAAAAAAACTTTAAAAAACAAAAACAAACGGGAAGGTGTTTGTTTTGTGCTAATGTCAATAAAAATGTAAATAGGAAATAGATGATTGGAAAAACACTCTTAAAGAAATGGGAAGTAGTGGGAACTACCACAGAAGCGTGTTTGAGTATTTTGCCAGATTTGGACCGATTTGGTCAAAGATAGAGGAAATGCACTGTGTGTGTAGTTGAGTACAAAAGTTTGAAAATGGGTCCGAGCAAAGGCAAGTAGGGTGGACATTCTACCAGAAACTTAGTTTTCCAACTTAAAATTACACATGTATATATATTTTATGTTTGCATATGTTAATGTTTATATACATATATAGCTTTATTCTATCATGCATTGTGCCTCCTTTATTGTACGTTGCCTCTGTAAAGCACTTTGTGATTTGTCTCTGGGAAAAGTGCTTTTTAAAGACATTTTACTTACTTAATTACTTACTTACTTACAAGACCCCAACAAAGTAATACAAGCTTTATATCAAACTGTAGTTGTGAGCAGAGAGCTACGTGGAGCCTCTTCAGGTCAATCTCAGAGAAATCTGTCATTTTATTCAGGTAACACCGGTCATCCGTCAATGGCGTCATATCCCCTCTGTGGATTGTAGCTGTCATACATTGACTGTTTATCCAGTCTGAAGACACATTTTTACCATCCACTGTGCTTTTTAACTCTAGATTTGAACCAGATGAAGGATCCTTTAGACGTCTGGACCTTAAGTTATCAGAGAAGCAAGGCTTGCAGACCTTCCGTGAAGTCCTTTGTCTGTCCGACAGCGTGGGAGAAGCAGTGATTGTTAAGGTGGAACTGCTTTATTCAGTGTTTTAACTGGTTTTAATCAGCGGGTCCCTTTGTTTTGGACAGGAGGAGACCTCTGTAGATCATTGGGCTTTAAGCAATGTTTTTTGTGAGGTTTAGTTAAAAAGAACTTTGATTATACATCCATAACAAGTATCTGTGTTATAAACATGCTCTGTGACGTTTTACTGTCTGATGAATTCATTTGTTTTTGACTCTTCCCCTCTGTTTCCTCTCACAGGGAGAAGATGTTCTGCAGGACCTTGCTGCTCATCATCCTGACTTTCAGTTAGCTTCCACCTTCAGTTCATTATCAGTACACAGCACTATTTGGATGTTTCTTGTGGCTAATTTCTCTCTGTCTTTCCTTTACAGTGGTATGGTCCGAGAAATTGACCACCAGAGATCAGGGCGGTTCCAAGATTATAAGTTTGGAAATACCGAACGAAACCGACCTTTCTAGAGCAAACATTAAGTGTTTTCGCCTGAAAGATGGTGAGGTTTTCTTTGTAGTGCAAAACGGTGAACGAGCGCCATCTTCAAACAAGTATAAGGGACGAGTTAACTGCACAAGAAACGGTGGCAGACTGGATATTGATCTGTCAAACTTCACAAACGATGACGAGGGAAAATACAGGTGTCATTTTTTTAAATCGTTAGGTAAGTTGACTCACTGGAACTTTATTGTTTAGGTTCATTCACTCAAGCTATTTAATTAAAGAAAAAACATGCACTAACACAGATTTCCCCCAATAGAGAATTTTGTCCTCACCCTACCAACACCCGGTCCTCTAGCTGCTGAAGGTGAGCCAACATGGTGAATATCTAACAATATGTCATACTCTGTCCATTATATTCACATAAGAATCTGATTTCTAAGAACTACTGTACCACATATCAATAATGCAACTTTGACAAGAATTGTCAATTGAGTACAGCGTTAGTTCGGACAGGCCACAAAGTCAAACTTAGCTCTCAATTCCAGCTCCCTCAGCTGATCACAGCTGAACCCATATGTTCCCTGTTTATCTGCTTGAGTTGTGACATAAACTGATTTTAATTCTCATGACGCTGAAAAAATAGACTCTGATCACAAAGATGAAATTGAAGGAGGGGGAGACTTCCAGCCTTTTGTGCTTCATGCAATGTATGTATGATAAATATTATGTTGTCACATTTTGGGATTGATGAAATGAGAAACTATACATGTACCAATATGAAACCTTAGTGTGCTGAGTCAACTCAGTTAAATTCTACTGATTAGGTTCATTTCATTAAGTTATTTAACTAAAAGGGAAAACATGTAAATGTGACTGTAACACTAACACAAATTTCCCCCATAGAAAGTAATACTGTGGATGTGCCCCTCACCACACCAACATCTGGACCAGCAGCTGCTGACGGTGAGCCAACACAGTGTAGAAATAATGTTCAAGTAAGTTTTCACATCTCTTTAAACTGATGTTGACTCCTATGACACTGAAATTAGTGCTGCCTGGAGGTGGAAACATGTAAACTTTCAAAAACTTTCAAAAAATAATTTAATCTTGAAAATTCCACCGTTTTGTGTTTCATAACTTTTCATAAAAACGGTGAATAACCCAATATGAACACACTGAAATAGTATTTGTTTTGATTCAGGGGATAAACGAAAAAAAAACGATATTTGAATAAAATTACATTATAACACCGCTATCTGGCCAACTGTGAAATTGTTGTGTGACTGCTTGCTGACTGCTGCAAAAGCATCCTGAAGAGGACGTTTACTTCTATTAATTTTTCAACAAAAATTTGTTAAATTGTTCTAATTTTCTACATTTGGTGAATTGGCGTAAAAGTTCTCACTGTGGTGGTCCACCTCTGCTGAGTTGATGTATGAGATATCAAATAGAAAATGTTTTTTTTCCAACAGGTACAACACAGCCACCAGTGGGTCCAACAAAGTATTGGATTGGAGTTGTAGTATTAGTATTAGTATTAGTAGCTGTAGTAGTTTATTTCAATAGAGACAAACTACCCAAAAGAGACCAACTACTCCACTGGTGGAGAGATCAACATGTAGAAGGTATGTTAGCTGTCCTTTTTTAATGCAACTGTTTGATGTGTGTTTGGATTTGTATGTGACAATTCTTAATTCTGTCAATAATACAGATCAAGCCCAGCCTGAAGGCACTGAGCTACAGAATCTGAATGGAGAAGTTCCCCCATCTGAAACTGGAAATGGAAGAAGCCCGACTGAAGAGAGAGATGACTCGTCCATAGCTGAGACCAAGGTCTGATGCAGCTCAAACAAGAATGTCACCTCTTTTCTCATCACATTCCCACTGCAGTGTTGGTTTTGAAGCAGTGGGCATGTGTCAGTTTTGGTGTTACATTTACTGTACTGTAAGCTGTGATCAGAAAACCAGTTCTGAGAAACCCGCTGTACACTGACACACAGCACCTAAAACAGTAACGAGCTGCTAAAGAAAGTGAAGAATCTAACCAGACACCCTCATCCAGTCCAACATTACAGAACACAATTGTTAACAAGCCTTTTTTCTTACCTCAAATTTAGCTCACTCAGTAGAGCTGCAGAGTTTCATACGTGTATGAATTAGCAGCAAAGCACACTCAGTGTGGGACTCTTCCGGTTGGTGAAGTTTCTAATAATGAAGTTTCTCCTTGCCAGTGTAGTTGTTGTAGTAGGTGGTCATGGTGGGAATTCTAAATTTGCACTATATGAAAAGGCTCCTGAAATAATATCTGACTATGGTTTGGTCCTACATAAATAAAACTGAATTTAATTAATTCATTTTCTAATTATGCACATCTGCCTTAAAGGACCAGTATGTAAGATTTAGTGGCATCTAGCACTGTAGTTGCAGATTGCAACTCACTCGCTTCATCCTCCGTTTAAAAAGTGTTGAAACTACGGTGGCTGTGAAAAACACAAACGGCCCTATCAAGTGTCAGTGTTTAGTTTGTCCGTTCTGGGCTACTGTAGAAGCGTTGTGGTTCAACATGTAATTCTAATGGAACAAGAACATCCTGTGGATATTATAATCCATTTGTGCCATTAGATCCTCTTGAATGTTACACACTGAGCCTTTTAGCAATGTTTACACTATTTTTGAATATGAAGTTTTTAATAGGAAGCCTGTGATGCTCCAAAGTATAATGTGAAAACATTATTGACTATTTTTATAAAAGTTCAATAAGAAGAAGGATGAGTTCTCTTTTTTCTTCATTTAGTAATTTTTAATTGGATGATTAGATTAAATAAAATGTGTATATTTTTACAATCTTCAATAATTGTCACTCGTCATTTATGTTGTTTGAATTGATGTATTGACTGATTTTTAAAGCCTTATATTCTTGTTTATCAAGTTCAATATTTACATTTAGAATTAGAATTAGAATTTATCACGGTTTGACTGCGTAACACATACATATCTTGTATATTCTTGCTGTAAAATTTTAAAAGCAGCTGATGCAGTGTAATACTGTATTAATATGCTGTTTTTATGTCTGAGCTACATCCAATGCCTGCCTCCCAGGACACGTAAAATGGGAATTTCCAAATGCTTTTTTGTGGACTAATCAAAATGCATGGGTGAGAACAACATTGTCATAAAGCTAGGGGCACAGAGCTGGATCATATGGAGCAGCAGGGAGTCATCTTAGATGTGGAGGAGCCCACTGAGTGGTGTGCACCGATGGTTGTGGCACCTAAACACACAAGCAAGGTGAGAATATGCACCGACCTCACTGAGCTGACTGAATCAGTGATGAGAGAGAAGCATCCCCTCCCCACAGACAAAACATAGGACAGCTTGCTGGAGCCAAAGTGTATTTTCAAAGCTAGGATTTTCGCAGATTTCACTCTCCAAGGAGTCTTCTCTGCTGAGCAACCCTCATAACTCCATTAGGGCTCAACTGGGGAGCCATTCAAGATGAGAGGCTGCAGAGGGTGCTGTGTCACAAGTGTGATTACTCTCAGAAAATAAGGTGAGTGCTGTGAAAGCCATGTCTGAGCCCAGTAATGTCAGCAAGGTAAGACTCTTTCTGGGGATGAAAAATCAGAAGAATTTCCTGGCTGATAAAACACGTCTGCTGAAAAACGAACATGCCGTCCTGGGGGTCACGATAGCAGCATCAAAGAGGATCTGACGTTCTGACAAATGCGGAAATGCTTGTACCAGCTCACACTGAGAAGTGCTGGCCTCAGCATGGGCTTGTGAGAGATTTTCTGAGTTTCCAACCACAAGCTCTTGGTTCCTTTTCTCTGCTTGAGCCTAGATGAACTCTCACCTCATGTACACCGTCTACACATGCGCCTAATGAGGTTCTCCTTCACCACTATATTACACGGCTGGCAAAGACATTGCAACTGCAGTTGTGCTGTCCTGAACTCCTGTCAAGGTTTCACACCCAAAGCCAAAGCAATTCCTAATCCACTTCAATATCAATATAAAATGAAAATAAAGGGCCCCTGCCACTCTAACATCCTCTGCACGTCCCCGCTCATCAAGATAAATTGTTTGGTAAAAGTCAGGTGGCAAATACATTTTTTCATTTATATCGAAGCTGGAGGGTTGGACAATAAGCAGGTCAAATTTCCGACAGTATATAAAACAATGTATACTGGCTTTAAAGAGTTTGGTGGATGTTATTACTGCCTCGTAGAATCTGCTGGTGAGACTGAAAGTGTATTTTTTTTTTTGTCTTTAAGGGTTTTAAGCAGTGAAAAAAAAAACAACTCAGTGGTAATAGGCGGTATGTTTCAAACTCCTCCTCAGTTGGTGTCAAGAGTTAAATAGGTGCATACTTCCTCCATTTCAAAGAACTGCGTCGATCAATTTTCACCTTGTTTCATCTCAAAAGTAAGTTCAAATTTAAAAAAATATATAAATTTAGTTTGCTAACATGTCTTGTGTTTTATTGTGTTTATCAGCAGTGGTATTTGCAAATCTACATTAATCTACATCTAATTAAATATTGACATCAACACAGAGTTGGATATCGGTGTTTTTTAAAGTAAGAATTTCATTATAGTATAAAAAAGCTGATTATTCCTTCAGTGTGACCGTTTATGTGAATGGATGGTAATAAATAATTATGGTGTGATAGCTAAACCTAAACCTAAAATATATATATAAAGTTACTCCAGTGAGTTGTGTATCTTATCTTGTCCTTTTTCTTGCTTTTTCAAGAATTGTGAAAAGAACAGTACAATGGAAGTCTATGAAATTTTACAATATTTTACGAAATTTAAAATAGTTTACTAACTCTCGTTTCTGTGGAAGTAGCATTTCCTATTTTTCACCCTTGCTCTCAGATTAAAACATGCCAGCAGTAACATGTCACATGCTAGTCATGAGGCATTAACATGTAATGAGCTCACTGTCTGATGAAAGATTTAATACTGTTGCATGAAAGAAACTGTCATTGGTAGAATAACTGGTAGAGACATTACACCAAGATGTGACTTTTTAACTTATATCTTTTAATAGTCAGCAAACTTTACAATCATACATTTGGGATCAAAGTGACCTGATCTGTTCTGTGTTAATGAAATCTAAATCTTCTTGTTCCAATCAAACTCTTAGGGTGAAGATGCTCCGCTGGGCTGTGTTGATCACCAGTGTCTGCGGTTAGTTTCATTTTACATTTTTTAACTACATTTCTCTCTTTGTGGGGATCAGATTAAACGTAATGTTCTTTATTACACGTATATTTGTACAGAGTGTCTCTTGTGTCTCTCTCTTTCCCCTTTTGATCATTCCTTGCGATTGTTTATCTTCATCTCTCTCCTCTACAGGGGTGGTCGATGCGAGGCGGGCTTCAACCTTCTATCACGAAACAAAGAATAATAACATCACAATTACATGGGACAGTCAGATCAGAACAAATATGTCTCGCACCAACCTGATTTGTGTTTTCCAGTCAGTGGTTAATAAGGTTATATTCCGTATCCGAAACGGTGTCGAGGTCCCAGAATCTCTGCATGAACAGTTTGTAAGACGGGTGCAATGTGACAAAGACGCCCTCAGAGAAGGTCAGATCAAACTAAATCTGTCCACAGTCACCACTGATGACGCTGGAAATTATTGGTGTAAACTAACCACAGCTTTTGGCAAGACCATGGCAAACGGTAAACTGACAGTAGAAATTGTATTGTTCTTTGATTAAAAGGTAAAAACAGCGATGACTTATTTACTATTGAAATACTAATAGAAATTTCCCCCACAGAAACATTTGTTTTGAATATAACCACCGTGAAGACCAGACCGGAAACTCATAAAGGTAGGTAAAGGCTGAGACCTCCACTCACACAGGTGAACTGTTGCCATGGTTACCCATTTAAAAGTAATACATGTGGTGCCAGAATGAGTTTCAAAGTGGGCGGATGTTCAGCTTGAAGATGATGTAACGCGCTAATGAACTGTTTCATGTCAACTACCTTTTGGTCTCAGCATACAGTTTCTCCATCTATCCTCTGAATGCCCTCGGACTCTAGTTTGTGGTTTTACTGTTTCATGAAGAATGGTGTAAGATTTCCTATTTATTTTCATTTCTTAAGGAAAACTAAGTGTGGGATTCTTGTGTGACTTGTTGTGATTACCCTAGAGGTCACCAGTCACGCCAAGTTTCAAAAAATGGTCTAAATGAAATGGCTACTGTGTCCCCATGTTTTTAAAGTATGCTAAAAAAGATAGATTTTGGGTTATGGTGTTTCATGCGTATCTAACAATGCAGAAATAATGTATCCAGTCCAGTCATTAGTTATAATAAAAACAAAATGTATTTCTGTAGCATGTCAGCTATGAAAATATATCACGCTAACTACTGTAACATATCAAATATGCAATAAGTTAATACAATTAAATTCTATTCTAATAAAACTAAATATGAATACACTGTGAAATAGTATTTGTTTTTATTCGGTGGATAAATGGAAAAATTGTTTGTTTTTAAGTCAGGCAGCTCAGCAGCGTCTGTGACTGCTTGCTGACTGCTGCAAAAACATCCTGATGAGGATGCATTTTATTTATTGTTGCGCATTGCCATATTTATTTATAATACAGAATATTGTTCAGTTGTTCTAATTTTCTACATTTGGTGAATTGGTGTAAAAGTTCTTGCTGTGGTGGTCCACCTCTGCTGAGTTGATGTATGAGATATCATATAGAAAATGTGTTTCTTCCAACAGGTACAACACAGCCACCAGTGGGTCAAACATGGTATTTGATTGGAGTTCCGGTAGTTGTACTATTAGGATTATTAGGATTAGTAGTAGCAAGACTAGTTTATGTAAAAAAAAACAATCAACTCTGCTGGAGAAATCGACATGTAGAAGGTATGTTAGCTGTCCATTTTTTAATGTAACTGTTTTATGTGTGTTTGGATTTGTATGTGACAATTCTTAATTTTGTCAATAATAGAAGTCGAGCCCAGCCGGGGAATAATTATGATGTCCATAATTGAAATAGAGACGTCTGAATCTGAAACTGGAAATGGAAGAAGAAGTCTGATTGAAGAGAGATGACTCGTCTTTGCCCACAGCTCAGGACAAGGTCTGATGCTGCTCAAAGAAGAACCTCACCTCTCCTCTCTACTTGTACAGTTTGATGAGGCTGTGATTATCGTAGAGGTCACAATAATTCATCAAGTTTAAAGAAATGATCTCAATGAAATGACTCCTATGGGGACAAACATCATCACAAATCCACAAGAGTCCCAATTTCTGCAGTTCCAATACTGTTGCAGCGTTACAGTATGCAGAAATATTCCAATAGGCAAAAATAACACATTTACACTGCATGCAAAAACAGCATTTTCAATTCAATTCATTTTATTTGTATAGCGCCAATTCATAACAGAAGTTATCTCAGGACCTTTTCAAATAGAGCAGGTCTAGACCGAACTCCTTATAACATTAATTACAGAGACCCAACAGTACCACCATGAGCAAGCACTTGGCGACAGGGGTAAGGAAAAACTGCCTTTTTAAGAGCATTGAATTAGCATAAAGTGGAAATGTTTGTAAAAGTGGGGCTTGTGTTTGTATTTTTTGTATTAACTACATGTTTTTGTTATTTCTGCTTTTGCCATTATTTCTGACAATGTGTAGCACTTTATAATATGGTTTGTCATTCTAATTTTGACAGTTTGGACCCATTCATTATATTATAATATATTTATTAAACCTGTAGAAATTGGACTTTACTTCCATGTGCTTATGTTCTTACTGCTCTGTAAGCTTTGTTTGCCTGCTTGAAGCTTCTACTCCTCGAGTCCTTTTCTTGAAATATGCCTTCAGATTTTTCAAAACTATCTTCGAACAATACCATCGTGCTGACATTTGCATCACAACCAGCAGACTCAGTCAGCACTGCATTATGTTTCTCTACTGGAGGGTATTTTATCATGTTTTAACTATCATAGGGGCATCCAAGTTGGACAAATCAAGGTTTTGCTACTAAAGGATAACTTTTAGTATGTTTATGTTCTGTTTTACCTCTTCAACGCTGCATTTCAGAGGGAAATAATATTCTTTTTACTCAACTAATATTATTTGATGGCTGTCGTTCCTATTATTATTAATATAATATTATAGCTATTATAATTCCAAATGAACAGTGAGTGGATTAATTCTCTCAATTTCCAATTATCATCATAAAATTGCCTCATGTTATTCTGAGCTGCAGTGTTGGAATAAGAGAGTAAAAGCATCAACGCTGTCAGAATGTGCAATTAAAACTATCTTTTATCATCATTATGTAGTTATTTTATATATATACTATTATTTATATATATATATATATATATGTATATCTTACAAAATAGTCTTAAGAGATCATTATTTATTCTGTGCCTTTAAAGTTTAAATGAGTTGCACACAATGTCAAACAGCGTTGGGAAAGGAAAGGTGAAAACATGCCCTGACACACACAGAAACACTGATCTATGTACTTCTTGTGTTGCTGAATTTTGGACCTTTTTGTTCTCTTCACCATGTCGTGTGAAAGTTGGTGATCTTTGAGCGAGAGACCGGTCCAGACAGGTCACAGCAGACAGAATATGAAGAATAACTGCCAGTACAGTAGAAACGCTAACACATATTCAAAGAGTCAGTGTGGCTCATCGGCCTGTATAGCCTTTAATATAATAACCATACTGTGATGTTATGAGTACACTAGGTTAAGGACTCCATTACCCAGCATGCCACAGTAGTAAGGAGCATGTGCAGGAGCCCAGTCTGCCGCATGTGGTATGTAGCCATGCGGGTAGCACTGAACTGTTGTTATGTGCAAGTTGTCAAGTAAATATGAAAAACCAGCTATCAAGTTCAAGCAAAACAACACACATACCACCACCATAAGTGATATACATCACAACAGGACCAATAAAGAGGCCATAAGAAGGAGATTAAACAATAAAAAGGAACAATTGTAACAACAATATAAAAATATTCTTTAAAAAAATGAAAAACAATGTTACAAATGATGTTAAAAAACACATATCAGTTACAGTATCATAGCTTTATACCTTTTGTTAGGTATACCTTTATACATATGTATGTAATGATACATATTGAGTAATCCAACCTGATGCCTGTGGGAAGTGTTTGGGAGCCATCAGTACGTCCTACCTCCGCTGACTGAGACCCTTAACCTGTCAAACACAACTCTTTTTTGCACAATAATTCAGAAACATTGCAGATGTACAGATATATACAGGTTTACCTTATTCTACTTTTGTATATATATTTTATTTTATTTTATTTTATATTATGCTAAGATGTGTTTCAACCGATTTCTCGCACATGAACTAAGAAGTGCTTGAGAAGTGGCCCCCAAAAATACTTTGAATTTATATATATAAATAAATATATAAATATATAAATTATCTATCTTTCCTTGAAATGATTTGCAACATTGAAATGGAAAATATATAGCTAATATACAGCTGTGCCAGCTGACAGTCAATGTATGTTTAAGGGACTGGAGGAAGGTGGGCATGTTCAATCAGCAGCTCAGTAGCAAGATGAAACATGAACTGAGAGTAGTAGCATTGTGAACAGAATTCATACAGCATACATACATAGTTGTATGTGTATGTATGTGCATATTTAAACAAGCTGCCCTCACCTTGGACTACCTAATCTTTATCAGTAAGAGTCCTATTCAGGTTTGCATTTGATCTTCCCTGTCATGTGTCTTTTCTTCAGATATGGGCGTTGCTTGGTACAGTATAAATAAAGTAAAGACAGAAAGTAAAAGGAAAGGTTACCTCCTTGTTCAGGTTCAGGTTTGGATACAACTGTAAGTACAATTTTAGTTTACCCAAAAAATATTTTTTTATCAATTGTTGGTATTATTTGTGTAACGTCAATAAGAGTTTCGTACTGATTGTAGACTTTGTGCGACTGTTAGCATAGCTGCTAGCAGGGCTGAACTGTTTTGTTAATGAGGCCTAACATTTGACGAATGTAGTTTTGGCATTAAAAGCAGTTTTTGCCTTCAACCAGAAAGATAAGGAAGGAGAGCAGAGGAGCGTAGAGATAAAAAGCAGTGAAGTCGATCAGCTGAGTTTCAGACCTCCGTTCATTTAAAAGTCGAGGGCTGGGGGACGGTGGAACCAGCACCCAAAGACGGAGAGAGTGGGTAAATCAAGGGTGCAGATAAGGGCACATTGGTAAATAAAGAACCTCAGTGGTAATAGGCGGTATGTTTCAAACTCCTTCTGTTTGGTGTCATGAGTATAAATAGATGCATACTTCCTCCATTTCTGAGAACTGCGTTGATCAATTTTCACCTTGTTTCGTCTCAAAAGTAAGTAAAAACAAATTCCTTTTAGTTTGCTTAGAGTCTTGTGTTTTATTGTGTTTATCAGCAGTGGTATTTGCAATGTAAATATAATCTACATATTAAATATTGACATTCTATGATCAACACAGAGTTGGATATCGGTGTTTTTTCAAGTAAGAATTTCATTATAGTATAAAAAAGCTGATTATTCCTTCAGTGTGACCGTTTAATGTGAATGGATGGTAACAATTAATTTAATACCTAAAAATATATATATAGTTACTCCAGTGAGTTGTGTATCTTATCTTGTCCTTTTTCTTGCTTTTTCAAGAATTGTGAAAAGAACAGTACAATGGAAGTCTATGAAATTTTACAATATGCAGAATTGAAATTTAAAATAGTTCACTAACTCTCGTTTCCTATTTTTCTCCCTTGCTTTCAGATTAAAACATGTCAGCGGTAACATGTCACATACATGTCATGTGGCATTAACAAAAAGTCTAATGAGCTCACTGTCTGATGAAAGATTTAATACTGTTGCATGAAAGAAACTGTCATTGGTAGAATAACTGGTAGAGACATTACACCAAGATGTGACTTTTTAACTTATATCTTTTAATAGTCAGCAAACTTTACAATCATACATTTGGGATCAAAGTGACCTGATCTGTTCTGTGCTAATGAAATCTAAATCTTCTTGTTCCAATCAAACTCTTAGGGTGAAGATGCTCCGCTGGGCTGTGTTGATCACCAGTGTCTGCGGTTAGTTTCATTTTACATTTTTTAACTACATTTCTCTCTTTGTGGGGATCAGATCAAACGTAATGTTCTTTATTACACGTATATTTGTACAGAGTGTCTCTTGTGTCTCTCTCTTTCCCCTTTTGATCATTCCTTGTGATTGTTTATCTTCATCTCTCTCCTCTACAGTGGTGGTCGATGCGAGGCGGGCTTCAACCTTCTATCACGCAGCAAAGAACGATAATGTCACAATTACATGGGACAGTCAGATCAGAACAAATATGTCTCGCACCAACCTGATTTGTGTTTTCCAGTCAGTGGTTAATAAGGTTATATTCCGTATCCGAAACGGTGTCGAGGTCCCAGAATCTCTGCATGAACAGTTTGTAGGACGGGTGCAATGTGACAAAGACGCCCTCAGAGAAGGTCAGATCAAACTTAATCTGTCCACAGTCACCACTGATGACGCTGGAAATTACTGGTGTAAACTAACCACAGCTTTTGGCAAGACCATGGCAAAAGGTAAACTGACAGTAGAAATTGTATTGTTCTTTGATTAAAAGGTAAAAACAGCGATGAATTATTTACTATTGAAATACTAATAGAAATTTCCCCCACAGAAACATTTGTTTTGAATATAACCACCGTGAAGACCAGACCGGAAATTCATAAAGGTAGGTAAAGGCTGAGACCTCCACTCACACAGGTGAACTGTTGCCAGGGTTACCCATTTAAAAGTAATACATGTAGTGCCAGAATGAGTTTCAAAGTGGGCGGACGTTCAGCTTGAAGATGATGTAACACGCTAATGAACTGTTTCATGTCAACTACCTTTTGGTCTCAGCATACAGTTTCTCCATCTATCCTCTGAATGCCCTCGGACTCTAGTTTGTGGTTTTACTGTTTCATGAAGAATGGTGTAAGATTTCCTATTTATTTTCATTTCTTAAGGAAAACAAAGTGTGGGATTCTTGTGTGACTTGTTGTGATTGCCCTAGAGGTCACCAGTCACGCTAAGTTTCAAAAAATGGTCTAAATGAAATGGCTACTGTGTCCCCATGTTTTTAAAGTACGCCAAAATAGATCGATTTCTGGTTATGGTGTTTCATGCGTCATGTCATGTTTTTTGCAAACCATCACATGACCACTTTCTGTCATTTCTTGCTCTTGTTTCGTCACAAACAGAAAGAAAGCAGCAAAGTTTCATAAGGCTGCATCTGCCCAGCACTTTATTGCAGGTTACTAGTTGCAACATCCTATGAGAAGACGACATTACTTTACATTACAGTAGCTCAGGAGAGTCGGTGATATGTTGTGAATATATCACTGACTAAAGATGTCATAGCTGTTATATACATGCTACAATTAAGAACCAATCAGATCCCATAATCTGAGCGATCTGTTTTATAATTGTATATATTTTTTATCAAGAGAGTAAACAGCAGTATTTTTGTCATTTAGATAATGCGGCTGATACAAACTCGTGTGCATTATTTTCATGCAGGTGCAAAACACCTACGAAGAGGTCCAAAGCTGGGATCCAGAGATGGACGCGGTTGGGAAGTTGCAATTTTCTCATTCTTACTTCCTATATTTATTGTAGCTGTAGCCTATCCAAGGTATTTCTACTTTACCTTTACATCCGTTTTAATGGAAAATCTGTGTGTACTTTAATTTGTATGTGTAAATCCTTAATCTGCACTCATAGTTGCCTCATGTGAATCATACAGATGGAGATGGTGGAACTTGAATGAAGGTCAAGAGAAGAAGTAAGAGAAGCAGATTTGACTTGAGCTTATTCAGCTAAACAAGTGACACCCCCGATCCCAAACTGCCACAGATGTGAATGGACATTTTGCTGCACGGCTGACTTCATTGGATACAATCTGGGTCCAGACTGCAAGAATGAAGCAACGTTGTTTTGTTTTCTTTTGTTTTTTAAATATTTTATTTTACTTTTGTTGTGACAGGAAAGAGGGGAGAGAGAGGAGGGAGAGAGGGGATGACACACAGCACAAGTCAGAGGTCGAACCTATGACTGCTGCAATAAGGACTCAGCCTTAGTTATAGTCTTATAATGAAAAATAAAGTTAGACCAGTTTTGCCAAAATGAGTTTCGAACCAGGTGGACACTAGAGAACTTTTTCATGTCAACTACTTTCTACCTCGGTGTAGCCTACAGTCTCTCCACTGAAATATGGTAGAAATGCCATCCACCCTTTTGCCTCGGCCTGTAGTTTGTGGCTGTACAATTTGATGAGGCTGTATTATCATTATCATAGACGTCACATTAGGTCATCAAGTTTAAAGAAATGATATCAATGAAATGACTTCTATGGGGACAAACATCATCACACATGAATACAGTTTGGCTCATTGAATCCAACAGAGTCCCAATTTCTGCAGTTCCGATACTGTTTCAGTGTTACAGTATGCAGAAATATTCCAATAGGCAAAAATAACACATTTACACTGCATGCAAAAACAGCATTTTCAATTCAATTCATTTTATTTGTATAGCGCCAATTCATAACAGAAGTTATCTCAGGACACTTTTCAAATAGAGCAGGTCTAGACCGAACTCCTTATAACATTAATTACAGAGACCCAACAGTACCACCATGAGCAAGCACTTGGCGACAGGGGTAAGGAAAAACTGCCTTTTTAAGAGCATTGAATTAGCATAAAGTGGAAATGTTTGTAAAGGTGGGGCTTGTGTATGAAGTTTGTATTTTTGTATGAACTACATGTTTTTGTTATTTCTGCTTTTGAATTATTTCTGACAGTGTGTAGCACTTTATGAATATGGTTTGTCATTATAATTATGTTTGTTTATACCCTTTCATTATATTATATTATATTTATTAAACCTGTAGAAGTTGGACTTTGCTTCCATGTGCTTATGTTCTTACTGCTCTGTAAGCTTTGTTTGCCTGCATGAAGCTTCCACTGCTCTAGCTGAGTCCTTTTCTTAAAGGATGGCTTCACATTTTTCATTATCTATCTTCAAACAATACCATCGTGCCGACATGTGCATCACAACCAGCAGACTCAGTCAGCACTGCATTATGTTTCTCTACTGGAGGGTATTTTATCATGTTTTAACTATCATAGGGGCATCCAAGTTGGACAAATCAAGGTTTTGCTACTAAAGGATAACTTTTAGTATCTTCATGTTCTGTTTTACCTCTTCAACGCTACATTTCAGAGGGAAATAATATTCTTTTTACTCAACTAATATTATTTGATGGCTGTCGTTCCTATTATTATTGTTATAATATTTTAGCTATTTTAATTCCAAAAGAAAAAGAGGGGGATTAATTTTTTTATTTTTAATTATCATCATAAAGTTGCCTCATGTTATTCTGAGCTGCAGTGTTGGAATAAGAGAGTAAAAGCATCAACGCTGTCAGAATGTGCAATTAAAAACCATCTTTTATCATCATTATGTAGTTATTTTATATATATATATTTTTATATATATATATATATATATATATATATATATATATATATATATATAATTATATATTATTATATATTATATTATATATTCTGTGTCTTTAAAGTTAAAAGTGAGTTGCACACAATGTCAAACAGCGTTGGGAAAGGAAAGGTGAAAACATGCCCTGACACACACAGAAACACTGATCTATGTATTGGTTGCTGAATTTTGGACCTTTTTGTTCTCTTCACCATGGCGTGTGAAAGTTGGTGATCTTTGAGCGAGAGACCGGTCCAGACAGGTCACAGCAGACAGAATATGAAGAATAACTGCCAGTACAGTAGAAACGCTAACACATATTCAAAGAGTCAGTGTGGCTCATCGGCCTGTATAGCCTTTAATATAATAACCATACTGTGATGTTATGAGTACACTAGGTTAAGGACTCCATTACCCAGCATGCCACAGTAGTAAGGAGCATGTGCAGGAGCCCCGTCTGCCACATGTGGTATGTAGCCATGCGGGTAGCACTGAACTGTTGTTATGTGCAAGTTGTCAAGTAAATATGAAAAACAAACTATCAAGTTCAAGCAAGACAACACACATACCACCACCATAAGTGATACACATCACAACAGGACCAATAAAGAGGCCATAAGAAGGAGATTAAACAATAAAAAGGAACAATTGTAACAACAATATAAAAATATTCTTTAAAAAAATTAAAAACAATCTTACAAATGATGTTAAAAAACACATATCAGTCACAGTATCATAGCTTTATACCTTTTGTTAGGTATACCTTTATACATATGTATGTAATGATACATATTGAGTAATCCAACCTGATGCCTGTGGGAAATGTTTGGGAGCCATCAGTACGTCCTACCTCCGCTGACTGAGACCCTTAACCTGTCAAACACAACTCTTTTTTTGCACAATAATTCAGAAACATTGCAGATGTACAGATATATACAGGTTTACGTTATTCTACTTTTTTATATATATTTTATTTTATTTTATTTTATATTATGCTAAGATGTGTTTCAACCGATTTCTCGCACATGAACTAAGAAGTGCTTGAGACGTGGTCCCCAAAAATACTTTGAATATATATATATTATCTATCTTTCCTTGAAATGATTTGCAACATTGAAATGGAAAATATATAGCTAATATACAGCTGTGCCAGCTGACAGTCAATGTATGTTTAAAGGGACTGGAGGAAGGTGGGCATGTTCAATCAGCAGCTCAGTAGCAAGATGAAACATGAACTGAGAGTAGTAGCATTGTGAACAGAATTCATACAGCATACATACATAGTTGTATGTGTATGTATGTGCATGTTTAAACAAGCTGCCCTCACCTTGGATTACCTAATCTTTATCAATAGGAGTCCTATTCAGGTTTTCCAGTTTTTGCTCTTCCTTGTCATGTGTCTTTTCGTCAGATATGGGCGTTGCTTGGTACAGTATAAATATGTAAAGACAGAAAGTAAAAAGAAAGGTTACCTCCTTGTTCAGGTTTGGATACAACTGTAAGTACAATTTTAGTTTACCCAAAAAAATTTTTTTTATCAATTGTTGGTATTATTTGTGTAACGTCAATAAGAGTTTCGTACTGATTGTAGACTTTGCGCCCGAATTTAGGCTTAGACTTCCTCTTCGAGTCATTCACTTCAGCCTAAGCTGTACGTTCTGTTTGGTGCAAATCAGCAAATGACAGCATGCTGAACTATTATAGTGAAGAAGTTAACATTAAACCTGCTAAACATCAGCACGTTAGTATTGTAAAGCTGTTAGGATTGTGAAACTGAGTATGTCAGTGTTGCGAGACTGCTCAGAGCACAGAGGTTCTAGCAGGGATGCATACATACAATGTAGACTTGGCATTAAAAGCCAAAAAACTACATTCCTCATCTCATCATCAGCCAACCAGCCAATCAAAGACCAAGTAGGGCCCGTCGTTGTGGAATGCAGTTTTTGCTGGAGAGCAGAGGAGCGTAGAGAGAAAAGCAGTAAAGTCAATCAGCTGAGTTTCAGTGTCGCTCAAGAATCATTGAACCCAACATAAAAAAGTGACAGTACGCTGGAGCCTCGGGCCTCCTCGCTGTGTTTTGGCAGACCTCCGTTCATTCAGAAGTCGAGGGCTGGAGGATTGTGGAACAAGGACAGGAAAATGTAGAACTAAGTAAAAAGATAGAGAGAGTGGATAAATCAAGGGTGCAGATAAGGGCACATTGGTGAAGCAAGGCAGAGAAAGAGGGGGGTGTTGTCATTGAACTTATTTTAATAACAACAACAACAACAACAAAAGTCCTTATCGGTACAACTAGCAATGCTGTCATTGTTCTGACATCTTTTTAAGTTATCATTTAAAAAGGCTGCAGCCTATCCTAGTACATACTGCACATGTCTCTGCAGGTTTATTTGAAGTCCCCCTCCTAAAAAAAAAGTTGTTCTTCTTGTTCCTACAGTTGGATGTTTGATCATCCCTGTGCAGAATGAGGTACGTGCAGAGTTTGACACCAGAAGGACGTTTTCACATTCATGCCGCTGAAATTGGATAGTTTCTGTATTTTCTGTGCTCCTTAGAAATCTGATCTTAAGGGGCGGAGCCTACGAGCATGATTTGTGACATCACCAATAGTTTGTAAGTCAATCCTGTTCCATGTCATAGATTTAAAAAGACTTTGGTATCAACAGAGAGCAATAAGTTATGGGTACGACTGGCTGAGGAGACCCTGAGACATCCTCAGTCACCCTGCCGGAGGAGATGGAGGAAGCTGTTGAAGTAAAAGGACTTTTGGGATGTTTACGGTTCAGAACTAGTGTTTTTGGTAAAGGCTTCTAGATTCTCCCATATTTAAAGAAAATAATCAATGATTAGCCACACAAATAGCTCCATACGTTTTCACATGACTCTTCATCTCTGTTTCCTCTCACAGGTGATGAGTTGGAGAATCCTGATCATAATCTTACATTCCTGTGCCTCTGGTTAGTTTACAATTCCAGATTATGATCTTAATTTGAAGCCACCATGAATGTTTCTTGGTATGTTGTTTGCTAAAAATACATTGCATTTACTTAGAGCATGCTACAAAAGAAAATAGATGCCAAAGACTCTGGACAATAATACTTTTATACATCTGTGTGCAGTTGGCATGTGGAAAGAGCTACTTATTTGTTGTTTGTGTGTCAAGAAAACAAAACAAAAAAAAGGACATATAGTTTTGAATTAAATGCTTTAGCAAAAGCACGTACGACATTGTTTTCTCCCTCTCTTTCCTTTACAGTGGCATCTTTTATGAAAGTGACCACCGATCTAAACAACGGTCTCATGGAAATAATGGTGGACATTGGCAACATATCCGACAAGTCCGAACCCAAATGTGATTGCATTTTCCATTCCGATACCAACAAGGTTCTTCTGAGCACACGTTTCAGTGACCAAGAAGATCAGCAGTTTGAGGGGCGAGTTACTTATAACATAAGCGAAGACATAATGAAGATTATGCTGTCAGATTTCCGTAATGATGATGTGGGAAACTACACATGCAAATATTTTGATAAAAGAGATGAAATCCTAGACTCTGGTAAGTTGTCTTGAAATTTTCTGATTAGCTTCATTTCATTAAATTCTTTAATTCAAAGGAAACACGTAAATGTTAACACACAGATTTCCCCCATAGGATGTTTTACCTTGGAGTGGCCCCTCCCCACACCAACATCTGGACCTGCAGCTGCTGAAGGTGAGCCAACCTGGTGAATATCTAACAATGTAGAAATATCCAGTCCAGTTATTAGTCCAGTTTGTTATAATAAAAACAAAATGTATTTCTGTAGCGTGTAATCTAAGAAAATGTATCACGTTAAGTACTGTACCATATCAACAATGCAACTTTGACACTGAAATTAGTGCTGCCTGGAGCTGGACATGTGTACAGTTTCAATAAGGACAAATTTAAATAAGTTAATTCAATTTAATTCCACACGTTTGTGTTTCATAACTTTTCATAAAAAGGCTGGATAGCTAAATATGAATACACTGTGAAATAGTATTTATTTTTATTCAGTGGATAAAAAATAGTTTGTTTTTAAGTCAGGCAGCTCAGCACCCTCTGTGACTGCTTGCTGACTGCTGCAAAAACACCTGATGAGGATTTTATTTATTGTTTTGCATTGCCATATTTGGAATTTGGTTCAATTGTTCTAATTTTCTACATTTGGTGAATTGGTGTAAAAGTTCTTGCTGTGGTGGTCCACCTCTGCTGAGTTGATGTATGAGATATAAAATGTGTTTCTTCCAACAGGTACAACACAGCCACCAGTGGGCCCAAATGGATATCTAACATCTATAGCAGTAGTAGTTGCAATAGCGTTAGGGGTAGTAGGAGTACCAGTTGTTGTAGTAGTAGTAGTAGTAGTAGTAAACAAAACAAATCAACAATGAAAAAAGGTATGTTCGCTGTCCATTTTTGAATGCAACTGTTTTATGTGTGTTTGGATTTGTATGTGACAATTCTTAATTCTGTCAATAATACAGATCAAGTCCAGACTGATGGTACTGAGCTGTACCAATCTAGACTCGTCTGCTCCACAACTCAGTACACGGACTGATGCTGCTCAAAGAAGAATCTCACCTCTCTTCTCATCGCATTCCCACTGCAGTGTTGGCTTTGAAGTGGCTGGCAGCTGGACCTCTGTTTTCAGAAAACCAGTTTTGAGTAACCCAATGTACACTGCCTACATAACACATGACAGACCATTATAGTCAGTGGCTAGCTGCTGAAGAAAGTCAAGAATCTAATGAGACGCACTCATGCCATCCTAGATGTAAGTACACCCTCTCAATTTAGCAGATTGCAACTCACTCGCTTCACCCTCCCTTTAAAAAGGGTGAGGGAGAAACTACGGTGGCCGTGAGAAACCTCAATATAAAGCCAGCGTTTGTGTCTGTTTTCTGTGCCGTCTGTAGTTAAAAAATTTTGCATTCTAAGGAAATGACAACACAACAATTCCTGTATTCAGGTGATTATACTCTAACGAAAACATACCTATGAATATTATATCGCATTTGTGCCATTAGATCCTCCTAAATGTTACACACTGGACTTTTTAGCAATGTTTGCATTTTTCAATGAAGTTTTAATGGGAAGCTTGTGATGCTCCCCAATGTAACTCTGTATGTCAGTATACGTTCTAATGTGAAAACAGAATATTTGCTTTTTTTATATTAATAGTCAATAATGTGTGTGTAACATTTTTAAATGTTACTGTGGCTTTGTTGACCAGTACTTGAATGTGTGGGATCACCTCACTGGTATGAAGTTTTTACATTTGTATTCAGTTTGTTAATACTGTTAATACCTCAGATATTATTGGCTGATGGAATATTTCCTGCAGTTAAAGAACAAATTACAACGGTTAACAGATTGTTTGTTCAGACATGCAATCTAGAAGGAACATAAAGTGAACTCCCACTTTTGCAATAAATAAAATGTGTATATTTTTACAATCTCGAATAATTGTCACTTGTCATTAATGTCGTTTGAATTGATGTATTGATTGATTTTTAAAGCTTTCTATTGTTGTTTATCCGGTTCATTAAATATATTTATAAAAAGCAGTTCTCACTGTTTGACTGTGTAACCATTTTAGAATAAGACCCCGAAATATTAGACTTTTAAAATGTACATATTCAGCTATATGTTGTAAAGTATTACTGAAGGTACAAAAGCAACAAACTGGACTTTTTTTTTTTTGTTTTACTTTTTTAACTGAATACTGAACCACAAAATCAGTAAGTTACATATTTTTATCTCACGGTACAAAATGTTTCCTACAAAAAGCAAAATGACAGCAGTGAAAAATATTTTTTATTTATTTCTCTTTCATTATTTTCTACAAAAAATCTATTCATAAAAAAAGTGTCAGTGAAAACAAATACTGAAAATCATGCAAATGTCCTAAAAGCATTTCAGTGTCTAGTATAATACAAAGAAAAAAATAATTCTGATTTAAAATGTATATTTTTTTACAGAATTTGAAGACTACTGAACTCGCTCGCCCATCTTCTATACTAGATAACATATTTACAGTTACTGTGGCTCTATAATTGTGCAGTTAAAACATTATTTTGTCAGACCACAGACATACAGATCAATTTAATATCTTGCTTGCAAAATATTTTTGTAGTTTGAGAAACAGTGCTGATAATATAGCTCCATCAAAAGTTGCAGGCTGCTCATTCAATTTGAAGACACTACTGAATAGTTAGCTAACAGTTAGTTCAGATGAACTAAACTGATTATTGTTTAAACTACGGATATACTGTCAATGTGTTTTGTTGCTGCAGTCTGAATGCACCACAACAAATTTACAGCATGTTGGTTGAGACTTGTATACTGATATCTACAGAGTAATCCCCGCCAGCTGTGAGCAGAATGGGAATAAAAAGATCTAAATCTTTGTAGATATTTTAAAGACAGTTGTTGTTGCCTCCATGTTGAGCTGAGGGGTCACCGGTGAAGGTGTTAAGAAGAAGAGGAGGAGGAGGAGAAGGAGAAAGGAGAGAAGGGGAGGACTGAAGAAGGAGCTTCAGGAGAGGTGAGGAACTGATCGCACCACGCTGGGTCATCAAGGTTGATTTCCACAAACGGGTCACTGGAGCAAACCGCTGAGGAAAGGAGAGAGAAGAGATTTTAGATATTATTTCCTTTCTAACTTTTTTAAATCAATTAATTAACCAGTAGAAAAAGTCCTAAAAGTAGCAATACCAACATGCAAAAATGCTAATTTACAGGTAAGAACATCTTCATATTTATATCATTACATTGTCACATTTATATGTGTCCATGTGTCTTTTAATAGTTGTGATCGGATGTTGTTTCATCAACACTGGCTGCTATCAGCTGCACAAATGCCACTGTGTAACATTAGCTTGATTAACATTTAAAGGTTTAAGAAAGTTTTAAATCTAATGCAGAACAACCCAATGCAGTTTAATGCACTTTTGATTAGAGATAGCACCAAGATTGGTAAAAATACATGAATTTCGCATATCCTAAATCTATGTGTCTATGTGTTTAATTTCTGTATGCAACTTATTCATTTGAGAGCATGAATGATTCATCTGTGCACAGGTGTTTTTTTTTTTTCCATGCCACCTTCCAGGCATCTTTCCTTTAAAGAAGGGCTCCACCAACCAACACATGAAATACAGTTTACTCATCATAGAAAGTATGACTAAACTGGGGGCATGAATGATGTGAGTATTTACTGGCATTTACAGACTAAAAAGAAAGACACTATTCAGTCACATTATAGCAATTGCATGTTGCATTTTTTGCAAGGCCTGCAGCTTTATGGCAGGACTAAATCAGTAGAGATCCCCTTTAAGATGTGATGATTTTAATATTCTGTGTTTGTCTCTGTATAAAGTATCTTACATGGGTTGTTGTTGTTTTCGTTCTGCTGCTCCTCCCCAATAGCGTCGAAGAACAGGTCGGTGTCGCTCAAAGGGCTGGATGTCTTGTCAGCTAACTCGTCACCCGGTGAGGGACTGGTGTCAATGGTGACTGTAGTCTCAGGACCATTTGCGTCTGGCTGTTCCTGTGTAGCTGGAGTAAGAGACACAGAAGAAGAAAGGTAAGATGAGGTGCAGTGTTTTCTGACTACAGCATTGTTAGGGTAAAGACATCGACTTGATGAATTGGAAATAAAAGCTTGGAGCTGGGAGATGAGTGGTGAGTTTACTATGTGCTACAAGCTTGCATAGCCTTAACAAACTAAATAAACTCACAAAATGTCAAGAAAGGAAAAGAAAGTGTATAAAAACACCTCGTTTTCTCATTACCTCTATTACCTTTCCTCATTTAACTGAAAAATACAACCATACTAGACCGAACCAGCTAAAATAAACCTTTAATTCACTGCAGTTAGATGTGAAAATAATCTGACTCTACAACCGTTTTTACTGTCATTCATTGTCATTCAGATGCCACTGAATCCTACCCACTTGACCTTTAACTTGTGGCTGTGTTTTTATATGGACTACACATGTTAGTAACCCCTTTGTTTTTTGCTTTATATATCTGACCTAATTTATTAAAGCAGCTACAAGAAACATATAGAGGTATCGGTATTATATTTAGTTTCATAACCATAAAAACTCCTTGTAGTAGGTTTAACATGACTCATCAGCTCTTGATGGATTAAAGTTCTGCTAGTGGTTGAATTCAAAGCTATCTAAAGGTTTGGTCAAATCTCTCCTTGCCTTCAATTCATGGTTTGCTGTCAAATGCTGTTGACTTCACAGTGTTAAACAACAAAGAATTGCGTCTGATGTTGTACCATTGTCTCCATTGGAGCCCTTTTCCTCTGACTGTAGAGTTGTGCCATTGGCTACTGGAGGAGGTGAAAGGTCATCGGTGGTCACTTGGTCTTTAGGGGTTGGTCGATCTGAGATACAAACCAAAGCACACACGTCATGATATGCTCATGCAAAGTGATGTTGCAGTAATTTCAATATAACCACACACACCCAGGTCATCCAGGTAGACGGGCTCAAAGGTTCCGGTGGGTTCATCGTGATGGTTGCTGTGAACCGGACGCTGGAGGTCAAACGAGTACGACTGGACAAACAATGAAAAGAGCAAGTCAGTAATAACAAAAAAAAGCAACATAAGAGCATAAGTAAACGTCTTTAACTCTAATATATTCCAATGAGTATAAAATATGTGTTTCAAAGAAAATTACACAAAAAAAATATCTCTCTAAATCTCAGGCTCTTACCCTGGAGACTTTCCTGAGCATGTAGAGAATAATGATCAGAACAATGATCACCAGGATAATAAATACCAGGATCACATAAGCTGGAGACAGAGAGGCAGAGAGAGACAATTCAGTTTTGTTAGCAGTAGTAGTAGTAGTAGTAGTATTTGGGGGCTCATTTGCATCACTTGTATAATCAGTTAATAGGAAGTATATGTAGATAGATTAAAAAACAATGACAAGAATAGAATAGAGAATAAAATAAAATAAAATAGAATAGAGCATGCTAGTTTGGCCTCATAAATAATACAAGAAAAACAGTTCAGCATCCTTACCCCAGGATGAATGACCCTTGCTTTCAATGTCATCTAAAAGAGACAGGCAGATGGTTATTGATCAATACTCAGCTCAGTAATTCAGTTCAAACTAAAATACAATATTGCCCCCTAGTGGAGAACAGCACCAAGAACATCTCCAGATGTAGGTGTCTAATATCACTGTAATATAAAACTCCCAAACCCTCATCACTTAACAGATTAAATGAATGAATGAATGTTAAACAGACATATTACAGACTGACTGGCACTGTCATTGTGTTTAAGACACATACAGTCAACCACAATGCACCCGCTTTGTTTCCTACTGGTGTAGTTGCCCCTTTCTCCCCATGTTTCGTGTCTGTATCCATACCATTACTATAAAGGAAAAAGTTGCTCTCTAAGGCTGTAGGTAATAGACAGACAGGAGACACCAGAGATACATGTTGTATGACATGCAATAAAAATCCCCTTGCACACAAAACACTGATTAACATTAAGATTGGATTCTTACACCAAACAAAGCTTAATTCTCTTTTCAAAGCAGAAAAAAACATTATAGAATCTACTATACTGTCTCATCTAGTTTATAAAGATATCGAAGACTATCTAAGAAATGCCCCAAAAATATATAAAAGTAAATATTTTGAATAAAAGACACAGTGGAAAATCAAATGCCATTAAGAGTTACTTATGTCAGGATATAGTGAACATATATGTCCGATATAGTTAATTGTGTGTCCAACAAAAAGTAGTCGTGAAAGATGTCAAATACCAAAAAAGTTGCTCATTTTAGCTCTGATCATAATAATCCAACATTTAGAAAAGCTATGTGTGTTGGTGTACCTGGTAGCACTCTGTATGAACTAAAGTGACATATCTGCCATTGTGTCTGAACATTTGAGTGTGCGTGGTTTGAGTGTGTGTTTGTGTGGCAGCTGGCGAGCAGTTAACAAGAATATGAGCACGTGATAGTTGTGGTTTGACACACAGGAAGACAAACTGAGGCACACGACTCACATATATGCTTTTTGCATTCACATCAGTGTGGTACCTGGGTCTGTTGTGATAATGGTCATTGCCATAGACGGAGTCATCTTAACACCATTTTCATCGTCCTTCCCGGCAACTGTGGTTGTCGACTGTACTGCAGGGCTGCCACTGACGTTCTTCTTTGTGTCAGTGTCATTACCATCATCATAAGGAATAACACCCTCTTCTTGAGTCTGTAAAAGACATCCGATGGAGATCACATCTTGAATTTGAAAGTTTTACATCATTTAGATCCCAACATTTAGTTAGTTTTCTAATCTTCTCTGTCTCAATTAAACTGACTGAATTTTAAGACTGACTGGCGGACAGTTTCTGATTTAAATAACCTTGGCCCAAACGCGAGGTTTCAAAACGGTACTCCACAAACCAATGGGTGACGTCATAACACGTTCACTTGGTTGAACCTTGGTTGGAACTTGGTTTTTTATGTAAAATAATGGTTACTTGTGGTTTGGTGTGGCCTTTTCAAGAATGAGAAATTAGCTACCAGTATTTTTTCATTCATGATCGTTCATTTTGAAGCTGGATTTATAGTTTCGTAAGGCAAAGAAGTTGTTTGATGCTCATGGTCACATGCTACAAAGGTACAAAGATAATTGTCTCAGGTTGGCAGCAGCTGTTACCGTAGTGGCATTTGGCAGCAGATCTGTTACATCTGATGATGTAAGATTCTGAAGAGAAGGGGAGGGCGACGTGGAAAGAAGAGCTTCACTCTGAGTTTCATCCGCCGGATGTGGAGGTGGCGTCTCATGTAAAGCGGCAGAGGGATCTGTGCGAGGAGACACACAGAAGAGGTTTGGATGTAACAGCACCAGAGAAATAATACATGGCACAGGCCAACATTACTTCAGACTAACATAGCAGATTAAACCGTACATTATAGAACAGGACAGAACACTACAGTATATAACAGGACGGGACAAGATCCTACAATGTACAACAAGACAGGACAGTACAGGACAGGTAACTAATATATAGGACACTACAGTATAAGACAGGATGGGACACTACCAGACAGAACAGGACCCTACAATATAGAGTAGGAGAGGACAGGACAAGACAGAATTGGACAATAAATTACAACATGCAACAGTAAAGAACAGGACAGGACAGCATTTGACAGTACAGGATATTACAGTATGGACCAGGATAGTATATGGCAGTACAGGACAGGACACTAGAGGAAAAGACAGGACAAGAAATGACAATATGCAACAGAATAGTACAGTACAGAAGTGGTTCCCTGAAGTGGCTCAAGAACAAGCAAAGGCTGCCTTAAGATTTATTTATTTTATTTTAATAGAGTTAAATAAAAAAACAAGGCACCATTTGCATTAACTAAAGCGCACATGTGTGTCAAAAACATACAACAAAACATAAAAATTAATGTCAGAAACACTGCCGAACATGCACAGCAGAGACTGGTGATGACAGTTTGTGGTTTTAGGTTGTCATAGTAACACAAAAACACTTCCTTGTATATAAGTGTTTGAGGTTAGCAGTAATAATTACTGTATTCTGTCAATGGCTGACCTTCACAGTCAGCCTGCTATTGCTGGTTTCGTAAAGTTTGGGAACCACTGCAGTGCAGTACAGTGCAGAATATTGCAACACATCCACAATAAATCACTTGTTAATCAAGTCTGTCACTGTACCTGTATTTCCCACTTTAGGAGTTTCAGAAGTAGTACTATTTTCTCCTCTGGAAAGAGAAGAAATTGCTAGAACTGAGACAGAAAGAGAGAGTGAAATTAATATGCAATTCTACCAAACTCCATGTACTGTATAAGAGTGGAAGGTAGTCATGGGAACAGGTCTAATCAGGCGGAACAATTGAGAACATGTGGCGCTAGAAACTGCACATATACTCTATTATAGTTCACAAGTATATCTCTTGACTGCTGCGTCTCCGTTTAACTTCACAGAACTGCTGCTGCAACAAGTTTTCATATGTGTGAAAAAAAAACAAAACAAACGCTGGTGTGAAAATGAGAGCGTAGACGTTAGAGAGACAGGGCCACGGATGGCCAAGGCTAATGGATGCCTGTGCAAAGGCTGGCCTGTGTGGTTCGATCCAACAGATTCTGAAACAGTTAATGCTGGTTCTGATAGAAAGGTGTCAGAACACACAGTGCATCACAGTTTTTCGAGGTGGGGCTGCAGAACATTATGACCACCAGGGTGCCCAGGTGGTCATAATGTTATGGCTGATTGGTGCACATGTACACACTTAATATCTACTGTCTCCTCTGACATTTGACCTCTGTACTGTAGGTTGCTTGTAATGTTGGTGATCTGGAAACTGAACCTTAATCCTCTATTGACATCATGTGATTTATTTTATATTTTAATATGTAATACATGAATGTTCTATGTCCCATATTTGAAATATTATATATATACCAGCAGGCAAAGTACTTAATATCTACACACTGTTTCATATTTTCTGTGGTTTAACAAATCAGACATTGCTTGATTCCCCCATAAATTGAAATATAAAGTAATAAGACATGTTTTTAGTTTCCTTTTGAATACATTAAGTCAATCAATTGTGCAAAATCTGCATTATTTTATACATTTAGTGTAGAATAGCGCAGAATAATTCCTAAAAAATGTAAATATTTTTAATATACTTTTTTTTTTTTTAAATATAAAAGCTGTGCTGATGAGAAAAGTCCCGCTCAGAGGTGAATTAATTAATTTAGAATAAACAGTGCACACTTAATTTATTACAAGCTGTAGATTTCTATCTGAAAATGTATTATTTACATTATTCTCCTATCCTGCAACATTTGCGAGCTCCATATTACTTCCTGCATATCACTGCAAGTGTTCCTGAGTCCTTAAATGAACCCTAAAGTCATCAAATGACACTCAAGTGTAGATTTAAGACTAAATCAAAGCTGTGAAAGTTTTAGTAAATAAATGGATGGCTGTGGAAGCAGCTCGGTTAGAGATTTCACAAGAACTTCTTGAATCTTCACGATTCAGGAGTGACGCCACGAGGCTTCTGCAGTGTCTGATTCAAATGGTGTCAAAACAATCTGAACTTGAGCCTTGAAAGTGCTGAATCTGGGCGTGCGAGGGAGCGCGGGAGCCCTGATATGCGCACAAATGTTCCTTATTTACTTCCTATTTACGAGTCAATAGATCCATTTTTTAGGATCACTTTGGAAAACAACACATGATTACAAAAGCAAGTTTGAAATTGAGCCGAAAGCAGGTTGGTAGTTGAGCTGAACTCACCGAAGAAGCAGAGGCAACACCACAATTTCATCATGCTGACGAATTTACTTTTCTCTCTCTCTCTCTCAAAATATGTTCTTAAAGATGGCGGGGATCATCGGCGAGGCTGTTGAGTTTCCTTTTATTTCTTTATTTTGTTCCTTTTTCCACAAGCCTCTTCCTCTGCTTCTACTCTCACTTCTTCTGTATGAGCGCTCTGCTTTGTGCGCTGACTCTTCCTCCCCCTCCTTTCTATCACTTCCCCTCCTACCTGCTACTTGATTTTTGCCTCTCTTTTTGTCTGTCACTATATGGCCAAAGGTATGTGGACACATAACAATCAAGTTTATTTTTCAAATAGGCTAGTAAACATATGCAATATCATCATGACCAGTGCCTGAATTGGACCAAAAAAAGTGCTGGTATCCTCATTCAGCACAACCCCACACACAACATAACCTTAATTCTTTGTTGTAGTTCTAGGAATTATTTTACGTCCTTTATTGGATATATACTCCTCAGAAAAAATACTGAGGTCCGGACCTTCAGTGGTGGGTGCGGGGATACTCAGTACTGCTGAGTACTGGCCCATTTCAGGCACTGCTCATGACCTCTTTAACATAAAATATACACATATTTTCATCCCTGCATTCAGCATGGCTGCTGTTAGATCTGAATGCCTTGCATACACACATCAACACATTCATCAAGCACTCACTTATAGCTAGTAAACACACATATACAATATCATACACAAGATAAGATTCATATATTTTTATAGCTGCAACAGAGCACATTACTAATAATAATGAACATAACAACTACATGCTGCTGACTAAGTAAGTAAGGCCTACAAAACAGGCTGTTTACAATTAACAGCCATTGGTGCAAGCTTATCTATCAAAATAAAAGTCAGGCATGAGAGCATTTAAAATCGATTCAAAGAAAACTAATTTTGACCTCTCACTCCTCAACCCACTTTTGGATCTCGACCCATCATTTGAGAAATCATGGTCTAGGCCCATTAGCACCCTTGATGCATCAAACGATAATATTTTAGAAAACAGCATTCTTTTTGTAATCAGTTTGGGGAATTCAATAATTTAAGTTTTAGCATCATAATGCCCCGTGCACATGGAGTCCATATACGTAGGTCCATAAAGAAATAGATTTTTCTAGTTGGAGCTGTTACAGAGCTCCGGCCTCAGCCCTATCCAACACCTTTGGGATGAACCGGAGCGCCAACTGTGAGCCAGACATAATCACCTCACTGATGCTCTTGTGTCTGAATGGGAGGAAATTCCTGCAGCAGGTTCTGATATCAGGTGGAAATACCGAAACCAGAAGAGTGAAGGCTGCAGTAGCAGGTTGATGATTTTGGAGTTTATGTTACTATATACCTACATATTATGGCCATGTAGTGTGTTTTTATCATTCTCTTTATCTTTCCTCCTGCTCTTTATGTTTCTGGTACTTTAGAACAATCTCTTTCTCTCTACCATAACCTTTCCCTCTCTCACCCCTCTTTTTCTCGACATTTCGACCCACCCTTTTCTCTCAGTCTCTCTCTCTCTCTCTCTCTCTCTCTCTCTGTTACACTCTCTGTCTTTCTACCCTGTAAATTTCTTTCAGTATCAGTATTCAGGAACTGAGTCATCAACCACAGCGCTAGCTCAAGATCACGACAGGATGCTAGCTCAGTTTCTGGCCTCTTACCTCAGTAACACATAGTTCAGTACTGATTCTCACTTTGTCAGGTTTGCACACACAGCCAACAACTTAACAACTTAAAACAACAGATCTCATTCTAAAAGCTATTCAGTAGATGATTTTGGCGCTTTATTTTGCACCATTTTACTGATTTCAGATCAGCTGAAGACTTGAATGCTTCTCTGCAAGTTGAGAAAACTTCTTAGTTTGGTGGCAGTGTCAGTGGAGGTGGAAGAGGAGGACATACATGTGTAATATATGTAATGATTAGAACTAAAATGTAATCAAGTATCAAAAATAGAACGTACTACAATGAGGTTTTAGCTGGTTATGTAACAGTTTCAGTTTCATACTGACTGTCTCTATATGACCTACATAAACAAACACAACCATCAGTGAGAAGCTTGGCTATTTCTATAAAGTTTTTCTTAAAGGGGGCCTATTAGGGTCATTAACAGCTCTATTGTCTTAGTCTGAGAGTCCACACTCTTTAAAAACATCCCTATTTATCTTATATTGGCCTCTTATGCAGCCCCTCAGTTCAGCTTCTGACAACTTCATTCACTGATTTTGATAAAACTGGATCATATTTTAGGGGTAAAATATTTTCTTCTAGCTTGCAGTCCATTAGCAGCTGTTATTAATTAAATGTCCATCAGGTTAATTCTATTAAGAGTTGAGGCAAAGAAGCTGCAGAATATCAGAGGAAAAAATACAAAATATGTATTGTCATTCATACCTTCGTTCATACAGGCATTTGAAGGGTCTTGACACGTGGGCAGAGCAGTCGGATAACTTAGACTGACCGAGCGTGCCCCTGTAAGCGTGACGACCATGTAAAGAAATCCATCACAAGCTGACGTCGGCTAGTCTCCAAAAGTCAAAAAAGATTAAGTATAGGATTAAAAATATACTGATTACCTTGTTATTTGACACTGTATCATTTATTAAATACAATATATTTGTCAACATAAGATATTGTATATGACAGAAACTAAAAAAAAAGCATAATAAGTCCCTCGACTTTGTTTGAATCCTTATGAATCAGCAACACTACAGCAACACTATCACTATTGTCCACAGGGGGCTGCCAAAATCAACCAAAAATGAAAGTTTCTTTTAGTGGCTTTTACGTACTGCACCATCAGTATGTCCCCCAAATTATCTGCATGTTCAATGTCAAAAATGGTTCATCAAGATTAAAGGTTGGATTCCTGAAAAGTCAAGTCAGATTTCTACTTCACAACAGTAACAATTTAAGATCTTATCCCACACTGAATCAAAATTATTAGTCTGCAAAATTATAATAAACAAAAAATACATCAGAGATTATGTCAAACTTTATTGATTTATTACATCATCATACAATCCTAGAAACAAAGCAATTTTGCAGTTCTTAAAAAAGGTTTTAAGTTGAGTATATTAGATTGTTATCATAGATAACAAGTGGCATCATCTGCAAACAGATGCACCACAATAATTCCAGCAGACAATCCCATCCTGTTATAGCTAGAGAATATAAAGTCCTTTAATTGACAGATTGTGACATTTTACAAGTGTATTTACAGTACAAGTGCTCAAAAAAATGTCATCCCTCTATGAAGCCAAAATGCAAGAAATGAATTAACAAAAAATTAAAATAAAAAGGAAATCACATCAAGCAATAGAATGCTTTTTTTTATTAAGCTAACATGAACAAAACCAAGAGAATATAGAGCAGATGGGGTGGGCTGAGTTCAGCTGCAGAGGAGAAGTGAGAGGGGTCATGTTCATCTCTGATTTCAGGCTGTAGGTAGAGAAAGACAACAGATTAAAGTTCCCCTGACACTTGGCATCAGTGGAGATGCTCCAATGCAATTTTTTGTTCCAGTTACTGATTTCCATACTTGAATTTAACCTGCCATTAGATCTGTGTGATTACCGGTGGGTGTTTTTTACGTCCAGTGTCAAAAAAAAATTGTGACTGTAATCGCAATTACAAGAAGATCAGACTGATCATAGCCATGTTTGGATGCTTACTATAAAAAAACATATATGCAACACAGAAAAGGTATTAAGGTTGAGGACTAACTGCCATATTTAAATACACACAACACTATCTCTCATTTGGCTGTTTGGCTGAAAATTTTTAACTCCCCCCTCCCCAAGAGCTTCCAACATGCTGCTTACATTAGAGCAGACAAGCAGACAAACTCCAAAAGCAAGCAAACTTCTTCCGTATGATTTGTGGTTTTCAGCTGTGTAAAACATTGCATTTTGCGGTCCACCTCTCTAGCTATCAAATGAAACCTGAACTATGGACTGGCCAAAGCCGGAATAGGAACATCTTCATGTCAGACTTGTAAGACATAGGTCCACAGCAGCCTGAGGCTGAAACTGTGCTAACATAAAGAAAACAAGTAATAAAAAATGGACCAGAGGAGATTATCTTAGGAGGAAAGAGAGGTCATGTCACCTGGTAGGTCTGGGAAAATTCTTCTTCAACTTCTGAGTTATAGATTTCTTTAGCCTCTGTTTCTGAAAAATTCATGTCAAGAACAATTCATATTTGTTAAAGTTGCAATAACAATTCGACTACAGTGGTTTGTAACCTTTTTTGCTTGTGACCCTTTAATACAAAGCAATGTCAGCTTTTGACTCATTGTCAAAGGGTGATGTCTATATATTGTGAGCAGTTCAGTGGAAGTTCATTTGAAAGGAGTTTTGCAATATATTAATAATAATTTCACGTCCCTTTGTGTGGGTTCTGACCCACAGGTTAGGAACAACAACTACAGAAGCATATTTCACAGGAACCATGATAAGATTTGAATTTCCAGAAGAGGTCAGTAAAGGATTGCTCACAACAGGAGGAAGTGGGTATCATGTGAGAGCCATGTTTGAATATCAGTCTGATACATTGTCACTTTTATGCACGTAGAGCACAAAGCACAATTGGACTCCCATCAGTTCACTTATAAGGTCAAAAGGGGGACAGAGGATGCTGTGGCATGCCTCCTTCACTCCCTCCTACAACACCTAGAATCACTCCGTATCTTTGCCAGACTGCTTTTCATCAACTTCAGTTCTGCTTTCACTGCACTAGATGATCAGGAAACGTCCACCTACTCCTCATCCACTGGGTACACAGCTTTCTCAGTGACAGACCACAAACCGTCACAGAGGGCACTATAACATCCTCTACCATCACCACCCACACCGGAGCCCCACAAGGTTGTGTCCTGAGTCCCTTCCTGTTTACCCTCTACAGCAATGACTGTACCAGCCCCACACCCATCACCACGTACATCAAATACTCTGATGACACTGTCTTGTACTCCTAAATGACAATCTATCTAGACTCCATATCCCACTTCACACAGCTGCTTTATAGAATTATATATAACCCATTCTCCTTTACTGATCCACCTGTGTCTTTAATATATTAACTGCCTCCAATAGGAACAAACTCCAAAATGATTGGTCTCCCTAGCCCCAACCATTCAGACCTCAACAGTAAAGCCATCCCACACAGATCACACAACATAGCACACAACCCCAGGCACCCCGTCAATCAACTTTTCACATTGCTCCCATCCGGGCACAGATACACTTCACTGGCCTGTAAACATGCTTGCTAAGTTTTGGCCTATTCTGCCAAAGCATTACTCGACAAAATACCAGAATGTATGTACTAATGTGCTGTGTTAGATCTTTATCTTGTGTTAATGTTGTGTGTGTATGTATGAGATTATGTATAGACTGTAGCAACAAATTTCCTGGAAAGGACATCAAAGAATCTATCTATATGACCTGACACTACATGAGTAGTTACGAGCTGTGTGATCATACACTTGTACTTACATCTGCACTATATAATTTACTGCTAATCTGTTCATACTGTAAATATATTTACTTAATAGCTGTATATATCTTAGTGTATTCACTTCTTGTTCTGTTAATGCTGTCCATACTGTATATATTCTGCTAGTCATACCACAGACCACAATATGGAGTGTGGACTGGTAGCTGGAGAGGTGCCAGTTTCACCTCCTGTGCACTGCCGAGGTGCCCTTGAGCAAGGCAACCTAACCCCAAGAAACTGCTCATGGGCGCAGCTAACGTGGCGAGCCCATCACTCCACCATCTCTCTCCCTGTTGCATGTCCACAAGTGTATGAAGTGTGTATTTCAGCCTGTGTGTGTGTAAGAATAAAAAAGAATTTTCCTAATAGGGGATTAATAGAGTATATATCTTCTTATATCTTCTTCTAGTATATTCATATATATATATAATGTTATTTTTTTAATATATCCCTGTACTATGTACATTACTCTGCACTTTACTGTTTTTTGCACTTCTGGTTAGATGCTTACCTGCATTTTGTTGTCTGTTTCTGTTGTCTGTCTCCTTGCATCTGTAGTTCTCTACTCTACTGTCAGCTACTAAAAGAGGAACCAGCTAATGAGCCTGTTTACAACTGATAGAATGCATCTTGGGTTTGGGTTTGGTTCACTGGCTCTGTCACAGCCCTACAGAGTGGGGAAGTGAGATCCAATCACCAGTGGTCACTTGAGACGCATTCTAATACCAGGTGTAAACTGACGTACTTAAAGCTGTCCACTTGGGATCAGATCACCCAAGACTCATGTTTTTATCAGGTGTTAAACAGACTCAATAGTGTGTTGTGATTGTTTGTGACATTGGCTCTCTGGTTCTACCCTACACATTGTATTGATATGTATTTAAGTGAAAACCATAATAATACCCTCTGAAATAAGGATGAGGAAAAGCAATTCCAAAACAGGAAACACTCAAATAAGGTCCATTACCCAAAGTGGCCATTTTAAAATCTATAATAAACCAAACTGTATTGGCAGTTATATCAAACTTTATTGATCCAACATTATGTTTATAAATTACAAGAAATACAGAGAACTTTTAAGTCCTCTAAAAAGGGTGTTTTAGTTACTTCACTTTACAGAGTATATCAGATGCTAATCATAGATAACAGATGGCATTATCTGCAAACAGACGCACCAAAATAGTTCCCACAACCAATATTGTCCTGTCATAGCTAGAGAATATAAAACAAGCCCTTTAATTAAGAGATTGTAACATTTTGTGTACAAGTGACAGGTGTATTTAAAGTACAAGTGCTCCACAAAATGTAATTCCTCTCTGAAGCCAAAATGCCAAAAATGTATTAATAAAAAATAAAAAACAAAATGAAACTTCAGTGAAATCACATCAGGAAAAACAGTGGTTTTTAATATGCTAAGATGAACATAACCAAGAGAGCATAGACCAGATGGAGTGGGCTGAGGTTACCTGCAGAGGAGAAGTGAGAGTGGTTGCTGGGAGCTGTAGGCAGAGAGAGAAAACAGATAATCCATTAAAGTGCAACAACATGAGTGTAAAACATTATTTACCGAACATTTTATCATAACAGTTTATCCATGCATATTCGTAAAATATGTGATCGTATTTGCAGACTTATAACACGTAGGCAGGGGCGGACTGGGACAATAATTCAGGCCGGGAATTTGATACGATCCCAGGCCACCACCACCCGATTAACGCACAACACCAAGAGTGAGTTAGGTTGGGCGTCTACTGATGTAGGAGTGTAAAATAATAAAGCAAAGGCTACACATGTGCCCACACACGACTTTTTCTGTTTCTTTCCCTACAAAATAAATGTTTCTGTTGGGCTGCAATAACCTGTACTGAAATCACATAATTTCTATTCTATTTCATTTACTACTACACTTTTAATGTGCAGGCTGCACATTTGGTAGTAGATGAAATAAAATAGGTTACACCACCATCCACCTGAACTTGAGACCAATCTTATTTTCAATGTAACAGGTACCAGACTAGTTATAAATTTGACCACTGTGTCAACCATAGTATCATACCACAAGTGAGAGGTACACAGGTGGCACACTGCAGATGTGTAGGTTTATTCTCTGTCACATTAAACAAGGAAACTTCAAACACACACAGAAAGAAATTTAAAATACACTCATACTAAATATACTCTTTGACTTGTCTGATTTGGCTGGTACTGACAAATTAAATCAAAGTCATGGCGAGCAAAATAATCAAATGGATTTTCATAGATCTATTTGCAGACTTGTAACATGTAGGCCTAGAGCAGCCTCAGGATGACACTGTGCTAACATAAAGAAAACAAGTGAGAGAACATGGTCCAGAGGAATTTATCTAAGGACGAAAGAGAGGTCAAGTCACCTGGCCAGTCTTGATAATCTTCTTCTGATAAGGAGTTGTTGCCTTCGTATGAATAATAATCAAACTCCATTCCCTCATGATCATCCTCTCCCCTTGATAAAATGACTGCAGCACCTACAGGTAAATAAGAACAGAAAGAGCAATTCATGTTTGGTAAAGTTGCAGTAACAAATTGCACTACAGTGACGTGTAACCTTTTTTGCTTGTGACACAAAGCAAGATCCGCTTATGACTTACTGTCAGAGGGTGAATGTCTACAAGTTGTGAGCAGTTCAGTGGAAGTTCATTTGTAAGGAAATAAAAATGTTCAGGACAAAGACAATAGTGAGTGAGAATCCTGAAAACTAAACATAGTTTGGTAACGCTTTAGATCCATTTTATGGAGCAGAATTGATTTTTTATATTTTAATCATCTTTCCAGGTCCCTTTGTGTGGGTTCTGACCCCCAGGTTAGGAACAACAACTGTTGGAGCATGTTTTATAGTAACCATGATAAAACCTTGATCATGCATGTTCTCCAGAAGGCATCAGCAAAGGGTTGAGGAAGTGGGTACCATGTGAGAGCTATATGCTCATGAAGGTATGAAACTGAGGTTGTCAGCTGATTAAAGTGGAAGAAAAGAGGAGATATGACTTTCAGTTCTTCACATTTTTGTCTTGTGATTGTTCTTTTGCCCTTACATTAACGGTGACAGATTAATGGATTAAGATTGTGCTGTTCCGTAGAGGTTAGGACAGTAAGGTAAAAAAGAGAGTAAACGGAACACTAAAGATACATAAAACAGAATTAAAAATATCATATTAAAAAACTATACTTGAGCACTTGGTTGTTGCTGAATTAAGTCAGATTTGGTAGCTCTGTCAAAAGTGGTGTGTTTTCCATTTCAACATGTTTTACAAAATAAAAATTAAGATCTTGTATTTACCTAAAATTCAGCAATTATTGTACTTTCTTTGCTTTTCCAATATCTTAAGGCCTGTAAAAACACTATAGATTTAAATACATGCAGGTTGGCCAGGGAACAGGAAATGAATGTATAGGACATACAGTATGTAAGAAAATCACTGAACGTACCGACACCAAGGTACAATCAGGGTGACGGAACGCAGTAAACCACAGTTGATCGATTTTATACAGACTCACCGACAGCCCATATCAGCAGGTAAACCTTCATCATCTCTTTCTGTCGTCAGTCTTCTCCTCAAGTGAAAAACTCAGATCACCGAAGTTTCTCCGGCTAAAAGCGGCCAATGTGTGTCTGCTGTCTTTCACTTCAAATGTTTATCTGTGTCAGAAACAGGAACCAGCTAACCACAGTGTGCTTTGGACACATCAGTAGACTTTCTGTCTCAGACAGAATTGCATTGGCATTGCAATACATATACTATCCCACTGAGTAATCTTGCACCCTACACATTAGTGATCTTTACATGTGCTGACATAATTTTCTTGTTTAGACAGGGCCTAGCAAGCTGTTTCCCCTTGTCTTCTTTCACTGTACAGATGTAGGAGAGCAAACAAGCATTTCCCCCTAAACTACTTCTTTAAAAACACTTCTATCCTGGTGAATGGGGCTCCTATGTGACATGTTCCAATGTGTGTACTGTTCACCTAATCATACTTCATATTAACGTGTAAATACACATTCACATTTTTCGGTGTTGTGCAAGAGAAACATTCAGTACGACTCTTCCATTACAGTCATTTATACGATCATCTAATTGCAAGCAAAGAAATCTGCAGTTTGCAGATGTGACCTCCAAATACGCTTAGAACCCTTTGAATGACTGCATCTTATAATCAACAAACTAATACTGCAAAAAGAAAGAATTAAAAATCTGCAATCAAAATAAGATTGTCAAAATCAGTTTAATTATTTTCATTTTGGCAATAATTTATTCCAAAAGGAGAGGAAAGGTGTCCCAGCGGTGATTCGCCAGCAGGTGGCAGTGTTAACATTCAGCCTCTGAGTGAGCACAGGGAGCTGAACTGAGAGCTGTAGTGTTCAGTCAGGTTGGTCCATCCCATAATATCTCCATAAAAACGCAGTTTGTATTATGAAGAGAGGCTGGTAGTGTGCATGCTGCATTGACATCAACTGGGAAAAAGCTTTACTGTTACTTGGACGTCCGAGTAACAGCATGGTTCAGAGTTTAGAACTCAAATCTACCCTCTTTACCACTTGACCTGGTGAGCATCATCAGGAATTAACTCTTGTCAGGTGAAAAAGGGCAAAAATGAAAGAAATTTGTCAATAAAAATCACACATTTTACAATAAAAACAATTAAATGCACACTCATAGAAGTGCAAATTACATTAATTGGGATCTCATATTTGCATAAGACTAACATACATCATTTTTGCATCTTGGTTTCTTGCACTAAAATCTCTGTGTAGGTTAAAATAAGGCTTTGTCATTACTCTGTGTGCATATAAAGACACATCAGGAAAACATTATAAAACAGAAAGACACAACTAATCACAGAGGATCGTCCCCTTTTGATTAAGATTCAAAGTTTGTCACTCATTTTTCATTTTCAGCATAAAAATGTATGACCAGTACAGCAGTAAGAAAAATTGATTCAAACAGGTAAACACAGATAGTGGACACAATACATGAAACCATGTGCTTTAAAAAACCCTCCAAGGTTAACTGAAGTACAGGCGAAGCCTCTGATTTCTATAGATGCACAATAACAACTGGAGGGACATAAATGATACTGAACTTCTCTGAAAAACACACATTCAGTTTGGTTTGGTTTGTTTAAAATGCAGAAATTACAATAACTCTTGCCTGTAGTGTATTATTTCTTTAATTATTTACTTTATGTAAATGTGTTTGTAGAAATCTTATGTGTTGTTGAACCAAACTCTCCAATTTCCAGAGAGGAGAGAGTTTGGAGAAGCAGAATGGTTATGTATGTATTTAAGAAAGGGAAGTTGTTGAACCACAATGTTTCTACAGCAGCCCAGAAAGTACAAATCAAACATTGGCTCTAAATACAGGCATTCACATTTTTTGCACATTTCTTGGCCACTGTATTTTCTTGTTGGCGCATGGAAAGGGAGGGTGAAGCAAGGGAGTTGCAATCTGCTACTACTACTCTGCTGCTCCAACTACTGTGGTTGGTGTTTGTGTTGATAAAAGTAATAACTGTTAAGACTCTCTGATGCATAGTCTCTGTTTATGTGTATTTTTGTACTAGTTTATGCACTAACCTCCCCCTCCTGAGGAGGAGGAGGTTGATTTAAAATGGCAGCCACAGAAATAAAATAAAAGAAAACTTCAAATGGTTTTAATTTTTTTTCGACATTACCTACTTGTGCAAAGATTTCAGAAAATATCATATAAAACTAATTTGCACCAATCCCACAAATATATAGAAAACATCAAAATAATCTCCTTCAAATAATTTCCGTCTACTTATAAATAATCCATAGTAAATCCATAATATCCATATTCACACTGGGAAAACATCCAAATATTCAAGTGCTGCCAGGAATATAAATATAGTGTACATACAAACCTACGCATAAAAACAACATTTTATTACAATATCCACAATAATTACTCACTTGCATTACAGCTCAATGTGTAATGTATGTGCATGTTTTGTGCTTTAGGGTTTTTAGAAGCCCTCACTCTTCTGCTGGTGGCCAAAACACTCCCATTACTCCTCTGAAGAACAGTCCAGTGCGATGCTGTGCTCCTGGGCAATGGCAGCCAGCTCTTTCAGGAACTCTGCGTACAGGACGATGGCGAACACTCGGCTCTTGGCTTGGGGGGGAATAGGAGGGCAGGGCGGCAGGACGCTAAGAGGAGGCAAAGCCAGAGCGTTCCTCACGGAGCCGTTAGGAAGCGACGGGTCCAGGATGATGTCGCCGCCCTGAGGCTGGAGGCACTCTGATAAAAATTAGGAAATGTTATACTGTGATTGGAAGGCTGATTGGAAGTCAGATTGCACTTCAAACAATGTGCTTGTTAGATCATCAGTGTCTGAAACTTGCATTTCCATTTCCTGCCTGTAGTTAATATTCAACAAATGAATACAGGATGAGTTGTAGTGATCTTCTCTTCTAACTCTTGGCAAGAAAGTGAATAAACACATTTACAATAATAAACATATTAATGCTGCTGAAACTTTTACTGCTACTATTAACACTTTATTGTAGTACTATTACTGCAGCAACTTCAGGCACTAAAACCTTCAGATGGGGGTGGGTTACATAATCTGTTTGTGTGTGTTGATGTGTGTGTTTATTAACCTCTAAACTTGCTGTCTTGGTCTTTCGCCAACAAGAACCTCCAGGCCTGAGTGACCAGGGCAGGATATTCTGGTCTAGCCGCCACGTAGCGCTCGATCTGAGCATTCACCGACACCAACACCTACGCATCGCAAACACAGTGTTATCATTTGGATAGCTCAAAAATAGAATGTGAAATAAAATCAGACGTACATGGCGTGGTTGTGTGAGTGTGTGGATGTTACCTGGTACAGTGTGCGTACGTTGGGCAGGTTGTGTGTGTCTGTGCTGAGCAGGAAGGACCTCAGCAGAGGTTGAGGGTATGACGCCAGCTGGGCCAGGATGCCCGTCACCAGCAGGTTCACAGCAATGGAGTTTTCCAGAAGGTTCTCCAGCCTGGACAACAGGACGCTGATGAACGGACCTGAGGCATCATGGGAAAATACAGGTTAGTGTGTGTGACAGAGCGAGAATATGGTGCAAAACAATGGAGATGTATTTGTCCAGTAAACAATAATAAAAATCTTTCACAATCTGAGAAGATTCTAGCATGTCACTTCTGGAAATATTAATTAGAAATGTAAGTTAACTGACTTCAGTTTATGTTGTTCTTTTGTTTTATTTTTCATCCAGAATATCAATGACTGCCTCTAGATGTGACTGAACAACTGCAAAATAAAGATAATTTATAGAATATTAGGCAGTTTTATGTCTGATTTAGTATCCAGTATTCTTCTTCATTACTTTATGTATCCTTTTTCAAGTCTGGGTTACAACCTGTCAGTAGTCCAGGAAAACTTTAAACAACTTTAAACTGCCAACAGGTCAGCAGTTGACCATATGACCTTCCTATGCCCCGTGCCTTTAACCGTGTCTTTTCAGCATAGACAAGCATGGCAAATAGCATATCTTAGTACAGGATAGGAGAAAGTTGAGGCGCTGACTAAAACTTGCTGAACTTTTATTAGAGCACAGAGCAAAAAGGGGCAGGACTGAGGATAACCAACTGTTATCAACTACATAATCTTATGAATACACTCGTCTTTGTTATTTCTGTCCTTGTGCTGCTGTTTCACCCACATTTTCCCTGTGTGGGATCAGTAAAGTATTATCTTATGTTTCCAACCAGGTCGTCATATTTTTAGACAATACTGTCTTAACTGAAAGGTCATTTTTTTAATGTTCTTCTATCACTATGCCATTTTACATTTTTGTAATGGATGTTTTCTGCTGCAGGAAGCTTCTTTGTTCACACAGCATCTAATTCACTTGTGCCTGAAACCACAAACCTGTAAATGGAACTCCATGTCTCCTGCTGCCTTTCTTACTGCCACTCCTCCTCTCCTCTCCTTCCCCTTCCTCCTCTTCCTCCTCCATCACCTCCTCCTCTCCTTCCTCCTCTCTGTCATCCCACAAGGAACTATAAACTAATTCTTCGTCAAGTCCTTCCTCCTCCTCTTCTAGTTTCTGCCTCAGCTCTCGGACCCGCTTCCTGAACGTGCTGATGTCATCTGTGATGTCGTCACAGTCTGGCTCCACACCTAAAGAGAGCATGAGCTTGTGGTATCGGGACAGGAAGTCATCCTTATTGGTGACATTATTACCAGGCAGATTTGGAGACTTGGCAGCAGTTGCAGAGACCAAAGGGTCACGTGGCTCAGATTCAGAATGGCCGTTGGGTAAAGTGTTTTTCATTGACTGTGGCATGGGATGTTGTGTGTTGTGGTGTATGTGCTGCTGGTGAGGTGTGTGCTTGTGTTTGACAGTAGTTATGAGGTCACCATGGTTGCAGTTTTGCTTAAATGGCTTGTTGGCTTCATCAGTGTCATCACATTCGTCGATGATATGATGCTTTGCATTAAAACCATTGGTGAAAAACTGACGTCCTTTTGGCTCTCCTTGTGCGCACATCCTCCTTATCTCATCTTCTCCTTCCTCTTTCCTTCTCCACAGCTCCTTTCCACAGTCCTCACTCCTCCTCCTCACCTTCTGCCCATAATCGTCACTCCATCTTCTTTCCTCTTTGCCTGCATCCTCGCTCCACCTCCTTGTCGACATTATACTGTTCACTGTTTCCATTACCGTCCTACCTGTGGTCGTTAACATTGTTGCTATTGTTGTTGTCGTTGTTGTTGTTGACACTCGCTGGCCATTTGAGATGCTTCCGCGGGCCCGTCTATTTGCTGCCATGATTCGCTCCAAAATGGCCGCCTTTGTATCAGTCTGGGCGACAAGATTGTAGACCAGAACATCGTCCTGAAACTCAGATTCCTCTACATACGAGCCATGCACCAGCTTGGTCGCGGTGCGTCGCATCTCCTGGATGTGTCGAGGAGGTAGAGGGGGTGCAGGTGTAGAAGTGCATCGGTCCACATCCATGGTCATGCTGCCATTTGCGAATGTTGTGCTTAGTACCCCTGATAAAGATAGATCGTCATCTGCAAAAATGTCATCCCACTCCAGCTCCAGGGCAGAACTGGCTCTTCCTGCCTGGTTGCCCGTGGAGATGGTATCTGAAGAGGACAGGGTCGGGGAGAGGGTCAAAGGGGGAGGAGTGACGACCAAAGAGCTAATGGAGTCACTCTTGGCTCGCGGTACGATCTCTTCCTCATCTTCTATGTCGTCCCCTGGTGTGTCAGATCGGTATTCTTGAGGCAAAGGGTTGATCCCGTCATACGGAGCCGACCAGAGCTGACATGCCCTGCAAGAAAGCAAAACTCATCACAGCTGAAATGTGATCAAATAGAATATTCTCTTACTGGGTTATTCCCAAAAACAGGATCTGAGGGTCATCTGAGCATCATTATCAACTTTTAGTGTATATCTCATGGTTCAGTGACAGTATGGTTCTAGGGATGGCAATGCCAGTCAGTTAGTCCACCGCTTTGGTCCAGACGGAAATATCTCGAAAACTAGTGGATGAATTCCCATGACATTTGGACAATGCCAATATTTGACAATTTTTTTTTTTTTTTGCACAGATTAGAATTACATTAAAAACAAAAAAGATAGCAAATAGTGTAAAGTACAGGGAGAGGCAAAAAAACCCAGATGGGCTTATTTAAAGCCTCCACCTAAAATGTCATAGTTATAAGGAACAGAAAATTGACATACAGAGAATATTATAACTACATTAAGTAATAACAAACTGATAATAGAGAAAAGGAATATATAACATCAACAACAAGTTATAATGACAACAAAATGACAATATGAAAACAAAAATATAAACATGATATAAAAGTGTATTTGTGTGTGAAACAGCAGTTAAATGGGCTTTTAGACATCTTTTGAAACATTTTATAGAGATGGAGTTTTTTGCCAGATGGGAAAAAGTATTCCATAATTTGGTACCCCTAAATTTAATAGTAAATTGACCTCTACACGTAAAAAATCTTGGGGGATGAAGATCTAAAGATTGTTGGATAAGAGTGGGCCTGAGAATTAAATTTAAAATAAGTCTTAAAGTGCTCTGGAAAGTTTTCATGATCTGAATATACCTTATAAATAAAAACACATATTTGAGAGATATTGATGTCATGAACAGTAAGTATCTGGATTTTCTGAAAAAGAGGTACAGATGAGACATGTGACACCAAATTGGACAGATTTCCATAAAAGTTAGTACAGACATTCAGATTCCCCTCAAAATAAGTTGTTAAAACTCTGGAGATCTCAACTTTTTAACTAACGTCATCATCAGGTAAAGAATTCAAATTGTGTACTTTATTAACAAATGCCTTCAAAACATTACCGAAAGCTCCCAAAAAAACTTCCCAGCTTCCAGTGTAATACTAGCCATTGCCCAGCAGATGTCCCTAAAAGCTTTGTAATAATTAACCCTCTTGAGCACAACTGCTTCACAGTTGTTTCCCCATCACCGTGGACACCTTTGCAACAGTATTTCTTGAGTATTCACTGTGTCTCTAGGTGAGGAATGTGCTATGACCCACCTATCCATCCATGTTCTTACATCCTCTGATTTTATCTTACATAAACATGATGTTGAGACTGACCTGTGGGAAGTGGAGATGGCCTGGCGGGCGTCCCAGAGGTAGTGGAGATAATTTACATCCATCAGAAAGTCTGAACCACGACAGTAACCAACACTGTCTGACACTGACAGATCTGACACAGACAGACAATTTAAGTTCTAAACACATGTTAGAGAGTATTTACAGTACTTGTGTCGTAGATGATAGTTGTACTGACCTGCTCCTTTGGGCCAGTGGATGTGCTCTGAATGTGTGTTAGTATTGTGGAGGTTCCCAGGACACCAGGAAGGCATGAGAAGCAGGAAGGAGGCGGCACTGGAGGAGTAACAGTCCCTCTGCTTTAGGGAGCAGAACTGCTTCCTGCTCAGGTGTCTGCAGGGAATTAGATACCTGAGGACACAAAGACACATCCTGCTCAGCCCCAGCATACATCACTGCTAATTCTGGTGCACTACAATACATCATTCAAAGAAGTTTTTCCCAAGCATAACCGTGGATGAGACAGTCCCAAATGGACTAATGTCTGGAAACCATTCTAACTGAATGAAAACACCTAAATTCGTATAATGTAGTATTTTTCAGTACGGGTCAAAACCTGTGTGACTGACCTGAACACCAGCTGCAGCATTACGTCTTCACAGAAGAGACCAATCAGGGTCCTGAACAGAGCCAGCGACACCGTACCCAACTGATGGACACACAAACGGGTAAAAAGTCAAGGTCATGCTCATTTGCATGGTTTAAGAGTCATACATCATCAAACAGGGGATTGTAGCTTAGTGTGTTACCTGGAAAGGTGTGTTGACCCTGCTGACCAGTGTGTCCAGGATGTGCACGTTGTCATGTGTGTGCAGCAGGATGAAGGACAGGAAGGTCTGGAGGAGGGCGGGCTCGGGAATGGAGCGCAGGAACAGGTCCAGGTATGCCGTGGTGGTCATCACCTCCTCCACCGTCAGCTACACACACACACACACACACATGTGTGTAAGCATGAATGACAAAAAGATATTTAATCTACATACACATTGAGAGTTTAAGTTAACACTTGAGCCCTCTAGTGGTGATCACATGTATGTGACAGTACAGGGTCGCACTGATGTTTGAAATAACAATTTGGCCAATAGCCGATACAAATAACACTGTTTGTTCTTTTGTTATTGTTATTGTTGTTGTTGTTGTTGTTGATTCCACCTTTTGAGCCAGCCCAACAAAAAAATTAATTGAACTGTTACGTCATTCAGCCGTCCATTTAACTATCTTTGAATGAGCACAAATTCAATCATACAAATGTAGGAAACAACCTTTAATATAACCTTCTTTCACTTGAAAAATAATATATCTATGTTTTTAATTACTGCTTCAAAGTCTTTTTAGTTATACATCAACCTCCTGAATGAGAAGACATTTTTTAGTACTGAAATAGCCTGACAAAAATATTCTTTTATGTCGTCCTAATCAGCCATTGCCACTGCTGAATGTCATCTCATTTATCAATAGGCCGATCGGTCAACGAGGCGAATATCAGCCGACAGAAAACGGTGCATCCCTAGAGAGTAGCCAATAGTGAGGAGGTTTGTTACCTTGTGCAGAGCTGGAGCCAGTACGGGGACCAGGAAGCCGTTGTAGATGTAACCCAGCAACTGAGACCGGATGGAGGGGTGAGCAACCTGAGAGAGACAGAAACAGATAGACAGAGAGTTGGCTTTAGGTCACGTAAGTGTGTGTGTGTATGTGTGTGTGTGTGTGTGTGTGTGTGTGTACATTACCTTGGTAACAGCGCTACAGAAGTCCAGTGAGTGCAGGAAGTGGACGAGAGCAGGAACCTGTTGACCCAAACACTGGGTAAGAAAGACATCATCCATCGTTCATTTCTTGTATCAAGACAATCAATCAGTCTTTCATGGAATCTGTTCATTTATTATTTTATTTTTGCTACACATTCATTCAAAGATTTATTCACCATAAACCACATTTGTGGTTTTGAGTAAAATCTCTGAAGATAAACTGGATGGATTGTGAAATCTGGGTCATACATTCATTTTCCCCTCAAGTTGAACTGGAATAACTTTGATAATCCCATATTTCATGTAGTGCCATCATCAAGTCACATTTTATTTTTGGTTTATGACCAAATAGCAGCAAAACTAAATGATGTTCCCATCAGCCTCAGATGTATGTTGTGCTTATTATGTTAGCATGTTAAGACACAAGGAAATAGGGTGGATATGATGAATATTATAGTATACTATGTAAAATTATGCTATAATGTATATAGTTATAGTATAAATATATATTTATATCACAAATATATCATACTTGCTTAAATTGCTTCATGCTTCATTTAATCATCACTCGTATAACGTCCTCTATTAATCCCTTTATTCACTCACAAAACCTCCTTTGTTCCCTCATTTCTCAGCCTCACTCAGTCATCAACAACAACTCAGTGCTGTCATGGATCCGTTCATTCATTCACTCACTCACTCACTCACTCACTCACTCACTCACTCACTGGCTGTGTGGTTGGCATGGTTACCTGCTGCCAGTCAGCCTGGTCCAGACAGTGCCAGTCTTCACTGTAAACCTGCAGCCTGGCTGGAAGAGACGAGTACAGACCAGACAGACCTGTGGCCAGCACCTGTGAACACACACACACACACACACACATACAAGTGCAGGTTAGTGGTTTCAGACACACGGCACATGGATACAGGTGAAGCACTACACACACACACACATACACACACACACCAACACACAGGCTTTTGTGGAAATTAAATTCCGGTGCAGATTAGTGTGTTCTTTTTATAAATAGCAGAGATTGAGGGCAGATAGAAACTGAGGAGAAAATAAAATAAGAAACTAAATATCTTTATTCAATTATTCAAGTTCGATGACAAGATCTCTCTCATATCTGTATGGTCAATATGAAGATATAGCTGTCAGATGATTAGCCGGGCACTGACCAAAGGTAAAAACATCCCAACTAACACATTATATCTCATTATATCACTGCTCCGGCCAACACTTCCCTTTAAACAAACTAAATATAACATGTTAATTAGAGACATTTGGAGGTGCTAGTAGGTAGATGGAGGAAGCAACATCATCAACAACAACAACAACAATAACAACAACAACAATAACAATAACAGCAGCAGTCTTGAGTCTCGTTAACAATCAGGAAACTGTCCAATCACGTGCAGACTTACTAATCCCTCTCTCTGTGTACGAGCCAATCTCATGCTGCTTTACTAATCTGCTCTCTACATAAAGATTGAGGTCAGAGTGTGGTTACGTGGGCTTAAATCTGACACACACACACACACACACACACACACACACACACAGGTGGCACATGGTTCAGTGTCTTTGCTCGCCCTTTCACATACATACACACTCCCTCCCTCTCGTTCTCTCACTCAAACAGTAAGAGCAGAAACTAGCAGTGACGGAGCCAACATGGCCGCCAAGCGATACCTGAAGGACACACGTAAACAAAACATTCTTGTCTTTCAGGAACATTAGAAAACATTTTCTTTTTTAATCTTGCTTAAATCTTTGGATCGTGTAAATCTCATCAACTCATCCTACTGTTGGTGAGATATTGAAGTTTTTACATTTAAATCTTTTCATCTAGCTCCTTTCATTATATCATATATCATAATAACATTCCCATCAGCCTCAGCTGTACTTTGTGTTTACTGGTGTAACAAAGTACAGCCTAACATTTGATTTATTTTTTAATCATTTTTCTTTATTTATTGAAGTGTTGAGAACTTTTCTTCACATTAAGGCTTTTTGTGATATCTTTTAATTGCACTTCCCTTGTTAGTTTCCTTTACTGCTTTCCCTAACTTTCCCCTCCTCCTCCTCCTCCTCCTCCTCCTCCTCCTCCTCACCTTGTTGACACTGTATATCTGCTCTCTCTCTCTCTCTCTCTCTCTCTCTCTCTCTCTCTCTCTCTCTCTCTCTTGCTGGCACACAGACACAAGCATACAACTAAATTTAAATGTAACTTTACAACGCAGGGTTGTATAATTACATTCAGGGTATAGTTCCCTGTGAACACAAGATATATTCAATTCAATTTTTCAATTCAATTTTATTTGTATAGCGCCAATTCATAACAGAAGTTATCTCAGGACACTTTTCAAATAGAGCAGGTCGAGACCGAACTCTTTATAACATTAATTACAGAGACCCAACAGTACCACCATGAGCAAGCACTTGGCGACAAGGGCAAGGAAAAACTGCCTGTAAAAAGGCAGAAACCTAGGACAACATACAAGTTATATACTGTCAAATTGTCATATATAAGTCATAACAACTCTTTTACATGATGACACACACACACACACACTCACACACACACACACACACACACACACACACACACACACACACACACACACACACACACTGATACTCCCTGAGGGGGCAGTATGAGCTTGTTAGTTTATTACATAACTTGTGATAATGAGATTACAATGCAGAGGGGAGATGAATGGAGAGCTGCACCAAACAACAAACTCCACTCATTTAAACAGCCGTCTCATTCATAAATATATATCTGTAGTAATGAGCTATTGAATTGGCTTTTCAACAGTTTTCCTACTTGCATGCTCTCATAAAAACACATAAAGGGTCTTTTTTAATTTATTTTCAAGCATTTTGAAGGTAAGATTAACCTAGTTTAGCTCAGCTAATGGGGGTCTTTGTGGGATAAACTAGCAGCTCTCTTTATGGAGTTTACCTTTAACTGATCCACAGATGTGTGGCTGGTTTAACTAATCTGTGTGATTTAGCTCACATGTATTTATGAGTCGGCAAAAAACAGGCTAATGATCTCAAAAATCATATTTTTTAAGAAGTTGTTAGGAATAAATGTAACCAGCACTCTTTTTTAGGGAATGTTTTAGTTTCTTTCCATCCTTCCCATCAACAGCACCGCATTAACCTCATGTCATTATGTTTGAAGCATGCAAAATAGGGCAAATGGGCTTATCTCTGTGATTCACATCTACTGAGTGACGCTGATCCTGAATAAATCCTTGACATTTCCAAGACTAGTAGACACTCTGGCAGACAGAAGACGACCATGAGACATGCGCCAACAGACGGTGAGCAGCGGCGCCGTCTCCTCGGTCGTCTTGGAATGAACCGTGAAGGTTTAGTGATGATGGATTCAAACTATCTGTCCTTGATGTGATGTTTGGTGGCATATATAGGTGTGTCTGTGTATGTATGTGTGTGTGTTTGTGCACTCACAGGACAGAAGTACGTGTTCTCGGCGATGTGCTGGGCGACTCGAGGATCGGAGGCCGACAGAGACATGATGAGCAGCAGAGCGTCTCTGGCCTGCTGGCCAACCGAACCCTGTCTGAAGGAGAAAGAGAGCGATAATAAAGGTTCTGTTCACGTTTACAAGCACAAAATATTCCAGTTTTTGCCCTTCTTCCGAAAAAGACAACTTCTAAACTGTTTACATGACAACTGAAAATGAATATTCCACTAATAGTCCCTCTCTGTCAATGACGTACTGGAAGTCCTACAGAGGAATTTCCCTTCCCTTTCCCTCCTTTCCAAACTGCAGTCATGTTGCTGTTGTAGTAAACGTGGAACAGATGGAGCTGTTTCCAGTCTGACTGTTTGACTGTGCAAACACGGCCTCCCTCTTTCATTCATTCAACCACCTTCTTAAAAAAGGTTGGCGTTGCAATATTTGAAGATGTCCAAAAACCAGTTGATATGCAAGTCTTTCATAATGTTTAAAAGCAGGTGTGTTTCTTCCTCTGACCAGAAATGTGGGTTTTTCTTTAGTGTATCCAAACTGTTGGCTATTTGGTTGGTTCACAGCAAACAGAGCTGATTGTAAACTGCGTTAAAAACCCCAAATGAGACGCATAGTCCAAATACGCTTTATACATGACCAAAGAATGCTTCTAAAACCCAAACAATATCCATCATCATGTCCCAATCGGAAAATGCTACAAGTCCTACTTAAGAATATCCAAATATAATACATGACCCTTATCAAATGTGGAATATTGTCATATTTGTGTATGCAGCTGTGTTTATATACCTACACATGTACCTTACCTGTGTTTTTGTGTGTGTACCCCACCTGTGAGTGATCAAGCGGACAACATATGTGTACATGTTGGTCGTTTACCTGTGGGGGTACCCTTTCTGTGTGTGTAGCATCGGTATCGGACCTGTGTGTGTGTTTACCTACCTGTGTGTGTACGGTATGAGCAGGGAGAAGAGCAGGAAGTTGGCAGCTCCCTGGTCCTCGCTGGTGTGGAAGAACAGCTCCAGCACTGAGGGATCTTTGACCAGAGCCACACAAAGCTGGTTCAACAGGAGGACCAGCTCCGCCTCCACCACACCGCCGCTGTCTGGAGAGGGGACACAGGGGGATTAACTACCCAGGTAACTGTTTAAACATCTTACCAGCTACACCTACAGCATGTGAAACCACTTCTAAATTAACCCCTTAATACCAATAAGCTATCATTAGACAGCTCAACCAGCTCCAGGACTCCCGCTGCGTTGTGCAAAGGTGGTCTTTAAACTGATTAGGAAATCCATGGTAATGAAGGCTGTCTGAGTCTAGTAAAGATTACAAACCATCATCAGGGTGTGATGGACACTGTCAGAACCCTGGTGAACGCTTACATTTCCCATTTCACCGCCAACTCACCAGTTCCAGGTCCGGCGCAGGAGGCCAGCAGCATCATGAGCGGTCGTAGAACCGGTTTGTGGTGCAGTAGAGGCTGTCTGGCCTGAGATAGAAGCATCTGGTACATCCTGAGCTGCTCCAGCTTCATGTCCTCAGTAAACTGTCTCCTGAGGCTCCACAGAAACAGCCTCTCCATCACGCCCTCCAGAACCACAAACTCCAGGATTGGACCCATCGCTCCTCCTGGTAACAGTGAGTAGCAGACATGAGAACAAACACAAACACACAGTGGCGTGATGAAACAGGCTGCTTTCTTTGCTCTCTTACCTTGCCCCGCCTCTTCCTCCATCAGCAGGAAGAGCATGTGTTCCACGTAGTTCTGGACGGCGCTGGCCTCGTCAGCCGGGATGGGACCGAGGCGTAACGCTCCGGAGCTGCTACCATGACCGGAGAGGAAGCTCAGTGCGCCGGTGCCGCTACGACCCGGCTCATGTTTCTCCAGGATCTTCACCACCTGCAGAGAGAAGGACATTGGAGATGAAAGGTTGGTGTAGCTATAAAAACAAAATGAAACAAAGTGTAGTGGGAAAAGTCTCAGAGCATAAATCCTGACGTACATTGTTCTTCCATAGTTTGTAGTTGGACTGATTTAACTTCTTTTACTTCAGTCATTATTCATTTAATTACACTTTCTTCTTGTTCTTGCATTG